>NC_143438.1:47894469-48197500 GCF_987193195.1 Phasianus colchicus
TCTCCAGAAAAGGAGACTCTACATCCTCTCTGGTTGCACCAGTGCTCTGTCACTCTCAAAGTGACAAAGTTTTTCCTCATGTATGGAACTTCCTGTGTTCCAGTTTGTGCCTGTTGCCTCTTGTTCTGTCACTGGGCACCACTGAAAAGAACCTGGCCCACTTGACTTCCACCCATTAGATATTTATAAGCACTGATAAGATCTCACCACAGTCTTCTCTTCTCTGGGTTGAACAGCCTCAGGTCTCTCAGCCTTTCCTCATAAGGGAGATGATCCAGGCCTCTCAACATCTGGACACAACACTCCAGATGTGGCCTCAGCAGGGCAGAGCAGAGGGGAATGATCACTTCCTTCGACCTGCTGGCCTTCAACCAGACTTTATGCTGCTGATCACAGCCCTCTGATCTCTGCCAGTCAGCCAGTTCTCAGTCCACCACACCATCCACTTGTCTATCCCTTACTTCCTAAGCTTACCAATGATGATGGTATGGGAGACAGTTGTAAAGAATCACAAACCTATTATTGCCTTGTTTCTTTCACGTAGGATTTGGAACTCCACTATCTCATGGTTGCTACATCTAAAGCTGCCCCTACCCTTCACACTCCCAGCTGGTCCATCCTTGTTTGTATGAACAAAGTGCAGCAAGACACCTCTGCTCATTGGCTCCTCTCCACCTGCGTCAGAAAGTTATCATCTATGCACTGCAGGAATCTCCTGGGCTGCGAGTGCCTGGCAGTGCTGTTTTTCCATCAAACATCAGAGTTGTAAAGATTTCTGTGAGAACCAGTTCCTGTGACTGTGAAGCTGTTTTCAGCTGTTGATAGAAAGCCTAATCAACTTCCATCTCCTGATCAGGTGCCCTATAGTAAACACTCACAATGGTGTCACCCATATTAGCCTGCCCCTTAATTCTCACTCATTCATCATTCATCCCTAGGCAGTGCTCAACACATTCCTGTTGCTCTCTCACATTAAGAGCAACTCCATTACCTCACCGTGCTAGTTTCTCTTTCTTAAAAATGACATAGCTATCTATGGGAGCATTCCAGTCATGTAAGTTGTCCCACCATGTCTCCATGGTCATAATGAGATCATGGCCCTGCAACCACACAAAGTTCTCTAACTCTTCCTGTTTATTCCTCATGCTGCATGCATTGGTATACAGGCACTTCAGAGAAGAAAAGGGAGCAGAGGATGCAGGTTTCCCTAGAGGGATTCAAGAGGATTTTCCATATCTATACACATTCTTGGGGTGGCTGACCTTCTGGCTCATGTCTCAGGAAGCAGTTAAAGAATATTTGTCACTGTTCTGATTGGCCTGTCTTATTTCCCAGTCAGTTGCAATGGCATGAGCATAGCCATCTTGGACCCCACCCTCAAGTCTTTCAGTTGAAAGCCCACCTCACTAGTTTGGCCAGTCTGCTTCCAAAGCTTGCCATACCTGTTTTAGACTGGTGGATCCCATCCCTCTTCAACAGGTTATATCTTCACAGAAAGTCTCACTGTCATAAAAACCAAACCCTTGTGCTTGCACCAGCCACGCAGCCAGGAACTGGTATGCATTATACATCTTCTTCTCTCTTTCCCCCAACTGTCAAAATTGAAGAGAAGATCACTCAGTTCTTCACTTGCATTCCCAGGTGAATTGAAGTGAATTGACAGTGTTCCAGCTTCCATTGTTGTTCATGCCCATGTGGAATAGCAATAGTGGATAGTAGTCTGTGCTCTTGACAAACTGTGGCGCTCTCCTGGCAAAGTCTCAGGTCTTGTCCCCCAGGAGGCAGCAAACCTCTCAAAACTCCCTGACAGGCTGGCAGAGTGGCACCTCAGTGCCTTTTAACAGAGGCACTGATACAAGTCCACAGTATTTCTTTTTACAATATTCCCTGCAGGCTGCCAGTATGGTCTCTTCTTGTGGGTCTTGGCCCTGGGTGTCATGGGTGCCTATAGCTGTTTTTGGTAGCGAAGCTGGAAGGCTAGCACCAAAATGGAGCTCTGCTTTTGTGGGTCACAAGTACAAATCTCTAGTTCATTTGTACATTTGCAAATATTTGTATGTCTTGAGTTTAGTGCATGGGTGCACAGTGCCTGCTGCATCTTTTGCCCAAAGATAGGGTTACCAAGGCACGCAAAACTCTTCACAAAACTCCAATTTTCAGTGCATGACAGAAAAGCTACCCACACACAATTCTTGCAAAAATAAAATTCTGAAAGTGCAATATTTTACTTGCAAATAGTGCTGATGGAGTATTAATGGCAATATATTGCATTGTCCTTTTGAAACTGGTTGAGAATGAATGGGCTCAAACCTGTTCATATTGAAGTGATACCAAGATAGAGGTGAATTCACCCCTGTGATCACCCACACGTATTATATGAACTCACAGTACATACACTTCAGTTACACACAGAGGAACATAAGAATAGGAATTTAGAAAGAGCCAAAGACCTCAAAATCAGCATTATTTTTAATTCTAAAGTAACAGGTTTCTATCTTCCCTTTTCTATCCAAGGATTTAATTTCATTCACATCTAGGTAGGTATTTCTTGATCTTGTTCTTGGAAAAATCTACTGCTGTTTCACATCATAAAGAAGAAAATGAATGAATGCATATATATATACTCATTTTTTCTTAACCTCATTTTCTCAATGTCTGAACTATTTTCAACAACACTGTAAAAAAATCAATCTGAAGCAATCACCTACCATGGAAAATTTCAACATTACTTGTTAAAGGGCAGAAAAGGTATTAGAAAATGAAATAAACTATAAATAGATTTACAGAAGAGCAGATTAAGTACTTCAGAAGCAAGATTTCACACTGTTCGTTACATTTTGTCTAAGATAAAACACTTACTATAATCCCAAAGCAATGGTCATTGCAAATTGATGCACATTTTAACTAGAACAAGGCACTAGGTACCCATTAACTCATTTTATTTTAATTTAGCAGTAAAAGCTTTCATTATAGCCATTAGACGAGAGAAACCTTTGGCATTAAAGTAAAAGACAACGCATACATAGAAAGAAAATAAAAATTTAATTTACAGCACAGGAACTGGTATGTTTATCTTAACAGAACTTAAAAGGCAGTTAATAATTGAATGTGATGAATTCAAATGGGAAATGTATCAAAAACATTTTAAAAATCTGGGGAAAAATCATTTTAGAGCACTGTAAATAGAAACTAACCCATGTTTTAATACATATTTTTCCAGTCCTGACTTGAAGAAACAAAAACTCATTGCTTTCACAATGAGTAGTAAAAGTAGTTTTTTGTAGTGTATTTGTGTTGTCTGTAGTATATTTATGGTGATTATTATTTTCCACATTTACTATAACACTTGTGTGGCAAATAAGGGAGAAAAATATACAGATGTTTGCAAACACAATATTCCACCTGCTCTTTTCTTCAGTACTTGAAATACTTCCTTTCTCGTCTTTTCTTTAATCTTCTAAAAATATGTACTTTCGGAGATATTACTTTATATTCACTATTTACAGTGTCTGTTTAATAGAACAGTGAATTTGGTACACCTGGTAATATGAACGAAAACAAAAGTTAAAGCATCTAATTTGTATTAGAATAGGGAAGTCTGTAATACAGTAAATTTGGAGTAGTTTAATGCAGTTATTCTACTGGATGTTCTATACATCTTTCACACAAGGAAATACTGATAATGGTTCTTCATAACAGACTTAGGTACTACCTGTAAAATGCACTGTCCACATGGTTTCTGGAGGACCCTGGAGGTGCTTAAAGGTTTTAGAGCTTCCCTTGGAAGGTTTCCGTTGCTCCTTTCATGTGCTGACCAGTCCAATCCCATCTTCCACTAAGGAAAAAAAAGAAAGGTGGAAATGGCCATGCTTCTATTCCCCTGATTCTTGTCCAACTCAAATGTCATCCTATAGGAAGGGGACACCAGTCTGAGCACCCTCAGAGTTTTCACTTTGCTCTTGATCTTGCCAGGCCACCCAGAGCCTAGGAATGTCAGCTGTACCCAGACACCAGCACACATACAAATGCTAGATTCAAACTGTGCCTGTCTTTCAGAGCCTCTTTTGTGGTCCAGCTTCAACACAGCTTTTAATTCCCCTTTCTGTGCCCCAACAGTGCTTACCAACACACATGGCTCCTGACCCATAGCTTTGGCTTCTCTGCCATTCAACTTATGCTGCTCCTACAAATAGAAGCTATGTTATGTAACTGAGAAGATATCCTGAGCTCTTCTCACCCTGACAATTTAAGCTTTGGCTATCAAGCAGGAACACATATTGTATGGTTCTGACATGGCAAAATCTGCTTTGAAATTCATCCTTCCATCACATCTTTCTTTGAATTTCAGCTTGCAAAGTAAATATGTGTAAAATACATATTCTAGCTGTGCCTTTTTTAAAGAGCACCAAATCCAGCCTTTTTAGCAATGACTCAATTTGCATACAAGTAGGCTGAGCTGTCCTTCAGAGGAATTTGAATCCCATTTTCCAAGGAGAAGGGATTTACTGCATTTGTGCCATGGAATTCTCCATTTTGTAGTCAACAAATTCACCAGGACTCTGCAAACTGCTGAGGTCCACCCGCACAGAACAGCTTGCAGGACTAGGGCCTGGGCACAAACAATAGCAGTTTTCTTGGCGTGCTTGAAAGACCTTCTTGTTGGCAGATTGAGGAAGCCCACGCTTCTCCCACTGCACTGCCGTTGATCAGTGTTGGAGAAGAGCATTAATCAAACATGTGATACCATTATTTTTCCAAATTGAGGTCTCAGGTCTGTGATAAGCACTTCTCTTAACACAACATTGCACAAATATTATGCAACCACACTTCAAAACTGCCGTGTTGAGAAATTTAAATAATAATGAGTAGTTTTTGGAAGTATTGCTCCAGTCTTTCCACTGTCTAGGCAGGGAAGGCTGATCATGGGCATACTGCTATTTGCTGCATGAGCTAATTTGTCTCTTTATCTGCTTTTGGCTCATAGCTCACTTACGACTTTGTAAGAAATGACAGAGTGTCAACATCTTGCCATTAGTGGGCCATGTGACAGACACCCAGCACAGCAGGCTGAGGGATGATCGGATTCCTGCAAACTCTTCTTACAACAAGGTTTTCTGATTGATGGCAGAGCCCTATGGTGCTGACAAAATACCACTGCCCCTACTTCCAAACATGCTATATGGTTTGTAGTTTATGGGGGTATGTCCATTACACAAGACAGAAAAACACAAGCATGCTTTTATCAAGGTTCTTCTGTGACTCTTGATTGAGTTTATATAGAGAAAATTAGGCAAAAGCGGTGAAATCTCTAAAGAAAAATTTCTTAAGAAAACATTTATTCAATATACAGAGGGAGCATATCTCTTTCTGAGTAAATCTGTAAAATGATAGGAAATCCCTATCATTTTTTCCATGTACCACTTTTCGATTGATAGAAACTCTAATGCTAACCTGTGGTGATACTCCAATCGTCCAGATCATGTTAAATGTTTTGAAAGAGGATGCTTTAATCACAGAATTATAGAATGGGTGGTTTGGAAGGGATCTCCAAGCCCACCCAGTCCCACCCCATGCCATGGCAGGGCTGCCACCCAGCAGCTCAGCTGCCCAGGACCCCATCCAACCTGGCCTTGAAAGATGGGGCAATACAGCTTCTCTGGGCAGCTGTGCCAGCACCTCACCACCTTTTATAAAGTTCCCTTTATAAAGGAAACTTAGACAGTAGAACAAATCATTTCTCATGACAGTTTCTGCTAACTTTTATCTAGTTGTTAAATAGTTTTTGTTTCCTTCCCCACAGAACAAGCAAACGTTTTCAGGCTTTAAAAGGAAAGCAAGAATTAAAAGAGCATGTGCTTTCCTTTTCAGTCTTGATCATCTCTGAGAATCAAATAAACACAGCCTTCTTGTCTGTGAGGATGGGTATTAGAAATATAGAAGTAGTACACAAAAAACAAAAGTTTCACTGAGTCATAGTTGCACACACGGCAAAACCAAAAGCTCTTCTGGCAACTCAGAAGAGTTGCTCATGTACAGCCTGTGGTGCATTTGCATTAGTGTATTAGTCCAAGCCAGGAACAAGTCAGCTGTCCCTGTTCTCCGTGCAATGACGCAGCAGTAGAATACACATAGCAGCAGGGCACATTCTGGTGAAAGCAGCCCCAGGATGCCCTCTGGGAGAACATCTAATGTCTTCCAGCCACAGGACCAGGCTAGAGCCAGCCAAAGGGAAAACTCCAGATAATTCACTCAGACAAACAGTTTTCAGCACTATTTCTCTCTATGCATGCAGGGTGCAGTGACGACCCATCAGGGTTTGTGGATATGGTTGATGTGCCATGATGCCCATATAGAGAGCATCCATTCAGGCACTGACCGCGGTGCTTTGCCAAGCAGCAAAGCCGACAAACAGTAACTGTGAGCTAGTGCAGGTTCCTCAGAGAGCTGAGCACTGGGGAAGGTAGACTTTCCTCGTTAAATCTCATGTAGCTCAAAGATTAATTTGACCTACATTATCACCTGTTTACAGCTACATCATTATTCTATTAAGCCTACAGTATGCCTCTCCAAATTTGGAGACTTTTATTTTTTAGTGTTCCTTCTGTTTTCTATTCCTGTATCTTAATTGATAATTATGTGATAAGTTCTTCTCAGAATTATAGCTAGACACAGAAGAGAGAAATACATTTATCGATTCAGCTTTGCCAAAAAGTAATGCTTTGAGCTTTAACATCTAAACAGGAAGGAGAGAAAGAATAAAGTAAATATAGGTCAATTCAAATAAATTCTGCATCATACATGTTCAGATGCGGTGGGCTAAATTTATCCAGCCAAATACTCATCCAGCTGCTTACTCACCCTCCCTCCTCAGCTGGACACTAGGAGAAAAAAAAAAAAGGAAAAGCTCCTTCACTCCTGATTCTTCTATCTCCTCAGTGGGACACAGGTGTGGGGAATGAAGTTAGTAGTCAGTTCCCAACAGCCTTTCTCCAACTTTCCTCCTCATGCTGGTGCCCTGCTGCAGCGTGGGACCTTTCATGGGCTGCACCTTCCTTCGGGAAGCAACATTTCTGATTGCTTGTAAACAGCACAGGGATAAACATGCGGTAGTTCCACAAAGAAAAATGTTTGTGTAAAATATGCAATTTGTGGGAAACCACATATATATGACTTCTTAATAATTAGGAATTTAGTGCAAATTACTACTGACACATCTTTTATCCATATTCAAGATTAGGACCTTTGCATTCAATATTTCCAAATAAAATTCTGTGTTACGCAAGGATGTAATGCTGTCTTCAGATATTTTGCAGATTTTATTCCTGCACTAACTCTAAGTGTCTTTATATTTCCCACAAGGGCAGCAGAGTATTTCCATATTTCGTAACAAAAGATTTGATTTCATCAAAGCAAATTCACCTGCTTGATAGTTGTGAAACTTCTGTCGTACATGAAATATTAAGATCAAAATACTTCTGAAAAAGTCAGGAGAATCTGCAAGATATTTTCATTCAGACCAGACAGGAAAGAATTTACTTTATGAATAAATATCTTTCAAGAAACTCACTCACAGCAGGAGCAGCAAATCTAGAAAAAAAATAAAGGAAATCAGAAACTTAAAAAGAAACTTATTAGCATGCATCAGAAAAAGAGAAGACTGGCAAGGTCTGACTCGAGCAAAATCAAACTTCACATTAAACAAATTACATCATTGATTTAGCCCAAAGTCTTAACTTTTCCTGGTAAAAGAACATGACAATAAACTGAACTTGTACATCTGTTAGATTGAGCCTTTCGTGTAATGCATTAGAAGGTGTTTTTCAGCACATCTCTCTCTGACAACATTAATCAGCAAAGGCCCTATCAAGCCAGAAAACATACAGAATAAGATTGCGGTATTATTATTAAACCAGAGACTCTGACACAGCAAGACCTTACCTAAGGGAATGAAGTGCATGACAAGACCCATATGATGCTTTCTTTCTTTTTTTTTTTTTTTCTGGGAGGCTGCAATTCTTTTTTTCTGTCAGTCAGCAACAAAGAAACAAAGAAAAACTCTCTGAAGCCATGGAGCACTGAACCTCAGCTAAAATTAGGAGACTTTAAGCCTGCGCCAGAGGCCCAGAAAATGCTAGTTCTTCAGCATGGATTTTCAAGGAACTGCTCTGTCAGTTTAAGATACTTTTTCTGATCCAGTACATTACAAATCATGTGCCAAGTGGGAGAAGATAGAGAGAAAGAAAAAAAAAAAAAAAAAGAAGAAGAAGAAGAAGCAGAGAGGTGTTATGAAACTTAAAATGGGGTGAGTTTGTGCCTCTTCACAGTGATGGGCTTTCTCAATGTTAAGCCTCTTCTCCAGCTTGCAGCTGTGAACTGATGAACCCTAACCCCACAAACAGGAAAATCTTGCTAGCAGTTTTTTTCTGGATGCAGAAATCTGCATCAAAACCAGTGCAAGACATTTGTGGGGAGTGAGTCCTTGTTACTGGAGGGCAGTAGATCTGCAAGACCAATGTCTTCTGGCCTACCAGCAAGTGATGTGTCCACCACCCACTTCCTACTGCCTGGTGCTTGAAAAGCCGAGTGATGGACATTTATTTTTTTCAACAAACTTACCTTTGGGAATTTAGGAAGTTCAGTTCACAAATCTTGAAATGATTTGGGCAGGAACTCTCTGTCCACATATGTTTAGAGAATTTCCAAGAAGTTATCATGAAATGCCTCTTTGTAGTATTCCCAGTGAGGATTACTGTGAAACACATGCTGGGAGAGGTACCGAAATAACCAAATTTAGAAGTTTATTTATATGTTCCCAAGCTTTTCTAATGAGTGGAAACAACTTACATTTTCAAATCCAATATTATTTGGCATTTTCTTTAAACATTCATCCAGAAATAGACATCCAGCTGACAAAATACCATCTGAAAATGGGCGAAGTCATAAGTGATCTGACAGTGGAGACTTTCAAGAGAAGAAATCCAGTTTGTGAGGACTCCTAACACCTGGTGTTTGTGAGATGCAAGATGCCTGAAACACTGTTAATCATGGGTGATTGTATGCTATATGTATGAACTTTATGCTACAAATGCTGCATAAGTTGTTCAGATAGGTCATTTATAAATGTGTTAGAAAAGAGTGAAATCTGTCCATGTGAACCAGCTTAACCCTATATATACTGCTTTTAAGTAACAAATGCAGTAATTTGGACTACCCCTTCTAGGCTATTTTAGATCAAGTCATCAGTCCTTAGCAGGTCAAAGATTTCAATTTACCCAAAATGAAGCCACTTCCTGAATATTGATTGTTCACCCTAGCTGTAAATTATCACTGATTACTTTGAGAACAGAAGTGTTGATAGTTCCCTGCCATTACTTAACCAACTGAAACTAAGTTTAGAATATAATTTCTTATTTATAGCAACTAAAATAAAACAGGAGTGCTTCAATGTTTCAAACTTGTTGGGGTTTTTTTTGCTTTAAGGAAAATCTTAGAAAATCATAAAAACTAAAGTCAGATTCTTTTCTGGTCAGTGCTACTTTACTGAAGTCAATAGGTTTGCTCAAGATTAAGCTCTAGAGGACTGATAATCTTGAAAAATATGTATGTTGAATTGAAATTAGACATCCTAATTTGCAATGCTTAAGTTTTTAACATTCCTTCATAAGTAAAGCTAAGCACTTTCATGTGGTATGTCCTGGTGAGGAGTAAGGAGGAGGATTTTGAAAGTATTCATTGAGAGTGGCTTTGATCTGTACTGAAATGTAAGCCCCTGCATGTCCTGAGAAGCTCAGGGTATGCAGTAGCACTGAATCCAAGTTCTTCCTAGTCAAATTTGCTCAGATTATTTCCTCCCAGACAGATTTCCACATCCCCTCAGCCACAAAATACTGGTGCCCCTGTTGGGCACCAACCAACCTGGCACAAATCCTAGCCTGTACGGATTTCTTGAGTAAAGATATGGAACATCTTAATTGGGTAGAGAGAAGGAGAACCACACAGTAATAACTCATGTTCAGTTGACTGAATGAGTACAAGCCTTCAGTTCCCAGAACTACCAATCTGATATTTATCACAGATCCCTTTTTTTTTTTCTATTTAAGAATACATACATCCATACTAAATGAAATTGTAATATGTCTTCTTAAGTAAAATGGGGTCCAATGCATCAATATAGTCAAAAAGACAAGGACTTTGTTACCCTTTTCTTTTGCTTTCAATGGGAAAAAAAATGTGCACAGAAAAAAGAAAAAAAAAAGAGGCAAGAACAAATAGCTGGAAACTCAAATTCCCTCTTTTGGGATCTTCTGTCAGCAACACTAGTGTTCCTAAAGTAGCTCTTATGATCTGACTCTTTCTGCAAAGTAGACAGCAAACAGCACTGTCAAATATTTTACTGAATGATCTTTTGCGTAGCATCTGTTACTAAGTGATTGAGTACATATAGTATTAATTTATAATTTTGCAGTTCTTTCTCCATTTTATAGCAAGCACTAATACTACATGCAGACAGAATTAATCATGATAGGGAGATCTCTACATATGAATGAAGAGTCATTGCTATCTAATACTGAAAGCCAAATTCTACAAAACCAGAGCAGTGTAGCTGTTAGACTGCATGAAGGAAATGGACCTGGGGAAGCTGGTCAACATTTGGCTGAATGTGAGCCAGCGGTGTGCTCAGGTGGCCAAGAAGGCCAATGGCATCCTGTCTTGTGTCAGAAATAGTGTTGCCAGCAGGACTAGGGAGGTGATCATTCCCCTGTACTTGTTGCTATTGAGGCCAGATCTCAAGTACTGTGTCCAGAGAAGGTCCATGAAGCTGTGAAGGGTCTGGAACACAGGTCTTATGGGGAGAGGCTGAGAGAACTGGGATTGTTCAGTCTGGAGAAAAGAAGGTTCAGGGGAGAACTTATCACTCTTTACAATGACTTGAAAGGAGGTTATAGCATCAGTTTCGTCTCTCAAGTAACTAGAGATAGGACAAGAGGGAAAGGCCTCAAGTTATACCAAGGGAAATTTAGGTTAAGTGGATTGTTGGACTAAATGATCCTAGTGGTCTTTTCCAACCTTAATGATTCTGTGATTCTATGATTCTATCTCAGAAAATAACTTTTGCAGCACAACTCTTTGAAGAGAAGTCTGTGTGTAACAGAAGATGCAACAAGAACCACTTTGTTATCACATCTAGAGAAAATATTTTTCAAAATGTTTCAAATCTTTCTTAATTCTATAAACTAATAAGTGGTGCAAACATACAAATCTGCAGCGTACCATCTGCTGTTCGCTTTCTTGAGATGGATGATTATGCCACCCTCCTGAGATGTAGCAGACATGGAGTTGCATATTATTGATCTAACTTGTTTGTGAGTTCATATCTGAGCCCATTATCTGTATAAAAAGTTAAAATACATCCAAAGCAGCAAGTTCCTGGGAAAGGCTTAGATTCAGCAATTCTAAGTCATTTGGAACTCACTGTATCTTATTTTACATTCTGATAGTTGTAAATAAATAAATAAATAAATAAATGAATAAATGAATAAATAAATAAATAAGAGCCACAGATGTAATTAAGGTTGATTAAAGTAAAGGAAATTCATTCAAACCCTTTGAAAGAAATTGAAGATGTTCTTTTTCATTTGACTGCTTACTTACAATGTGATTGTTTCTAAGAATTTGACTTTTGAGAAAGCCTGAGCTCATTTAGCCTTGAGAAGGGAGATGCTGTAGGTACGGAGGTACTGTTAGAAGGGGAAGCTCCATCACAAGCACAGACAGCCCAGACCCAGAGTAGCTGATGACAGGGAAAGTCCTTCCTATAGATTCCTGGGAGCTAGAGCTGAAAGAACAACAACAGGTCACCCATCATTTATCACAATTGATGAACACTCATACAGCTCCTTGTTTGTTCTCACCCCAGTTGCTTTATACATTTTTTTCAGAGGGTTAATTTTCTTGTAATGAGAGAGAAGTTTTTGAACAAGTGCAAACAGCATCTACTGTGCAGAGACAGGAGCTCCCATTGGAAACCTTCACATGAATTCTTGCCACAGACAAGACAGGAAACTTGACAAGTGCTCTAGAACTACCTAAAGTGCACACAGCATTTCAACACCAGCTCAGTGCTCAGGTTCAGCAGACTGGATCCTACACACCATCTCTTTGCTTTAGTTATTTCTTCTTCCTTTATTTTGGTCCATGTTGCAGGGAAGCCTCTTTGGGGACCAGCTTTCCTAAGCCAGATATGATTTCAATCATGGAACCTCATGGGCTCAGTGAAACAAAGCAAACAGATGTCTGAATTTTCAGAAGGAAAGTAAGTAGCAGTGGAAATAGGGAGTGATAACACTGACAAAATCCAACTTAACCCAAAAAATACTAGCCAAATTTTTCTACTACAGTACTGGTTTTCTCTTTTCCTTAAAATCTAATTGCAAAATCTAATTCTGAAAGTCATCGTTTTTATTTCTTATTTCCAGAAGTGACAGATGTGAGGAAGAGGAAACTGTTATCTTTAGGATACTTCTTTCTTTGCTTTTTTTACCAAAACTGCCAGCTTGCCTAACACGGTGTACACGCCACTTTCAGCCAGCAGGTTTAGTTAAGATCCTTCTTTTTCTTTTTGTACTGTTCAATGCCCCCCAAAAAATTGCCAGTGATTTCTTAGTGTTTCCTCAGTGCAAATAGTTAGGCAAAGGAAAACACAGGACTTGAAGACAGCAGCTAACCTAAACTTCGTTTTATCATCCATTCTGATTCTGTTGCTGAGATAGGAGGCTGCATATTTTGGTGTCTAAATATATCTAAGTATGTATCCAATGTTGCTTCTGTGAAGGGAAGCCCCTGGAGCACCACCAGCAGCTGGTAGCAGTGCTGGCAGAGGCCAAAAGCTCCACCCTTCTCAGTCCAACAAGGTACAGGACATAATACTTCTGAGAATAATTTGGGCTGGGTTTATTATTACAAAAATTATCTTGGATATCATTAAAATTAGAGTAGAAAATAACATATACTTGGAAAATCCACTCATTTGCATATGTAATCAAATGTTGAGCATGACTTGCAAAAGTCTCCAGTTTGAGTGATAGGCCCTTGAAGTAGCACTAATGAAAACACTTCTGTATTTCCTGTGCGTATTTTTATTTCATTTATGAAAATGAAGGCTTGATTGTGTATTTTCCTCTGCCATTTAGTAGTCTGCCGTCAGGACTCTAAGTGGCGTGACATGCAGTAGATTTATGCACCGTGAAGCAGAAACAGTAGGGATTTGGGGTATTTGTGTTTTATTTCCAGTCAAACAATACACAGGGGGCTGTCATACTAACAAGGTATATAATGATTGACTTGCTCAGCCTCTCTGAGACCTTTACTTTGGTATAGCTGAAATCTCAATAAACAGGAAATTTATATTTGAACAACCACTAGTTTAGAAATGTACTTTTACCTGCTTCCTTCTCTGAAAAGTGAATTAGGCTTGTTCCTAGTCAATTAAAAAAATGTCATTGTTCACGTTGAGCCAAATTTATACATAGTGTAGCTCTTAAAATGAGGTTATGCACTATTCTTTTCTTATTTTTCCTTATTTAGATGTCACTGTGCCTTTTGATATCTGCACAGTTTGCAAACTATCCTCTGTACATTTCAACTTTCTAATGCTTTCCTCTCTTCCATTGAAGGCATCATAAGGCAAAAACATTGATGCAGCCATCCTGCTGCCCCAAATATGTAGAATAATTTCACCATCATGTTACTTTGTGGCTCTTTAAACATCAGAATCGAGCCTTGTCATAACACTGATAGTCTTTTGTCCTATATGGCAAGAGCAGGACAAAGCCTCCAGGTAGCAGCATCATCCTTGAAGATGTTCGCATGAGTTTCACATTCAGAGATTCTGCCTGCTCTCTCCAAACCAATTTTTGCCTCCCCTGTGCAGATTTAGGGTCATGTAATCTCAGGCTCTTCTACTCTTACTTGCTGAATGAACAACAGTCAGTAAAAAGAAACATTAAAAGCAACTGTGCATCTAATGTAAGGCAACAATTTCATCTTTTAGCTATGAGGAAGGTTTGATCCATCTGATTCATCTGCGTCCTCAGATTCTGAGAAATAAAGTCCTGCTTTACAAGTATGATGCTTTGCCAGGACAATTTTTCCTCCTTAGGCTGCAGGAATAATCTTCTTGCTAGCAGACCACACAACACTTCAGCCCAGTTGGGAAAGCAGCAAAGGTGCCACTTGTTCTTTGCTGATTCATCTTAAAGCTCATCTCCTGGACTGGAAATGATGAAGGATATCAGCCATTACAGCTGCCCTAATCTTTGCAGCAGACAGGTTATGCAACCTGAGAGTTGTTTTGTGCAATGCACAGAGAGGATCTATCAAGACAGACTTAAATCAGTCTGTATTTACATTTTTTGCAGTTTCACTAATAATATGGAGTGAGTTTTAAAACTTGAAAGTTCTCCCATACTTTTTCTGTGCCCACGCATTTGAACCAGAGAACAGGGCTCTGCCAAAAATGATCCCTCTGCTACTGAGCACTTTGTAAGCAAAGGCAAAGTCTTCCGACATGATAAATCAATGCTCCCTGATTTATTTTAGCCAAAGTTCTGGCAGCCCAAGTCTCTGAGTAAAAGTGCCATGCTAGACTAAATGAGGAGGCGTATGCCACCCTTTCATCACAAATGAGGCCAGCAGCCAGTTTCTTCCCTCCTCAGATCTTTTTGTATGAAGCAAAACAGCCTCCTGCATGAAGAGATCAGGTTGTCCCTGAGTAGTAATCTATCTCTCATATCTTTGAATTTGCATAAGAATAACTGGGCAATAAATCATTTCTGTCATGAGAAATGAGTAATGTTCATTGAAATTCACTGGCAGCAACTGAAAAAAAAAAAAAAAAAATACCTGCAGTGGGCAAATAGGTTAAACCTTCTATCTGTATCTTCTATCTGTAGGGTCCATATCACCCAACAATCAACTGAAAAAAGATTGGCCACTGTCTTGCTTTGTACTAAAAACAACTCGAGGAAGGAAGACAGGGAAAAAATGTGAGAAGAGTAGAACTGAGCACTCAACATTTCCACTTCTGAACTTGCAGAGCTTCGGCACTTGATCTTTTTCCTAGCACTGGATATTTATCTTAGATGAGACTCTCTCAGCTCAGGTAAAATTCCACTAACACTGAATCAGGGAATTATAGAATCACAGAATATACTGAGTTGGAAAGGACCCATAAGGATCATTGAGTCCAACTCCTAACAGAAGGAACTTGTTGCATTACATAGCACTGACTATGCCTGTAGGTCTGTTCATAGTTTTTTGGTTTTTTTTTTTCCTGAACTTAAATATTTATCTTATTATAATATTGCTTATATATTATTTTGATTATAATATATAGATGATAACTTAAAGGTAAGGCTTAGCATCTCATGGTTTGTGTTAGCCAGATCATCATAGAATTGCAGAATCATAGGGGTTGAAAAGGACCTCTGGAGACCATCCAGTCCAGTTCCCTGTTAAAGAAGGTTCCCCACAGTAGCTTGCACAGGAAAGCATCCAGGCGGGGGGGTTTGACATAGCTCCAGAGAGAAGTCTCCACAACATTTCCAGGCATCCTATTCCAGTGCTCTGTCACCCTCAAAATAAAGTTTGTATGAAACTTCCTGTGTTCCAGTTTAAGTCCATTGCATCTTTTCCTGTCACTGGGCATTGCTGAAAAGAACCTGGCCCATCTACTTGACTCCCACTCATTAGATAAGCATTGATAAGATCCCCTCTCTGACTTCCTTATACAGGAGATGCTCCAGCCATCATCTCTGTGGTCCTGTCCTTCAGACAGTCTGTAGATGAATGTAGTGCTTCTCCTTACATGCTATTTACTTTTCAGAATTTTGTCACTTTCTCATCTTCTCCATCCTTTTTGCTGTTGTTCATTTCAGTGTTTGCCTGCCTCCCACAGCTGCCAGAGGACCAGTTGGCAGCATGTTTCCCCTCCCATCCTCCAGCAGCCCTTTCTATGTACCCAGTCCATAACAGAGGCCACAATAACTCAGTGACTAGCTGCTCTGGCAGTTTTGCTTCCCAAGGCACAAAATGAGATTTGTTTCATCTTGCAGTGATTTTTGTGATCCCAGATTCACCTCAAAGGCTGTAGCCAAACAGCAGGTGTGCGAGTTGCTGTGATTAAGTCAGCTGCAAAGACAAAGGAAATCTGAAACATGCCAATTGCTTGCCAGAGGGGCAACAAGGGATAATTAGGAGTTGTCAGGGATGTCCCAAGATCTCTGTGACTTCTAAATAAAACCTGGCCAGGAGCTTGAATGTGTTTCCTTTCACAGATTTATAGAACCATGAAATAATTAAGGTTGGAAAAGACCATTGAGATCATAACTAACCCACTAACCCATGTTCCTTTCCCCCAAACAAAGCAGACTTGGATGGGTGCATCTCCATCTGCTCTCCAACCCATCTCTTCCGCACACCCACATTCTATCTCTGCAGCCCTCCCTTGGGGCTGGAGCTGGTGGGAGAGAAGCAGATGGCTAAGCTGGATCCCACATTGCTGGCCATGTTCTCAGGCATTTCTAGGCTCAATGTGCATATGCACCGAAACAGCCATACTACATTTTATGGATATGCTGAGAGCCCAAGATTTGAAGGTTTCTGTGTAGCTTTTCCTGCTACTACAAAGCAGAGCTGTTTTCTTTCATTGCAGCATGAACAGTAAGGGATGAAAAACAGCCTGGCAAACTATTCAGGTATGTTCACATAAAGTGTTCACTCTAGTCAAAACTCAGATACATCCAGGTCAAGCTTTGGTTTCCAGCCTTCCCTAAGACATGAACTGGCTGATGCAATCTCCTGGATAAAAACTAGGAAAAAAACAAAAAAATCTTGCATACTTCTAAGAGATCTTGGAAAGGAAGGGGCCATTTCTTATTCCTAAGGACTTGCACTGCTGAAGCTAATGTCAAGGAAAGTGATTTTGTTTTTCTTTGGAAAGATATATGAAGTCTGACTTACTTTTCATTTCTGAACAAATTGTTCCCCTTATCGCTTTCGCTTTCCATTATGAATATCTTGAGATGTTTGTTTAGCTTCTCCCTAGCTTGCAAATTAAAAAATAATTTTAAAGGAGTATTATGCTTACTAGTTAAGCCATTTTTCAACCAACACCATGCAAAAAAAAAAAACTTTCCCCAGATATTTTAAACAGCAGCAGTGAAATTCTTGTATACCTTTAGATATTGATTTTAATCAAATGAAATCTATTTAATGCAGAAAAATATTCCCAAAAACAGTCTGTAATGATTGAGGATTTAGCAGAAATTTGTTGGAAATAAGCAAATACAATGAGACGTGTTAGATTTCAAGAAACAGTTTTAGGAGAGACATCCAGACTCAGAGTTTTATGGTATACCAATGCACATTTCATATCCTTGCCTTCTTTGGGAGAATCAGCTTTCGAATCCTGCTCTGAGTAACATCCCTGTTTAAGAAGGGCTTAGCTACAAGCACCCAGATCCCCCTGAATCTAAAGCTCCTAAATGATATTGGCCTGTGGATGTGGGACTCATAGTCACAAGTGCATGAGTCCTCATGTGTGAGAAGAGGTTTCATCTGAGCATGAAAGGATCTCCTAATGGAGGGTCTGAAGGAATGCCCTCAGCTCAGGCAGAAGGCACTGACACTGACCAAACAGCAGCATCTGTCCTTAAGTGATATTCCTCCATGTTCTTCATAAGGCTAAAGAAATATAGAAGTGATGCTTTACTCTTTGCTGATTTAAAGCCTTTATCCTTGTGTTATATTCTGGAAAGGGCAAAACATATCTTTAATATAGAATCTCCACTGATTCACTTTTGAATTCTTAGTTCTGTAGTTGCTAATTTTCCTTATTACTTTAGAATTTGTTGAATATACATTGAACTCCAAATGTTGAAACCAACACATTTTTACATCTTCTAAGCAGCTCACAGAATGGACGTGTGTTAGAGCAGAAGTGGCCATGTCAGTAAACCTGATCTCTGCACGCTGCAGTTACTGCAGAGTCCTGCATTGCTGGTTCAGAGTCTCAAAGCACTCAGAGCTTCCAAGCTGACCTACACATTTTTGAACGATTCCTACTCAGTAATTAAGTATTATTATTCTGCGTTACAACTGGGAAGGGAGGGCCAAGAGCCCCATCCAGTGAGCCTTCCTGCTGGATGTCTCAGTGATTTCAGCCTCTACAGAAAGCCTGTGCAGAGCAGGGACTTCCACTCATGATTCTGGCATGAGTCTGACCCCTCCACATCAACTGCTGAGCACACTGAGCAACACGTTTATATTTAGTCTAATCTAAACTTCCCAGCCTTCTAGCACTGTGAACATACACAGAGTTGAAGGGCCTGTCACAGAGGTTATCTGAAACCCCATTCACTTTTTCATAGATAAAGCTCTCTGAGCAGATGCAGCTTCGACATTAAGCAGGCAAGAATTTCCTGAGTGTTATTAAAAGAGACTTGAATGTTCGCTGCCAGGAGGAAGGAAGGTTTGTAACTGCTACAGAGTGGCAAATAAGGTTCAATCTCTGCCACTGGTTGCACTGATCTCACTGATATTGATCAGGTTGTACCAGCATCAAACCAGGTAGTCCAGTCGCAGCCCCACTCTTTCACTAGTAGCCCTCAGAAACAGATTGCAATGCAGTAGCAGCTGAGTTCTTTTATGATACAATGCGTAAAAAAAGTATAAAGCCAACAGGCTTTATAGTCTGGAAAAATTACAAGGCGGCTCAAGTTCTGAAAAGAATTGGGAGCTTTAGTATTTTGTCCAGACTGAGCTATTTCTGACGATTGAGAGCTCCACCGAATGCTGAGATCCGCTCTCATGAATAGAAACCTTTACTTTGAAATTCACAGATGGACTCCCAAAATCAAGACATTATTTTCAAATGTCTTCGTCAGAATATAATTTCATTTTGCTCTGTTCTTTTCCTAAACCTGACAACTATATCTATGCTTGCAAGCGTGCAGATACACATTTGTGCAGGCTGTAGACAATACACAGCACATAATAATCACATTGAATTTTTTGTGTTAGAACATCCTATCCCCTCATATTTTAGAAATTATTTTTCTCATATATTTAGACAGATGGACCCTTTGCTTCAGGTCAGTGGTTGAGGAGCTTTTATTTACCACGAAACTGTTCATCAATATACAGCAAAGGTATTGGCCATGTTAAAGGACTTAGCAGGGAGGGTCGTGTAAAAGTTCCTTTCTTCCAACCTAATCCAACAGAAGAGAAATTAAACTTCAGGTGAACTTTTTACGGCCTCATTAACAGTTTAGAGAAAATTTGGGTTAATTCGCCCATCCCTTGAGCACTCCTTAGAGGTAAAAGAAAAAGCAGTGAAAACTTCTAGCACTTATAAACATCATTTAGAAAAGATCAAAGTGCCCTTAAGAACTTATAATCATGTAGAATATCGCATAGGGAATCATGGACCCCATGCTACTTTTCTCTTAATTTCTAGAGATGGCTAGCCATACAAAATAAATAGAAAAATGGCATTAATCTGTTGTGATATTTTTCCCACAAGCCCATTTACTTAATATTTTCTTACTGCAGGAGCTGTAAAACGAAGACGTTTATAGCTTGTCTAAAGCTCAGTAAGGATGATGATTCATCTCTAGAACAAATGTTTGGACATAATAAAAAGGAAGATTCAAGAAATGACGTCTGCCCTGATACAGGTTCTTTTGTGAAGGGAGCTGTCCCCACCTCCATCACCAACTGACTCAGCTCGCTGTATCACTGGTGAATTTCCTGGCACATGTAATGTGTAGTGTGGTAAGGCTTCCTCACATGAGATAATTAAATTTGCCCTGATCTGCACTCTGGCACTGAGACATACAGGCACACAGTAGCCCTTTCTGTGCTATTAAACAATCCTAGCCTCCAAAAGAGGCTAAACTGCCCTTTGGGAGCTGCTAGCTCCTGAGTCATGTCCAGGAGTTGGCTGAGAGCTGTTATTTGCTGTGGGTCACAAGCGTGCTGTTCGTGGGCCCTCACAGCAATAACAGTACAGATAATCAGGTACCTGTGCCCAAGGACCTTCTCTGGTAGCATTTAATTTTCTCAAAAAAAATGGAGCCCAACTTTGCCCAAGTTCATCAACTTTTTTTGCACCTTGGAGAAGCGTAGAAGATTTCCAACAGCTTCCCAGTTCTGATCACCTAACAGTAAGGCTGAATCTTCCTATGTGGTAAATAAGGGCAGTGATACAGCAGTGTCAAACATCCTGTCCATAAATAAGCATCACACCCACAAAAAGTGTTAGCAAATGCCCCTGAGAAATTGAGAGCAGTAAACATCAAAGTAAAGCACTTTAATTAAACTTCTAATATATTTGAAAGCTCATTTTGTAAAGAAGTGGCTGGATTGCAAGAACACATTAGATGATGGAGGTAATCCAGTGGAAGAGAAGCTCTGTGCTCTTAATGGAAAAAAGAAACAAAAGCTCTTAATTGGAAAATGGCAGTGGCACTTGTCACACATAGTCTGTCTGGCTGAGCAAATAATTAGTTGAGCTCAGCTGCATCACAAGACCAGTAAGGATTCAGAATAAGAACGTGCCTCCAAGTTTTCCAGGACCATGGTAGTAAGTCCTTTCCTGCTGAGAAATCTTGTAGATCTTACTTCTAGATAGGTATATTTGCTGTATTTCAGATCATGTGTGTATAAATATATATGCCTGAGGTCCTATTTATCTATATTTCTCTATCTTCTACATGCAGCTATATAAATGAAAATAAGAGAGAGATTAATTTCAGTGTTAGCCATCATTATTATTCTGACACTCATAAGAATGTTTTCCAGAGTTTCTTTCAGTACATATCTTCCTATTAATTCACAGTATCTACTGATCCAGGAAGTCCCTCAGGGTTTCTTAGCCACTGACCAATTATTTAAGTCAATACATTGTTTACTAAGCTTAATATTTTTAAGAATCTTCTAGAAATGGGTATGTCACAATTGCTGTGCTAAGAGATAGCATTCTGGTGAAATGTTAATGGGAGCCCATAGAAAAACATTTCAGCGTATTAAGTATGGACAAATTGAATTCTGGACACATGAAAAGCTGATGAGTAACATTACACTAAACATTGAAAAGTAAGCCAATGTGATTGAGCATCATAAAAGCAACAGTATTATCTGCAGAAATATCAGAAGTTACAACTCCATTATGAAAAAACCTATCCTAATTAAAAGTGTTACAAATTGCAAGCATTTTCACAGTTTCTAACAAATTTAGACTCCTTGCTCTCTCTTCCTTTCTATCCAGTTTTCTTTACCCATTCTCTATACTCTGTACTTTTCAAGTATTGCGTTGCCATCAGCTTGGTTTTTCCATCTGACCTGCCTGGTCAATGGCCTGATATGGGGATTCTCTTCTCTGTCTTGATAAATGAGGATCAATCGTCTGTCTCCCCAGTTTACTTAGTTCCACAGTTTAACTCTTCCATATCTCCAGCTAAACCTTTTCTCTCCTTTCTGTTACCACAGGCTCAAGGAGTTCTCCAGACCTTTCCTTTTTCCACTTGCACTTCTATTTTCCCTCTTTCCTGTTGTGAGGTCTGTCCCGAAATCCACAGCACATTCCCAACTCCTGCTTCCACTAGTCCTGCACACTAGTCCTGCACTCTCCAGTCTGGTTAACTCCCTTCACCCTTAATTTGTTCTCTTCTCCTCTCTTACTCCTTTAGTTCTCCTTCATCCCCTATTAATAATAATAACAATAAACTAAACCTTTAAATGAATTCCACATCTCCAGAGCTGACTACTTTTCACTATCTTTAATTCAGCTTTTCAATCATATTTTTCCTTTCCTCTTTCATTTCACCCTTCCCAACCCACCTTCTCTCATTACGCAGAATTTTGCCAGCTTATTTGGAATGGAAATTGAAATTTATTTTCAAAAATTCTTCCCATCTCAGATTTCTCTTCACCTTCTGCAGGACATGTAGGACACATAATCTGCAAGACTCATTCCAAGTAAATAAGTATTTCATCATTAATTTCTCCTAAACTTATCTCTTGAACCACCCAGTACTCTATTGCTCCTTCTTTATTCTTTCCAATTTTCACTTTCCTCAGGATTCTCTGCCTCACCATATAAAGAAGTCTTTTTAAAAATAAACCGCTCCTGACTCCACTATACCCTCTACCAACCATCCCAAACCTCTCTTGTGCCTGCAAAAAAACTCTTCTTATTGAGTTCAGTCTCAAGTCTTTCTTCACTTTTTCCTCTCGCCCTCCAATGACAAAACCACATTTTTAACAAAGTCCCTCATGTGCCATTCCTGCCAAAAGCCAGAACTTTGTCACATTCCCTAACCTGCCTGTAAGACTCTTCCTCTTGAAAAACTGTTCTCCATGGCCTTTGTTTGACTCATCCATATCTGGATTCTCCTCTTTTCCCTCTAACCACACATTCAGCATATCTTTCAAAGGATTTTCCTCATTTTTCCCTCTGCTTTTCTACAGAAGTCTTCTACACCTGGGCTTTGTTTCTGTTTTTTTTCATGTCATTTCCAGATAATTCATTTACAGATAATTATACAGATAATCAGATTCTAGATAATTTCATCTGCAAAATAAATAAATAAAGTACCTGCTCCATGTTTCAGCCATCTGCTTAAGAGTGGCATGGTCAGAGTAGGGCTCTTCATCTTTCCCTCTGACATTTTTCCCTTTTCTCCATCACTATGGAAATACCATTGTCCTGCCTCTTCTCTGGCTCCTCAGGTCCATAGCCTTAGCACATCCTATAGCTTAATCTCTGAGAAATTCTGACTGCCTCTTTTTGCATTACATTTAAGACAGAGGGTTTTATTCTCATTCATAACCAAAAATACTCCTCCAGGCTCTCACCACCTCCCCTCTTGACTAACATCATTTTCTACAAATTTGTTATGTATAGTGTTCCTACCTATTTCCATTCATAACATTACAGTGAAGAAAACTGTCCTAGCCTTTTGCTCTGAGCATGTGATTTCACTGCTCACAGCCTTCCCCCTCTTCATTCACACCAAACATCAGCTTCTTGTCTTCATTCTTCACAGCTTGTCTCCACAGTATTTATCATCTTTCATGTACTATAAGTGACAGTAACATTTAACACCCATTCCCACAGCACACTTGTCAGGAATAGACATTCAAGGCCAAAAACAGAAGAGAGGTGAGTTAGCATTCCTTGCAAGAAGCTGAGAGAGTGTGCCTAAGCACCAACACAGCCTCTTATATTGCCTTTTCTGTTGAGGAAGGGAATTTACTCATCTGTAGCCAGGGGTCTGAATAAAAGCTTATTTCTTGTAAGATAAAATAGAAAGAACGCAGCCCTGCTGAAGGAGCCTCAGAATAGATGGAAGAATGCAGTGGACTCCAGAAGCTACGTGCAAAGAACTACCAGGCTGATATTGACAGAATCATAGAATCATGAAACCATTAAAGCTGAAAAAGACCACTAAGATCATCTAGCCCACAGACTATCCCCACCATGCCTACTAACCATGTCACTCAGTGCCTCATCCACACATTTCTTAAACACCTCCAGGGACGATGACTCCAACACCTCCGTGGCCAGCCTGTGCCACTGCCTCACCACTCCTTCTGAGAAGAAATTTTTCCTAACATCCAACATGAGATATGGTCTGTGCCCAGTTATAAAATATCCCTCAGCCATCAGAAGCAGCCCTGCAAGGCTAAAGAAGTAAAATGGCTGAAACTCCAACATGTGTTGTTTGGAGAGGGCTCAGGTACAGAACTCTATAACAGTTTATTCCAAGCAATTTCCACATATTTGGAACAGCCGGCAGGCACATTTTTTTTCCAGGGTCAGAACTGAGTCAATGTCTACAACAGAAAAGATCTTACAAAAACTGTTCTCCAAAGCAGTTAGCACATGGGCCTCCCAGTCTTCATTTGAAGATGTTCCCCTGAAACTATTCATGAGGGTCAATCACCAGGGTAGAGACATGAGAGAAGGGGAACTCCATTCACCCCACCCCATTAGAGCTGAATAGCACTGTGTATTGCAGCCTGTCCTCTTCTTTCTCCCTAATTGCTCACACTAATGCTATTCACCTGCCTGGACTTCAATCTCTACTGCACTTCTGGGGAGACATTCATCTTGAGGGCATCTGCTTTTGATGCTCTAGGCTGAATAGGAAGACTTTCTACCAGTAAAAGACAGCATTAGAGACTTCAAACTTTTTATTCTGTAAATGTCATTTAACTTTGGAAATTTTCCAACATAAAATCTGAATTGGTTTCTTATTGGCTTGACCACTAATAACAAATTATCTGGGCATTTGAGTTAAAAAGCCTCATGCACAGAAACAAGTGTTTTGCCCAAATAGAGATTGAATAAATCTCAAAGTTTTTTCCCTCGTTCCATTGTGATAGTTGTTTTCCACCGACTTCCGTTCTTTCCAATATGTATATTTTTTAGGATATAATAGAAACTAGGATTGTCCTGATGGCATCTGAAGGGCCTCAATTTCAAGCAGAGGAGCCCAATCTGTTTCAGTGAACCCCCTCAGAAAGTCAAAGGAAGTTGTTTATAAAGCCACAATTGTTAAAAAGGAGAAGAGGATGAGCAAATCTCCATGACTGTGCCGTCACAGGATGGTTGGGCCCCTCTCCGACTTCAAAAGGTGTCTACAGGCTGCTTGTACCCTGCAGAGGTGGCTGCTGGAAAGCCAGGTGCAGCATGAGATCTGGCCAGTTGTAAATCCTGCACCCGTGATCAAAGCCAAACTGTGGTGCTCCAGCTCATGCAGGGTGTACCTGCAAAGCTCCTGCCTTCCCCGTTCTCCTGGGTGATAAGTGAAATTGCATGAAAACAGCAGGACTTCACACCATCTGAGTCACCCTTCTGCAACAATACTGCAGCACTGCTGACTTCGGAGGACTTCTTGGATTGAAACATTATTTTTCAGTTATATCTTCTACTTTACAGGGTGACCAGGAGGATTTATCACCAATTTAGTGTGTAGAGAAAAGGGGCAGGGGCAGTAGACTGTCAGCGTTAAACCATTAGATGGGAGCACAGTGCCTTCGGAAAAGCAGAGGTCATCCCTGCAAAGATCCTTACAGCATTTGAGCCTGAAGAAATGTGTCTCACTCAGGACCCTTCTAACTGCTGTAAGAGCTATGAGGGCCACACATCATTTGTATGGTGTGTTTCACTGGTTTGGTTACATGCTGGGTTGTTTTTGTTTTGAAATCATAAAAATCATGCAAACTCCCTGTGTTAAACTGACTTAATAAATTGTGTCTTCATTCAGGCAGTGAGTTGTGAGAACATGTTGCAGAAGAAAAGATTGGAAATGAAGAAAAGAAAATAATAAATAGAAAACTGAAATAAAGAGAAACTGAACACAGGGAATGAGTTAATCATCTTCCTCATAGGGCAGTTAAAACTGAAGGAAGAATTCAAGGCACTAACAGAGCTAACATTCTGGAATGTAAAATAGCGTTCGTACTGCACAGCTCAATACCATGCTAGGAATCAATATTCTCTGAAATGCAGGAGAATTTAAGAAGGTCTTTGTGCTGTGTAATCATGATCCTCTCGATAGCACTTCCCCATGGGAGTCATAGGCTGAGAGATCCTTATTGGAGGGCTGACAGATTTTGTTCATCACAAATATGAAAATTCTCTCAAGTCAAGAGCACAATAATGGGGAAAGACATATTCCTAGATCCTGGATTCATTAAAGCCTGAAATCTGTACCAAGGAGCATGGTGCAGCTCTTCACATGAGCAGACCATGGATGGCTGGACCAGCAGAGATGCTCCCACCAGACATGGAGGTGCTGTGGTATGAGGTCCCTGGCTGAGCTTGATAGAGCCTGGATTTTAGATTAGGTGTTAGGAAGAAATTCTCTACTCAGAGGGCAGTGAAGCACTGGCACAGCTGCCCATGTAAGCTGTGGTACCCCATCCCTGGAGGTGTTCAAGGCTAGGTTGAATGGGGCCCTGGGCAGCTGAGCTGCTGGGTGGCAGCCCTACCCGCAGCATGGGGTGGGGCAGGGTGGGCTTTGAGGTCTCTTCCAAGATAAGCCATTCTGGGATACTATGATTCTATGATTTATTTCCTTCAGGGCATGGTTTAAGCTTTGCTGATAATGTCTGCATTTCTCCAAGGAGTTTCATAGGCAAGTCAAGTCGCCACTGAGGGCCTGATTGTGGCTTTCTTTTTGTCTACGTTGGAACTTAGTTTACATTTATTGTCTGCAATGGCATATGTGACCTCAGAGATCCTTTGTAATTAAGAAGACATTATTAATGCAAAGATGAGCTCCTCGTCTGCTCTTCTTGTTTGTGCAGTTCCTAGTGGAGTGGGGGTTTCAACCGTGGCTGAGCTGCTAGTTGCCATGGCAATACAAGCAATAAATAAATAGTAAAAATAAAACATTGAATAAAATATTCTGATTCTGTAAGCACGTTCCCTAGAATAGCAATAATGACTCTTCGTACAGCACAGTGCTTCTGAGCAATATCTCCATGCTGGGGTGCCCCAAAACACCTGTTAGCAATATCGTGCCTTTCAAACCCCTTTGTAATGCAGCTCCACCACGTACCGCTGCAACTGTGCTGATCAGGGCTTTGATTCTCTGCCACTAGAAGCGTGTCTGGGAGTGTGTCTGTCTGTGTCTGTCTATGTCTGTGTCTGTCTGTACGTGTGCACATGCTGGAGCCAGGCAGATCCGCACTGGTGACATTGCACAGGTGAAGGATGAGCTGAAACTTCATGGGTATCTCTCTCTCAACAATACTGCAAAATACCCTCATTTAAATGAAAATCCCTTTTCACTTCTCTAAATCATGTGCAAGAAGGTCCCAAAATAGCTCTAATTTGCATTTATACTCACTTTAAATAAAATTTTTATTTACGGTATAAAGAAGAATTAAGCTAACTGAGCCAAGATGAAATTTTGCAAAATAAAACTGTAAATCATGAGTCATTTTTGAAAGTATCGCAGAATTGATTCTTCTTGAACAACCTCAAAATTTCAAGTTTTCACTCTCTTTGTTTTTTCTTTATGTGTACAAATATGCATTTCTATTATAGACAGACATATGAGTTCTGGAACTTGAAATCCTGCAGAAAAAAAACAGATGGTTTCTTTCTGCTTTAAAGAAAAAAGAAACAAATCCTAGTGAAATCTGATGTGTCTGGTTGTTTGTTTGCTGAAACAAAAATTATATTTGCTCCTGTAAGAATGTAATATAACTACACGTGTAAATAAATAGATTCGTGCACATGTGTGCATTTACTGCACAGAAAGTGCTGCTAGGCATACTTATAAAATTAAAGAAGTACAAACCTTCATCCTTGAACACTGAGAGATGCACCTGATTATATCCAGCAATGGTGCTGGTCACTGAAATGCTTGAGTATTTTTTGCCTGTTGACACATTTCTAAAAGAGGAGAAAAATTAAATGTTATAAATAGAAAATGTAAACCTTGCTGGCATGCAAACAAAAAGGGTTAAATCCACAAGGCTCAGAGATAGTACAAAGACCTGATGATATTGTGCAGAAATGAAAGAAGCTCATATTTCCAGCGACAAATCTTGAAAAATGAAGTTGATAACCCTATGCATCTTTGTGGCAATATACTTTTTCTGCTGTTTTCCAAATCCTCTTGCAAATGATTTCAGAAGATTTTCTCCTCCAACTCACTGATTCAAACAAGTAGAGTGCAATATGACAGTACAACGTAATGTCCTGTGAAAGAAAACATCTTGTAGGAGAAAGGCAGTGTGCAGTTCAACTACAGCCAAAGCAAGGTTCTGCTCTTTTGGGGTTGGTGGTTTATTAAATATCTCTCTGACTTTATCACATGAACACAGCTGGCCAAACATGCAAACAGGGGTCATCAGTAGGATGTGACCCACATCACCTCAGCTCACAGCTTAACCCCTGGCTTCTGCCCCGTGCTGTGTTCTGCTTGGGTGAGACCCTCCTAAACAGGTCTGTCAGATGGCATCCTGCACAGTAAGTATGTGAGATAATAACAAACAGACCAGGCATTTAGTTACAATAGGCTTTAGATAATTGAGTGAATGCCAGCCCACAGACAATTGCTGTATGTTATAATACAAAGAGGCACTGGTGAACTTCAAACCTCTGTGCCACAGGGTTGGAGGTGTAGGAATGCAGTGTTGGGCACCAGGCCATCTCTTCCTCCTGGTGGCTCCAGCCCTCCACATCAAACTCTAGGATATACCAGTCACCGACCTACAAAGCGGAATTTTCATCACAAGCACAAAGGTCCAGGAGCAGCAGCTGTCTAGCAAATTGTCTCTGCTTCCACTCAGATCAAAGAGACGAGTTGCTTTTTAATTGCACACTTTCTATGCCAAATTTTATCTAAAATAGTCTTTTGATTTATTTCCAAAGCAAAATCCAGGGGAGATCTGAGCAGAAAGAATATGGTAAAAGACAAACCTAATGCTTCTTCTCCCTGTCTCCATAGTTTAAAGGTGGAAAGACAGTCAGTGTTGATGGTTATCGTGTAAAATTATGGCTTAATGTACAATATCAAACCTGTGCCATTTATTCTTATTAAACCTAAAAATCTATATGTAAAAGAGGATCTATACAATTTCTGCAGAGTTGAAATAATGAATTCAAGTGACTTCTGTGTTTATCTTTATTTGGACTGTAACTTGAATTGTAAGACTGCTTACTTTTTGCCTGTTATGTTGTGCAGGTCATAGCTTACCAATCGGCCACTCACCCTTCTTCTATAGCACCACTGCTGCACTAATCCACCAAGAACACTCCCAGGTTCCCCTGTTGAGACTTCATTAAGTAGAATTGCATTCATGCTCAATATCACTATATATAAATGTAACTCTTTTAAGTAAATGCTCCCAAGAACCTTAAGAATGATCTTTTTTTCCTGACTTGAAAATGTAAGAAAAAGCACCCAATCTGATATGAATTCAACCTTCTTCCACACCAATGACTGTATATTCATTACTGAATGAAGTCCACTCTGTGGCCAGCTTGGTTTTTCCCAAAACAGTGTTGGTATGAGGTTAGTATAACAAAGTGATATGTCTGCTCACACAGGACAACTGGGTTTGTGTGCTTCCCTACCAGAAATGTCCTCAGTGCTGAAACACAGCTCCTTGTCAGTCCCAGCAAGTTTTTCCTGTCCACGTGTGCTGATACAAATGGACTTTGCTGGTTGGGTCAAGACCTCTTTCCTGGAGACCTCCTCTTACTCAGCAGTACCATTTTCCTCTGTGAGCCACACAGCTGAGCTCCTGATGAATGCACAGAGTCCCACTTCTCTTCACTCATGATCCTTAGGGTGTATTTGTCGTGAACATACCCTGATGGCAGGACAGGGGGTATGTTGTGAAAGCACTGCTGGCATGGAATTATTTCTCATCATAGGGAAGGACACAGCCTGTTATTTTAGTCTTTGTAAACCCATCTGGACATCTTCAGCTCACCAGATTTTTTTCTGATTAAGGCAGCCAGACTCTAACAAACTCCTGCTGGCTTATGTCTTTCCCTGCAATGCAAAGCATCTCAATTGCAAGTAGTCAGGGAAAGGCAGCAGCATTTCTCTGCCCCTTTTACATTCCTGCAGCAGTGAGCCTGGGCTGATTGCTCCACATGCAGGAAGCCATCAAAACCCAGGGGGAATTTTGTACTTGAAAGGGTTTCAGTCGTGAACTGAAGCAAGCATCAGCAGCTTTCAATGAGCTTCAAAGAAATAATGGGTGCACAGAATATCTGATGAAGAAATGATGAAGTACATACAACATTGCTAGGGTGCTCCAAATCTTGGCAGGTATCTGCTTACGCCTATGTGGTTATGCAGGTTTACACACACGACTGTGTGTGTGTGTACATGTGAGAAGAGAACTGTCCAAGATAAAAACAGACAAAATAAAAACTACAGATTTTGACCAAACTGGTCAAAGTCACAAACTGGATTAAAAAATATTTGCTTTTTCTGATGATTCAAGTAATCACTGGAAGTTCTCGAGCAAGTCTTTGAAGCAGCTGAAGCAAGAATTCACACACGCAGCTTTGTGTTACAACAATATCCAGAAACATTGTTTGATTTAGTTAGGGATTGCTTGCAAAAATTCACTCAGAGACTTCAAACCCAGGCATTGGAGTTGTATGGAAAGCAAAACCAAATTAGTATGCAGTGCTTTATGACGCTGCTTGTTCTAGAGGCATTGTTATAGAAACAAAAGTCAAAATGTACCTGATACATACAGATTGTCTGCGCTGAATATAAAGAAGTGAAATATTTTGTAAGCCATAACAAGAATTTTAAAATGCTCTAAAGCGTAAACAAGACTGGACAGAAAAAAAATAGCTTAGATACGATATGAGACTTTTAGTGAGAAAAACTTGGTTTGGAAGAGTTTTCTTGTTCTCCATTGATTTTTAGCATGAGGTTGCAAAAAAAACAAGCTGTGGCAGCAGTTGCATATGTCCTGTCTGGCAGTATACATGAAATGAAACTATGACAATAGATACTCAAAGTCTTTATATGAAGTTATGTATATAGCAATGTAATTTATCAAATAGCAAGACCACATCCTGCATAAATAAACTAGGCATTGATTGCCAGTATAAAGCCAAAACTAATACATAAAAGCGAAAAACATAAGAGCTACCAAACCAATGGCAATTCATGGTAGGTCTGTTACACAGGAATTTAAAGGCAGGTTACAGCATAGCTTCTGTTTACTGAAGGCTAAATGTTCATTTCAGCAAAAGCAGTCCTTCCTTGTGCCCTAATTTGTAGACTTATCTTGTCCTGATGACCACCACCAGAAACAAGCAGCTGGGTGAGACATTTGTCTTGGTCTGTGCACAAGCTCAAGCTATTGCTGTTAGAGCTGAGCAGAAAATTTACCTATTCCTCACAGTTCAAGTGTGGAGGAACCAAGTTATTCTTCTTTGGTGCCTTCTCAAGGTGGAACAGCCTTCAGATACTCTCAGTTACTGCCTCACACTCCTAGGCTGTGCCCAACAGTTCCCCATACAAGGCATTTATTGCTATTTCAAGGTTATTTTTCTGCCTAGCATCTACTTACAGCAGGGGAATCTAGCAAAATCCCGCTGGTATGTGCTTCTGCTGTGATATCAAGCATCTTAATTTCAGTCAGAAATGTTTCACTGAGGAATCAGAGGACACATTATACCCATTTTATCGGTACACAACCCTAGTCATATGTGTGCCCACAGGAAGAAATGTTTCCCATGCAGAGAATGACTCAGACTAGGTCAAAGCAGAGACAGAAGGAGAGTGGAGAAAAGTGAACAGTAACTGCAGTGTACAAAAGGTGGCATTTATCTTAACGGAGCGACAGCTGCTCATTCTGAAATTAGCAGGACGTATTGTGATTTTCTGACACTGAAGCTCACCCTTCAGGAACCACTGACAAACAATATGAAAAGACTGCACATGCTGAAAAAGTCATCTTTAACAAGACAGGGTCAGATTCTGATGAAACTCGCTCACATTAAGAGGCATTTTACTTCTGGTCTTGGCTTGATTCACTTTAACACCATCATTATTAGTGAAATAAGGCTTAGTTAAGTACTGGCCAATGATGCACCGCAGTGGCACTCCTGTTGGGTGCTGATAAATGATAATTAATAGTTATCCATCTCAAGACGAATTTCAAGATTTTTGGCTTTTTCAAGTGCCCAACTCCACTGGTTGGTGACGATAGCATGGGGTTCCCCTGCAGGACTGTTATAAAGACTGATCTTAATGATTGATTTCACCTCACCATTGCATGGTACCTCCAGCTGTGGTAGGGCTCAGGAGCACAGACTGCAATAACTAGCAGGCATGGAGCTGACTCTCTGTTTATAAGATTAAACAATGACTAAGCTTAGCAAGAAGCATAAACAGTGTTGTAATAATGCTGTCATTGCAGCATAAGTAGAATAAAATGAAACTCATATAAAACATAACTGCTTTTTATTATAACAAAGTCAAATGTAATCAGAAAACAGCTTCCTTTTCGTATAAATGTTCCACCTGTCCACATACAGCATGCTACATGAAGTTCCTGGTTTAATCACTTCTTAGTTGTGATATGACTCTTCCCTGATGCAAAACACAGTGATGAACCCAGCCAGCTAGGGAAACCAGAAGCCATTGAGCAAGCATGATCTTAAAGAGTCCGGGACAATCTAATTGTTTGGGTTTTTTTAGGTATTTATCAGCCCAGGAAAAAAAAAAAAAAAAAAAAAAAAATCCACAGAAGCTGTATAAAAGCAGATAAACAATTTTATTCATATCAGAAAGGGACTGTGGCTTGTAATAGCCACCCATCAGGCTGTACTGCAGAGAGGCTGTGTGAGTGTTCCTCACACTTGAGGTCCCAGCCCAGGCTCTGGAATAAAGGAGACAACCTTGGAAGTCACTGATGGAGAAAGAGGTATAGTCTTCTCTTGTTATGGCTTGGAGGCACCTCCTCAAGAAGGAGCAAGATGAATTTCACAAGTTATGTTGCCACATAACCTTCATGATTCCCTTGATCTGACAGGAAAGTCACTGATGCACAGAAGGTCTAGGAAGGAGGGAGAGATGAAGAAAATGTACAGCTCTATTGCAGGCAGAGAGCAACTGGAGATGGGTTGGGTGGAGTTCAGTTGGGTTGGGTTGGATTGGGTTGGATTGAGTTGGGTTATGTTCAGTTGGATTAATTTGGGTTGAGTTGGACTGAATGGGCTTGGGTAGACTGAGTGGGCTGGGATAGTATGGCCCCACTCAGCTTCACTTGGTGTGTTTCCCTGTGATGGGGAGTGCCTCTTTGATTGGTTATTGCTCGGACTGACCTCATCTGTTTCATTTATGTTTTTTTATCTTAACTCTCTGAAAACAGAGCTAGCACAAGGTGATACCTGCAAGGTCATAGAGCAGCCTGATTTGAAAACCAAGATTTACTGTGCAAAATCAGAGAACCAAGGATACATTAAAAAATCAAGTAAGAAAAGAAAAGAAAATGTGAATAAAGAATCTTTTTCTTTTTTTTTTTTTTAACACGGAGAATGTTTGAGAAAAGCAGAGATGAAAAGGGAAAAACTTGGAGCCAGAAGATCCAAACTTCCCCTTGATTCTAAACTTAGCTCAGCCACTGGCCCACCGTGCAGATGACTCACTGCACTTCCTTGAACTTAAATCATTTCTCCTACAAAACTTGTTAAAGAAAGACGTCAGTGTAAATTAGATGTTGTATCTAAGTTTAGCTATGGCCAATACATAAATATTGTAACTTTAATGTGCTCCTATCATTTTTGTCTGGTTTAGAAATATGCGTATGTACGTACACATATGCCTGTGTATACATAGCAAGGGAGAGAAAGATTTCTTTGTGCTATTTTTATGATTTAATTTCCATATATTGTTATTTTGCTGGTGACATAGCAGCTCACAACTGATTAGGAGTTTAACCATTTTGAGCGCAGCTTGATTCCCACACCACCCAATCACTCTTCATCCTCTCAAACTGTCAGTGAAGTTTCAATCCCAGCCAGGCGGTGGGAGCGACGGGAGTACACATTCAGCATATAACCTACATGGTGGCTGATTTCTTGTGACACTAATCTTCACTCCTGAGGGAAAGGCAGACATTTATTCATAACTCTACCACTCAAAAGTATCCATCCTTCTCACCATTAAGATAAATGTCAAAACAGAGATCAGCCATAGGCTGAGTTTAGTCTAATCTGTCCAAAATGAATACAAATTTAGATCTGTTGTCAAATCTTGAATGATAAAGCCTTTAGCGTGGGCAACTATTTTCTGTCTGCCTCCTCCACACTGAATATGCACTCTCAGAGGACCATATTACCCCTACAAAAATGGGTGGGATATGAAGCCAACAAACCTTTCCAATATGAGCAAAGAATCAGAGGAAAAAGCCCAAGACTTTCAGAAACATGAAGCCAAGAAGAAGAAAAAAGAATTTTCAGTAAAATGTATCTTCCCTCTAATACTGATATTAAATCAGTGGGCGTTGAACTCCCAAATTGTTGATCTACTAAAGGAGAAAAACAAGTTCCAATCTGCACATCGGTTTGAGGGATCTGTTGAAGACGTTGAAGATGGCAATGGGAATTCCCAGCCCTGTAGAACTGTTCATTCCCAATCTCCCCCTCCTTTTTTTCCAGTTTGCATTTCCACACTGAGGATGTATCTGGGAGATCTTTCTTCATGTTAGATCCTGTCCTATCCAGTTATACCTATGCAGCTTCTCATACCCTGCTATTAAGATGCTGGACAACACCACAGAGGAACCAGAAATGACTGCCCTTTTTCTGCCCAACTTCTGTAATTCATAATGCCCTAAATCTCCACAAGGTTCCTTTGAAGCGGAAGAGATGAAACTCATCTCAGAGCCTGAAGAGAAAGAGTTCTGTTTTCTGTGATCCACATAAAGGAATTTTGCTGTTTCAGAGATCAATGCAACCACCTATTTTAGACTCTTTTATCATTATTGAAGCCGTAAAACAAACACTCTTGTATAAATGGCAAACATGGGATGCTTTTCTTCCAGTGATTCTTAAATAACTTTGTTCAAAAATAAGTCCAATTTTTAGACTTGGACGAACTTTCTCAACAGCCACTTAACTATTCACTGCTAAAGACGCAGTCAATTTTTTGTTTATTTTGCCTTTAGCAGTTTGACCACTTTATTTCTAATGTCTGATATCCCTGATATCCCTCCCACGTATTCCAAATACTCTTCTCTAGCTATTCCAGTTAAGTGAACCACATTCAGTTTTAGCACAAAGCACTTGCAGATGTCCCACACAGGTTTAGAAACATGAGATCTTGGCTGTGCCAGGATGGAATTACTTCCATTAGCCTGAGTGCATAAGAAGGAGATCTGGCCAGCAGCATGCCACCAGTCACCAGTCATCGCTGTCTTGGGCTTTGTGCTTAATCTGGGCCTTTTCTGGTGTAACTACACAGATCTGCACTGGTTCTGGATGTGGCCATGCATAACAGTACAGGAATGGCATTAGTGGCATGGGTCTGCACTCCCTGAAGGTGATTGGGATGGAAGCCAGGTGACAATGAAGGTGACAGAACATGATGGCTGTCAAGGACAAATGGATGTCTCGCAGAATTAGCTAGGGCCATGGTTTCTGGGTGTGTGAAGGGATCATCCAGAAAAGAAGCTACATGTGGGGAAGCTACATGTGATCTCTCAGCACGATGAGAGCAAATGTCAAGAGAGCAAATGCAAGGCTTTTAAGCAACCAGCAACAGCTGAGGAAGAAGAAAAGCTGCCACTTTTCACCTCATTCTTGAGATGGTTGGTTTGGGGTTCTGCAACCTCTTCTAGTCTCAGCATTTCAATGAGGATGTTAAAAAGTGAAAATGGCTGAGAAGTAATGCTATCTGTGAAGACATCCCTTGTGATGAGCACTTAAATACCAGCCTTTCTACCTCAAAGGTAGAACACAGGAGAGTAAATCTCTGCCTGAGACTACCTAGTGCAGAGGAAAATCTCCAGGCATCAGAGATTCTTCAGCAGGCTGTGAGTATCCTGGGCTCGAAAATGAAACAAACGGAAACAGGGCACAGAGAGGTAAGCTGCACCATTTAGAAGAACTTATCCAGCAAATCTGCCATTCCTGCAAGTCTTGTAATCAATACTGCTGTCACAGAGAATAGCTCACTCAGAAATTAAATGCTAAATGAAGGACTCCATGAAATCCTACGCTCTGTATTACCTAAGATAGAGTAGATGATTGTAAGAGTCCCCTCGGGTCTTAAAAATCTATGAGTATCGTTAAAAGGATAGGCACTTCTAGAGACTAAGCAAGATGTCCTTAAAATGTTCAGGGATGTGCTTTCCTTGCAAGTTTTGCCTGAAAAATGACTAAATGATTTAGCCTAGAACTGGAAATAAGGTTGCAAAACTACCAAGTAAGCAAGCCCCAGAAATATCCAACTTCCTGCTAAGTTTCTGTTTTCCTTAACTCCAGGTGAAAACATATACAGCCAACAGAAAAGCTTTGGGTTGAAAGAGAAGAGTAAATCTCAACGGGGACACAGAGAGGAGGCCAGCTCCTCCACAGTCACATCTTGTGAATGACAGATATTGTCACACCCAGATGTACACCAGCGCTCTACAGAAATCTATTCTTTGAGGCTCCCCTGCCTCTGATGTCCATGAGAGAGATGTGATGTGGAAATGCATTTCTGCGCTCTGGGACCTGGATTATGCATCCTGCTTGGTTCAGCCTGCCTTATTAACTAGCTGGAGTTTGTCATTCTGAATGTCAGGACAGTTTTATAATGTGGGGCTCCAAAATGATATGCTGTCTAATCCTTGTTTCCTTGGGAGGCTTTCTCCATTGCTGCAGCTAGCCACGTGGCAGAGCACAGAAAGCCAGGCATTCCTACAAAGCTCATGCTATATGGCTCATCATTGCACAATATTTTCCATCATATCACTTCAAGTAGATGCTTAAGTCACTGGGAACATAGCTGATCCTCTTTATGGAGCTGTACTTCATTCAGGAAAAAGGGGTTTCAGGACCATCTCTGACATTCACAGCAGAACTTCCCTCTTCTGCACAGTTCAGCAAGTGTCAGGGCTGGTTAAGACCTTATTTTTTGCAGTTGGACCTGTTGCAAGACTTGTCCTCAAACTGCCAGGATCAAGGAGGTCTTCAATTAGAATCTCTTGAACACATTCTCATTTCAGATGGGCAAGAAATATAGTGTGATCACATTTATGAGCACCGCATAACCACAAAATAAGCCTAGCATCAGTTTCTCCCCATGTGTTGCCTTTGGGAAGCAGCATCTGAATTTTCCTACACTTTCCTACACTGTCCTCCCCCCTCCCTCCTAATAGCCACTTCTCTGCATCCTTCTCTAGGCCATTCCTCCCTTATCAGAGCTCTTACCCAGCCTGGCACTAATCCTATTTGCAGGCCACTGGCAGCTCTGGTCTTCTGAGTTCTTTCAGTGTTTTCCAGACAGACAGCAAAGTGCTGCTGTTGAATCTAAACTATAGAGTGAGCACATGGTGGGGAGGATATGACCAGTCTATGGCACATCCTGAAATTACTTTTTTTTTTGCAATAATTTGCTAGGAAATTGTCATTTAATTCCCATGCTTTAGCATGAGCTTAGAAGGAAATAAAGTTTGATTTGAACTAAATTGCTGCTGCTTTCCAAGATCCTTGCATACAGCCCCTGAGCTATAATGCAAATAATAAACATCAGCAGCTGATGACAAACAAAACGAAAGGTTGGAGGTCGGATACCCCATCCTCCCAAGTGCCTGCAAATTTCCTTCACTCCCTTTGCAGCTGCCTGTTGCTCCCTGAGATGCTCGGTATGCAGCACAACCACTGTTAGGGCAGCAACAACACTGGTGCAGAGAATGATGCTACCACCGCCAGGCCAAGTGTGGATGCTAGGGGATGGATGCTCAGGGGATGGATGCTGGGGGATGGCTGCTCTGGGCACAGATGCTAGGGGATGGATGCTAGGGCAATGGATGCTGGGGGATGGATACTCAGGGGATGGATGCTCGGAGGCACATTGGCACGCACACAGCATTCATTAAAAGCGGATTAAGAGGAACAAACAGACCAATGCTGCGGAAAAGGAATGAATGCAGAGCACAGGAATTGTTGGAGGAGTGGGTGACAGGGAGCTGATTTGGGAAGCTGGGGCTCGGGTGGTGTGTGCGGAGCCGGGCTCTTTGCCTCGGCAGTCCCTCTTAATGAACCATCAGTAAAAACTATCAGAGGGTATTTGGTGACAGGAAGATTAACCAGGCATGAAAAGTTAAAAGAACGCTGCTCAAAAGTGAGTTAATTAATTTTTTAGGATGAAAAGCAGCTTTCCCTGTTAGCCTCTGGGTTCCTCTCCCCCAAACATTAGACGAAATTGCATTGTTTACAAAAATTTATTAATACAAACTTTACACACTTTATATAACAGTTATCAAAGTCCTACTTATAGATATCAGGTGTGTCATAATACTTTGCTGAAGTTCTCTTTATATCCATTTGCACACAAAATAAGTTCTCTGAGACTAACATCTACCTAAACTATCACTGCGTCTCAGGTCTGCTCGAGGCTCAGTAAGGCTGTTGGCGTTCCTAAAAAGTACACAGAGGATAACCGAGGTGATCACTTGGTGATGCTCGCAGCTAGCCACGGAACTCGAACGGAGAAGGTCAGAAACAAAACGTCAGGAGAGCCCTATGGCATCACACCACAGCCGACACGAACACAGCAAACTCTGCCCATCGCCAAAGAACAGAAAGAAATACGACTAAAACGCAAGCCGATGTGTTGCAGCATCGTAGGGCCACTAGATAGCCATCCGTCAACTCGTGGCGATTGACAAGGTGAAGAGAAGGCACGAAAGCTGCAAAACCGCTCCCCGCGTCCCTCGGCCAAGCTGTGGGGCGGGCGGGGCCGCGGGGTTCGGAGCCGGCCCGCCCCGTCGGGCCCTGCCCCATAGCGCAGCCCCGCAGCGTGCGGAGCCGGGGCCGCCCCCGGGCTCGGGCGGTGCCTTCGGGAGCGGCCCCTCCGCGTCCTCCTCCGGAGCCCGCCCCGAGCGCTCCGCGGGTGCGCGCCGAGACAGGAGTCCGTACAGAGAGAGGTGGGGTGGAAATGGTTTATCTCGTTCGAAACCGGACCACAGGTGAACACTACACATTCTTGTATGACAAAAGGTCGGTTTTATGAAATCAATTTTACTAAGCAATAAGCCAGAATGTAGAAAAATACAATTTTACCTCCAAACTCAATAAACAAGGAACAAAAACGTTCGTCGTAGTGCATAATTCTTTAGTGGTAGCTACAACAGGGGTTCCTAGACTTGTACAACAGAGCTTGCATAAAACAGAACAAAGGAGTGAGAGAGCGTTCACAACCGTTTTGTCGGGTATTTTTTTTTTCCCCAAAAGAACATAACCCGAAAAGGTGACTCGGGCGGCTTAACAGCGCTCGGAAAGTGCCAAGAGAGGGGGAGAGGCGGGAGGGGCTGCGGGAAAAGAGCAAAACAATCCAAGGAAAAGAGCGACTCCGACCGACAAACGCACAGGCGAGAGCCTCGCTGGCTGCGGGTGGGGGGAGCACGGAGAGCAGCTCAGAGCCACGCGCGGCGCTTCGCAGCTCGCACCGGAGGGGGAGCGGGGCCGCTCCCTCTGCCCCGCACGGTGCCGTGTGCGCTCCGCCCGCAGCCGGGAGAGCGGTGCGCTTGGCACCCGCCGTCCTCGCTGCGGGTCGGCATAGGGGGGCCTGGAGGGTTTGGGGGTCTGATTTTTGGTTGTTTTTTTTGTTTTGTTTTGTTGCTTGTTTTTTTTGTTGCTGTTGGTTTGCTCGTTTAGCTATTCTCCCTCCGATAGGCACAATTTGCATCGAGCTGTTGCTGAATCCTCCTCTGCGCTCATTGCTCGAGGAGGCACTGATACGGATAGGACCAGAATCAAAGAAAAAGGGGGAAAAATAGAGAGAGAGATCGAAATCTCGAGGTCGGGGGGACCCCATCCTGCTGAGCCCTCCCTATGCACAGCGGCACACGGTGAGAACTGAGGTCTTCGCCCCCGTGGCGAATAAAAACAGTGCCCTTTTCGTTTCCGTTACAAAAATAGGAGCGCTGTTCAAAGCGGTGATTGTCTTTTTTCGTCTATTTATTTTCTATAAAAACATAAACAGCTCAGGCGAACTCTCGTCCTGGTGCAGCTTGGTATGAAGAATCGCTCTTTAGCATTCAAAGCAGTATTTATATATATATATTTATATCTCATATATAACTCAAGGATTGGTCCACAAAGTAGATCTGTGCGTTTCTCTAGTGCTTTCGTACAAAAGAAAAACCATATTATTATCAAAATATTCATTTAATGGCTTTACTTCATACATAAATACATGTTTGGGGAACACGGGAGCGGCGGTCTTTCCGTCACTTTGGAAATGACTTTTGTTTGGGTTTGGGTGGTTGGGTCTCTCTCTCTCTCTCTCTCTCTCAATCTCTCTCTCTCTCTCTCAGGACTACGCACGGCAGCGGCGGTTGCTCATCGCTACAAATACGCTACTCGGCGTCCTTTGTTTTTAACTCTTTGTTTATACCTTTTCCCCAGGACGGCCGCTAAGTATTTCTTGACAGCCATTTGTTTCCGGTAGCGGCTGTAGCTGTCCGTGAAGATGCCGTCTATGTGCCGCTTGCTGAGCGGTTCCGCCTCGTCCCCCAGGCCGCTGCTGGCACCGCTGCAAAGCACCGAGAAGGACACAACCATCAGAATGAGCCCTCCCTCCGCGCCCCAACCCCAACCCCGGCCCTAACCCCCAGCCCCGGCTCCGCATCGCGCGGCAGACAAAGGGCGGGGCGGTGCGGAGCGAGGCGTCTCCCCCCCGCCATGCATTATGCATCGCGTTCCCGGAGGGGTTCGCTCCGATGGCACCACCCGGGGTTGCCCCGCGGGAGGGACGGCCGAGCCCCGGGTGCGGCTGCTGCTCGCTCCGGCAGAGCACCGCGGGGAGATGGGGCCGCCCCGCCCCGCCCCGCCGCCCGCCGCGCTTTGTTCGCTCCCGTCCCCGCCGCAGCCCTTACCCGACCCGCTTGGCCATCAGGGAGTGCAGGTATTTCCTGGCGGACAGCTGGCCCAGGACTTTCCTGTAGGCTTTGCTGAAGATCCCATCGGTGTGCCTGCCGGGGAGCACGGCCCGTCAGCGCCCATCCCCGAGGCCCGCCCCGCGGCACTGGGCCGCCGCCTCCCGTCCTCCCCGCATCCCCCCCGGCCCCGCTCCCCGCAGCACCGCGGCCCTTCTCCTCCCCACCCGGCACCCCGGCCGGAGGTACCCACCCCGAGCCCGGCTTCTCCACCCCTTCCCGGCTCCGCGCTGGCCAGGTGGACGGGCATTACGACTATTTTCGCCCGTTGGATGTTTTCCCTTTCCCCCCGCCCCGGCCCTATCCGCAGCCCCGCTGTCACCTCTTTCCCAGCGGGTAGTACAGCGCGTACACCTCGCCCAGCGCGGACGGCGGCCCCGCCACCCCCAGCGGCTCTTGCTCGTAGGCGAAGTCCTGCAGGGTGTTCCCGTCCTCGTCGTACACCTCCTCCTCCAGCCTGCGGTAAGCACGGGCGGGGCTCAGCCGGACGTCCCCAGCCCCGTCCCAGCCGCGGGACCGTGCGCCGACGGAACGGGGCTGAGCTCGGCCCCACCGGGTTCTCCCCGCGCCCCGCTCCTCCCCGCCGCGCCCGGAACCGGGGTGGGGCCTGCGCCCGCCGCTGGGTTTCGTTGAGCCGTTCCTCTGCCCTTCGGGATCTCTCCGCTTTGCCCCCGCCCCAGCCCCTCCCCGCCGCTCTCCCTGCGGTACGATGTAGGTCACGGTACGATCCGGGCGGCTATTTTTGTCTGGGAGCTTTAGCGGAGGTATTAATAATAGATGCCGCTAAAGTGTTCGGCTCCTGCTAATAACGAAGCTGAATGGAAGGAGCCGGAGGGAGGGAGCTGGGGGCCTCCCGAGTCCCACGGCTGCTGCTTCCCGCGGGGAGCCCCGCCGGAGGCACCTCACAGATGGGACACCATAGAGGGCATCCCATAAAGGACACCCCGCAAAGGAAACCCAATAAAAGGCGCCCCACAAATGGCACCCTATAAAGGGCACCCTACGAAGGACATCCCACAAATGACACCCCACAAATGGCACCCCGATAAAGGACACCCCACAAACGACACCCTACAAATAAGAGCCCGCAAAGGACACCCCACAAGTAACACCCCACGGAGGACACCCCGTAAGGGGCACCGTGCAAATGACACCCCACAAATAGCATCCCACAAAGGACAGTCCAGAAAGAACTCCCGGTAAGAGACACCCAACAAAAGATACCCCACGAATTGCACCCCATAGAGGACACTCCACAAAGGACACTCCACGAAAGACATCCGATAGAAGACACCCCACAAAACGACACTCCACAAATAACGCCCCGCAAAGGACACCCAGCAAAGAACATCCAATACACGACACCCACAAACGACACCTCCTCTGACCCCCGCCCGCACGGCTCGTTTCTCCGCAGGACCCTCCGCTCAGAGTTCAGCACTGCGGGGCGGGACAGCGGCCCCGGCCCCAAACCAGCCCCCAAAGCCCGAATGGGCTGCGGGCAGCCGGCAGCACAACCCCAAATGGGAAACTCCGTGTGACACCCCCGACGCGAGCAGCAACTCCGACTATGTAACACAGAAAAGAAACGCGAACACCTCACGGCCGGGAGGGAGGTGGCATAAAGACGGCTAAACGCTGAGGGAGGGGGGACAGAACCCTTGCAAACTCTCTATGGATCTCGCATCCTCACGCCACCCCGACCCCAGGCAGGCACACGATGTACCCCCAAAGCGGAAGGGATCCGGGATACTCGGACGGCCCCGAGGCGTGGGGGAAACCCACCTGAGCGCCGGGTACTGGAGTCCAACGGCGGGTGAGCAGTAGACGTTGCAATGCATTATTATGCCATAGACCAGAAGGGCTAGGAGCGCTTTGCTACACATTGCCACTCTGTGCGGGAGGGAAAGGAAAAACGCTGTCAAAAAAAAAAAAAAAAAAAAAAAAAAAAGGAACAAATTAATTAATAAAAAAAAAGAATGAAAAAATAAAACGGACAAAAAAATTAAAGAATTAAAAAAATACCAAAAAAATATAAACAATAAGAGTCCCCCACGACCCACCGAGCGCAGCGGTGCCACTGCCCGCCCCGTCGGTGCCCTCCCGCTCCGGGAGGCCCCGCGAACCGCCTCGGGTCCTTACCATGAAACTGTGACACCCGGCACTGAGAGCGTGTGGCTGCGGAAGGGAAAGGGAGAAAGGGAAAAGGAGAAAAAACCCCAAAGAGGAGGGGGAAAAATAGAGCTGTCTCCCAAGTTGCGGCCGAAAGGAGTCAAAGGGCTGCCGGCATCGCCTTTTCGCTGGGCGAAGGATGAAGAAGACGCAGAAGCAGCAGAGAGTTGTTGGCTGGTTTTAGGGGAATCCACTCCGACAAAAAAAAAAAAAAAAAAAAAAGGGAAAAAAAAAAAAAGGAAAAAAAAATCGAAAAGGCCAAAAAAGTTTGCAGGCAGCCGAGCAGATCCGGAGCGGAGTCTGCAGGGGAAGGGAGCGGGGCGCGGAGCGGCGGTGCCGGAGCGCGGGGCGCGGAGAAGGGACGCGGAGCCGGCCGGGAGCGGAGGCGGGGAGCGGGCTGGCTGCGGGCGGTGCTGCCTTCCCAGCTCGCTCCCCTCTCTGCGCGCCTTCAGCCTCTTCTCCTCTCCCCGCTCGGCGGCTCCCAACTTGACCAAGCCTTCCGCAGCCCCCCGGCTGCCACGCAATTAGCGACGGAATCTTTGCAAACACCGCGCTTCGGCAGGAGCCCTCTCCGTCAACATTCGCTCCCTCGGAGGAGGACGGGCAATATTGGCTGTTGCCCCCGTGGCGGCGGACGGATTTTTATTCATGAATCAAATGCTTTTTTTTTTTTTTTTTTTTTTGCTTTTTTCTTTTTTTTCTCCCCCAGTCACGTAATAATCGGGTATCAGAAAAGACGTCACCACCCCAATTCCTCAAGGAACACAGCTCGGTGTCGTCCTCCAGGATGAGCTGAACGGGAGTCATAGGGCTTCTCATAAACACCAGCTCACGCTTCACCCCCACCCCCCCACCCCCCGAAAAAAAAAAAAAAAAAAAGAATGATACTAATAAAAAGAAATACTAATAATGTAAAAACCCACCGGTGGGAAGGGCGGAGGAGGGCGGTGCGGTGCGGCTGGCCCGTAGGTTGCCCCGCGGCCCCGCTCCGCGCCCCAGCACAGGCATTGAGACCCCCACGGGGGACCCCATTCCCACCGGACTTTAGAGGCGCGGAGGGTCTTTTTATTATTATTATTCCCCCCCTCCCCGTATTTATTTTTTTTTCTATTGGAGGATTCTCAATGTTGTTCTCACCCCCACACTCATTCCCGGGGGAAGGCAGCGGTGCAGAAACCGCACCACAAAAGTTGCTTTGCGGGAGGGAAATCCTCGCTCCGCGTCCCTGCCGCGTCCCCGCGGAGCTCTGAGCGCATCCCGCGGCTCCCGGCCCCCTCCTCGCCCCCCTCCATTCATTTCCGAGAATTACCCCCGGAGATCCGAGGCTGCAGGAGCCATTACCGCACATTTTAATTACTGGGATCATAAGCAGAGAGTTCAGGAAGCGGCAATAATTTCGTTCTCCTGTTTCCTTATGGGTTGTTTTGTTCTTGTGTTTTGTTTTTGGTTTTGTTTTTTTTTTTCCTTTTTGGTGTAACGCGCCGCGATGAGTTATTGGAGCCCGGATCGATTTCTCAAAAACAACAGCAACAAAAAACGCAGCAGACAATTACGCTGCTATTACGGTCGTTTACTCTTGCGAGATTTTCCGGAGATAAAGGAAATTTAGAACCGATGAATGATTTCCCTCGAAATGGCTGCGGACGGACGGCAGCGCGCTGCTCGTCGGGCCCCGCTCCGCGCCAGGAGGGAAGGGACGGAACGGGACGGGACGGGACGGGACGGGACGGGACGGGACGGGACGGGCGTGGGCCGCCCTGCGGAGCCGCTCCCTCGCAGGGGCTTCCCCGGCGGCGGGCGCTGCGCGGGCGCGGAGCCAACGCGGAGCGGAGTCCGTGAGCGGAGGGCGCCACCGCGCGGCCGCCGCCGCCGCCGGGAGGGCTCGGAGAGCCCCGTCGGGGGGCTGGGGAGGGGGAAACGGGAAGTCCCGGCCCTCGGCGTGAGGGCTGCTGCGCATGGGGGTGTCAGGCTTGGGGGCGGTTGGGTTTGGGTTGGTTTTCGGCTTGTGGGTCTGTTTTGTTTTGTTTTTTTTTTTTTAATTATTCCTGTGGTGTTCCTGTGTTTCTGAGCGACGCCGGGATGGTGTCTGTGGTGAACAGATGCTGGTTTAGGGCAAGTGAGTAAGTCGCAGGTGATTCATGCCAATAAAATGCTCATCACATCGTAGCGCACTCCGTTTGTGTGCAGTGCGGATATGCATATGGCACGACCACTGCTTAGGCTGAATAAGTAAAGGTTTAAATCTGGCCCCCGCATTGAAGTACATTTCTAGGTAGCTCTGTAATTCAAGGCTGGGAGAGATTTCACGTTCCCAGTGCTTGCCTCCAAAGCAAACTCCTTAGACAGCATCCAAAGAAAAGAAGTTTTTTTACTGGCAGAATTTCCTTCATCTTCTTCCCATTAGCTTAAATTAGGCCTTCTAATTTACCTGACTACACTGTTTTAAAGATCTGCTTTATTAACTACAGCATTAACATTCTGAAGGTATTTCTGGTGGTGCTCGCAGCCTCTGAGCCTTGTTAAGCCTGACTGGGACTAACTGCTCTAAAGCATATGATGCAACATTGCATCACCTACCACGATGGGCACCTTTTCTACTCTTCAGAAAACCTCTTTTTTTTTTTTTCTTTCATATTTATGCATATTACAAAATATATCCAAGTGCAATCTATCAAACTGTCAGGAACTACATTGATCCATAAAGGCAGATGACATCTCACACACACCTGCTGGAGGTGCAGCCACTCTGCTCATGTTCTCTCTGTATGTCTCAATTTTTCTATAAGGAACATGGAAGACTGATGGACCTGAACTATGTAATCTTATCATGAAAGGTTATACATTTTTCCTCCAGTGTATAAAGGAATGAGTACTTCTTTCTCTAAAGCAAACAGCCCTACCAACACACCTCTCTCTCTCAGGCACATCTCTATGGATTTATCAACTTCTTGTTTTTACCTTTTGTAGAAACATAGAATCATTGAATGGCCTAGGTTGACAAGGACCACAATGATCATGTAGTTTTAACCCCCTTGCTATGTGCAGGGTCACCAACCAGCAGACCAGGCTGCCCAGAGCCACATCCAGCCTGGCCTTGAATGCCTCCAGGCATGGGGCATCCACAACCTCCTTGGGCAACCTGTTCCAGTGCGTCATCACCCTCTGTGTGAAAAACTTCCTCCTAATATCTAACCTAAACCTCCCCTGTCTCAGTTTAAAACCATTTCCCCCTTGTCCTATCACTATCCACCCTCGTAAACAGCCTTTCTCCAGGCCTCCTACCTTAGACGTGGCTGGGAAGCCCGTGGCTCTGCTGATGGGCTCTGTACATGTCTGCATCAGCTCAAAGAGCAAAGCTGCTACCTAGAGTTTTCATCCACTTGGGGACATCCTGGAGTGGAGGTACAAGCTCCAGAAAAGGAGAGAGCAACAAGCAGGATCAGCATTTGGGCTGCAGCTCTAGAGACCTGTTGAACAAGGAAGGATCTGAGGCACAAAGTTAGCCTAAAATCCCAGAAGGGGAAGGAAAGTGTAGATGTGGCACTGAAGGACATGGTTTAGTGGACAATATTGGTGGTAGGTGGGCTATTGGAGCAGATAATTTTAGAGCTCTTTTCCAACCATACTGATTCTATGGTTCTATGAAATGCATTGGCCTGATCCGGAGGCCTCTCTTGCAGACTGGTTCCATACTATTCTTCACAGGTGACTTTTCATAAGTGCTACATAGCTGCATCCCACAGCAAATTCTTTTGGAGGACTTTTCCAATAATTCCTTGCTGTCTTTTATGAACTTAACTCTATTTCCAAGCAAAAGCTTGAAGGCCATTCTCAAGCACATTCGGAGAAAAAGGACTGATTTTTTCTCCCTTTCTGAAGTGATGAGGCACTGCAGCATTCCTCAGGCTGGCAGTGTGGGCGTACGAGGTGCAGCCACCCTGCTCTTGTCCCTGCTCAGAGCTCATGGTGACAAAGGCAGAGGCTCGGCAGCACCCTGCCAGCCTGCCTACACAGGAGCTCAGTGCTCAGCACAGCGTGACGGGTGTCCTCAACCCCATCCAGTGAAATAAGAGATGTAAAGGAGGAGTCATTCCTATCAAAACACAAAGGCAAGGAGAGCGCTTTCTAGATGAATGGAAAGCCTAACTGTACCTAACAAGGAGGTGCCACCATGCCCCACATGTGGCAGCTAATTTCCTTGGAAGACCGATAGATATATTTATAATCTTCCATTTTTTCACCTGGATAAATTTGTATTTCACAGGAGAATAAAAATATCATTTTCTGGATCCTTTTTAACAACTGTTCTTCAATCAATCATTTGAACAGTAGAGAAATAAATTATGAAAGGCAAACAAGACCAGAAAGTCACCTTTTGATGATGTAATGTTCCATGGGCCCCTCCTCTACACTAACGCCAACAACTTGCAGAATGTCACTGCAGGCCTTGACTGTAGCCCACGGGAGGAACAACAACCTCTGGCGCTGGCAGCAGACCCAGGCCTGCTCCCACCCTTATTTCCATTTGTGTTCAGGGGAGAATAAATCCATAAATAGATGGAATAAGCAAACTTTCACAGAGCTGAGCTGCTGAGCTATGATCATTTACACCAGACAAATATTAGCCACAATTTCTCTGTGCTCCAGGTTGTTTGTCACAACACTGTAACCCGGTGTGAATGACAAGTACCAGTTATGTACCCAAATGTGACAGGGTTTAGGGAACACCTTTAAGGTCAGAGGGGCTGTGTCACACCCATGCCCAGAAACTAAAACACATCTGTAGTTTTGAGGTATCACTAATGGCATCGCTAAGGTTATTCATAGTTTAGAATTACCAGAAATAGTTGGAACAAATTAATAATGAATTAGAACATTTCTTAGCGTTGCAGGAGCCAGGGAGAATAAATAGAATCATCTATATTTTCCTATTACAAAACAGCATGCAGCCTATTACAAAACACCGATCTGGCGGTGCTGGTGCTAGAGGAGTGCCAGGTCCTGGCAGTGCAGCCCCAGGTGAAGAGCCCAGTCCCTATAGGGGCAGCCTGGGGTGGCAGGGGAGGGCTGAACCCATAAGAGGGGGGGTGAGGACTGATCCCACTGCAGTGGAGCTCAGCCCACTAGGGCTAAGCATCGCTCAATAATTCCAATTAACCACTCTGAAGACGGGCAGAGGCTGGTGGCACAGAGCCTGGTGTCAGAGCAGCATATTGCGCTGACAGACTCACAAAAGCTGTCTCATTAAGGAGAGTGAGAAGGGAATATAAGACCTCCCTAGGCACTCTGTGCACCCCACAGTGCCCAGGCAGGATAGACAGACACCAGGACCTGCAGACAACACATGCGTGGGCTGCTGCTGCAGCTGGGCCTGTGGGAAGCACCAGGACACCCACACAGTGTTGCGCCCAGCTAGGCCACAGGCTGAGTTCCTCCATATGCAGCTCTCCTTGTGCCTTGCACCGACAGCCATATCTCTGGCCATGGAACACTGGTGATTATCTCAGCACCCAGTTGCCTTTAGCTTTGATTTCTGGGCTTCCCGGATCCCAAAACACACCATAACCAAACAGCAGGAACACCCCCACAACCCTACAACGTACTGGGGGATGCTTAGGGTCTAAGAACACTGCAAGGCAGCATCATGGTCTTTAAAGTTATTTATATTCATCTAACATCAGTAAAGTAATTGGGTCTACTTAGCCTAAAGAAAAACAAGTGATTCTTATCTTTTATACTTAAAGAAAACATCAAGATGTTCTTTTGTGTGTCATTACAGCCTTGATCCATCTCTATCCTTTAATAAAATGCATTTCTGTAATACTGAGGCAATTAATCACTTATACAAAATTGGATTACAATCTCCATTACTCAAAAAATCTCTAAAGTCAGGCTTGCTGTCTTTCTGAAATATCTTGAGCTATTGAGCAAAATTCCTTGGCCTGCCTTATGCAAAGGTCAGATGAGATGTTAGTAATGGCCTCTTGTAATGTCAAAAATCAGTCTCTGACCCTTGTAATGCCACAGGAAAGGCAGGCTACTGACTTCAGACAGAACTGGGCGAGATTTATTGACCTTTCTCACTAGGAATGAGGGCTGTCTGCAGAAACTCCTATGTGATTTCTTAGCTCCCAGTATGTGTCTGTTGGGCTCATTATGCAAATACTGTTGCTTTTGGTCCTGTTTGAATTTCACAGCAGATTACAGAGCTCAACACAACCGGAGGTTGCCAGGACATTGCAGGACTAAACTTTATCTGTCAGCCCTCCAATCTGTTTTGACTCTCCAGAGGAAATGGGATTTGTCCACAGTAACCACTGTGGCTGAAATAATAAACTGCATTACTCTCTGGATATGTTTAAAATCCTGAAACTTTAACATGATTTTTGCACTGTAGTGTAATTCCTTTTCCTGGGGCTTTCTTGCTACCAAGTGTAAGTATATTATTGACTTCCCATTTGAATCCTATGGGCTTTTAGAAAAAGGAGTTAATTTAATATAATTTTGGGTGTCTCTCTCAAATATTTCACTCTACATTGAAAATAGCTTTCTTCTAAGCCTCAGCAAGATTTGAGATCTCCCTAAAATGTATGCAATGCACTATTCTTGTTTCAGTGGTACAAAGTGAATGTTCTACCACTGCATAAGCATCTTTTCTTATCTTCTCTGATTTAAAATGTAAGAGTGACAAGAATTTGCTCTGTGACACAAAAGACAAGAAGTATGAACAGAGAATTACAGAAATAGCCTTATCTCATTCCCTAATGATAACTATTTAAGATGGTTTAGATTTCGGTTTTGCTTTTTTTTTTTTTTGCTTTTTAATAAGGACTCCAAGGGAATATGTTTCACTTATCTTATTGGGAAAATATATGTATATTCATTCCAGACAAAATAAAGGTGTTGTCAATAACATGATTTATTGAAACTTCTCATCTATGGGAAGTAAGTAACTCCGTTCTGAATATATCTACTGATAAAAATTCCTCAGATCAGTTCTGCCAGTTCTGTTCTAGACTAGGGACTGCTTTTTCTGTACTGTTCTCTTCCATATCTTCCATTTCTTTCTTCATATTCTCAGTGTAGAATGTTTTTATATTACCCCAAAAGCTTGAAATATGAGGTAAATACAGAAATATGGGTTTAAATTTCTGTTTATGAAAGGGGAAAATATCTCCACATCACAGAGTTTGGAGAAAAGGCATTCTGCAATTTGCTGATGACATGCACATACGAATTCTATGGGTTCTTCATCATTATGAGGTATTCTACAATTATGTTGTAACTTTCATCCAAAAGCATTACTGCTAATTTCACAATGCTCTTAAAAAGCATGCATTTATAAACATAATCTATTTATTTTACCCAGGACAGCATGAAATAGAGCAAGTTCAGCAAGCTAAAAGGCAGAATGGCTCTAAAATAAATACCTGACCCCACTGACATCAAAGGCAACACTCCTAGTGACTTCAGTGAGGTCAGAGGACTCCACATTTTTGACAACAGTGTGGGTTTGCTACTCAGGAGTTACACCTCCTCTTACCTCCAAACACTCAATACCATTAATCTGTAAAGTAAATATCCACTGATGGGTTCTGCCAAGGATTCAGAGAAGTCCAATATTCAGCCTCTTTGGAAGTAAAAATGAATTCGTCTCACCCTCCAAAATGGTTGTCCCTGAGTGAGTGGTGGCTTCCACCAGTCTGGGCAGAAAGTGACATCATTTACAGTGGCAAAGAAAACTATACATCCAAACCAGAAAATCTATGGTGAAAGACAAGGAAGCACTGGTGAATTTCTGTAGTTGTTGTTAGCTTGAAGATGATTAATAACCTTGAACTAAACTAAAAATAATTAACTCCACATTACTCATCCTCAGAGAACAAGGTAATCAAAGGAGGCTTTGCAATTGAGCAAAAGCTGTCCTTCAGAAGGAATCTTTCCCCATCTTCCAGCGTTGATTAGTGAACAGCACTATTAGTCATTACACTCAATATAGTTGGTGTCCTTCCTTGATTTTCCTGGGGGAAGAAGAAGCAGTAGGGAGAGCTGAATCACGAGTTTTCCTCATATTTTTCTTAATGAAAAATCATTTGCACTGCTGTTCTGGAACACAGCACCAGGTAATGTCAGCACATTAGAAGATGACAAAAGTTCCCAAGCACAGATCCACAGACTAAACGCATAAACCTGCTATTAAGATATGAAGAGAAGAGAAATGTCCATTGATTCTTCCTGTTTTCAGGGCTTGTATTTGGTTTAAGTTAACACTTTCTCATGATCATTCTTTTTTATTTCTATAAAAAGCACCCAAGAATGCATGATTCGTGGTCATGAAAACATAGGAATGGTTAACAAGTAACAGCAGTGCAAAACCTCAAATCCTTGTGGTATTCTGTGCTGTGCTACATTAGTCCTAAGCCTAAATGAGCCTGCAGTGAAAGGGAAGCTCATCATGAAGAAGAAAATAGCTTTCTGCTCCAGTTAGACAATATAAAACTGAAAGGTCACAGAGATATTAAAACTCTTTTTATTTTTTTTAACTAGCAAGAAATGGGGAAAATGTGAGGGGGCTGTGTGTTTCTTTCTTGTGAAGTTCTTATGAAAGGAGCAAAGTGCAGCCTGGTGCGGCTGTCAAATTCCTTGGAGACCTGTGAGCAAAGAAGCATTTGCAGTTGCTTTGACTCACAGCCTCTGAGTGCTGCATCCCCAGACTGTTACTCGCTGCTAACATCCTTGTGTGGCCTCGAGTCCTGGTTAGAAACACAGCAAGTTGTAAATATGTAGATATAACAAATGGGACTGTTGAATTCTTTACTTCCTCGGAACTTAGCTGCTAATGGAATCTGCATAGCACCAGGTGTATGAACTTCTCACTTCACATTGTCTTACACCCTCACACGACCTTTAGGAAAACTACCTAGGGATAAGAACTCTTCTCTCATGGGGATAGCAGAAACTCCATCTCTGATGGAGACCTTTAAACAATGTTCAAGCAATGCACTGAAAAGTATGTTGCAGGGAAAACTCTGGCTCCAACAAGAACAGTATTACACAGAGAAGAGTAAAGTTCGCATAAATGCATTTCAAAGAAGCCCCATGATACACTTTTTAATAACCCAGCCTCAGATTCCCTCTCTCTCTACCACATTCTCATGACTCAATTTCACCTCAGCAGACTTTGCAGCAGTACAAGATACATCCATCCATCCACCCCATCCCATCCTGTCCTGTCCACCCCCAGCAGCCATAACCTGCTGGGTGTCACAGTCATCACGTATGACCTGAGTATGACGCATGCACCAAGGATAGCTTTATTTGCCAAATGTCTCCCACCACAGCCTCACCTATGTTTCGGTGCAGGATCATGGAATCATTTGAATCAGAAGGGACCCTTAAAAGCCATCCAGTCCAACTCACCTGTAATGGACAGAATGCCTATAGTTCTGTCAGATAGCTCACAGCCCCGTCTACCCTGACCCTGAGTGTTTCCAAGGATAAGGCACCCATCACCTGTCTGGGCAACCTGTTCCCAAAGGCAGCTGCAACCTCCCGTGTCAGTGCTTTTTCACACTTTGTTGTATCTGCTATACATTAAGTAGAGAGCAGCGATATTAGGAAACTGCAAAGGGAATGTCTGCTGCTCATTTAGGCTCTAGCATCCCTGCTGCACAAGACCTGTTGCAGCCAGGTGAGTGTTTGCCTTAGGTGTTGCACTGTGTTTACTCTTCAGACACCACTGACCCTATAAGACAGAAAGAGGTTGTTTTCCCATAAGGAATGGAAGCCCTCAGAGCCCCCGCTAGCAGTTCTGCAAACTAAGGGGATTGGCACACAGTGGGAGCAGGCAGCCAGCTGCTACCTGATGGCATATGCTTCATCAAGAAAGCACAAAGCCTTCGTGCCACCTTGTGGCTGCTAGATTACAGCTGGCACAGGGTAATGCCATCCCTCCTTCTGCTCTAGGCCTTCAGAATAAAAGCACTTTGCCTCCTGCAAGCCATGTGGCTGTCTACCCCTCTCTTTATGGCAGCTGCAAGCCCTCTCCCCAGGTACCTCCTTCAGCACATTAAGGGATCTGAGTCACCCAGAGGAGCGCCTCAAATTCATCTCCCCACATGATGGCACATTCACAAGCTCCCATCCTGCAGCTCTGCCCTAGACCCGTGCGGGAAATCGCCTTCCAGATCAGGTACACAATGTTCCCGGCCAGCTCCATGGCCGGCCATGGTGAGAAAAACATTTTCTTGTTCTGTCCTGGTGCATTATGAAAACCCACAGAAAGCAGCTTTTCACGCCGCAAAACCTTTTAAAAGGATTCTGTCAACACAAAAGCAAACATTGACAGCCGTTGCCTTTAAAAGTATTTGAGGCTTCAAACTCTGGAAGACACTTCTTAGTTTGTTTTTTTGTTTTGTTTTGGGTTTTTTGTTGGTTTTTTTTTGTTGTTGTTTTCTAGATGTCTACTCTCAGGCTTCAGAGAGATGTACTCCGTAATTGCATAAGTAAGAAAACGTGTCATGAGTTTTATTCCCTTAACAATTTCAAGGCAATTTGTAAACATATCCTTCAGAAAATGGATATTCAAATAGGCCTTTGCCTCAGCACTGATAGAAATTGCCATAGGGAAAATTTACCAGAAATATCAAGAGGAGTGCAAATCCCTTTGGCACCCCTTGGCTCATGGCCTAGGTCACACCACCAAAGGTTCACATCTCTCTCCAGTATTTTCTTCCTCTTCTTCTTTACCCTTTATCCACAGATATCATTGTACATTGCTGGCTGATAGGATGCACAAAGCTGAGTTTTCTCTGATATTCCTCTGCTTTTGAGAATATTAAGAGGCAAGTTGCCACGCACAGGGGAACCTGTCCCTCTCATATACTTCAAGTACACTGCTGTCATTGCCTTCTCTGGGAGAACATATGGACATGGCACTGATTTCACATCTTTCATCTCTCAGCAATTAGGTAAGTCATTTTTCTTAGAAGGAGTGGGCACTCAGCTCTGTCTCCTGAAACAGCTCCCTTGGCTCTCACTCTGATCATCTTATTAATGTAAAGCTTGTATAAATGCTTCCTATAGAGCAATTTCAGCACAGGAATTTGCAAGTCAAAATAGCCAATTAGTCTATAAATTACCAGATTTCTATAGTTTGGAGATGACTTACAGCTCTGGTCACTGCAGCATGCAGTTAAGAATGAAAAATCTAGATGTTGCTGTTGGTACTATTGAGAAGTTGTGTGCTACAGGATTTGTACTGGGAGAAACTGGTTTTATAGCACTAAGGCCCACTGGTTTGGAATAGTACCAACCACCAGTTTATTTTGTATTTAAGAAGCTTTTTATGATCGTTTGATAGAAAGAACGAAAGATGTTAGTAACTAAAAATTAGTCATCCTGCACCAAAATATCCTGCTTCCAGAAATAATCATGCAAGTGATAAAACTTGGGTCAGCTGATGCTTTGCAAAGAGTTTTTAATCTCTAACAAGAGGGCAATCTACAGCTTGCGTCAATACCTTGGCAGTCGAAGGTAACAAACCTGCTGGGATAACTTCTAAAAGCAAAATTTCAGATGTTGAGAACAATTCAATTCATAAAGATTTTGGAGCTCAAGCTGACTGTCAACTCTGACACCAGTCAGTAATGATTATTTTGCAGTGGTACACAATAACTGATCCCCAAAGGGTTTTAATGTTCTGACCTGATGTTATAAACTCAAATGCAATCACTGAAGAACATCCTCATAGCTATGTCTTCCTTTTCTTTTCTTTTTGGCTTGGGAAAGGACCTCAAGGATCATCAAGTTCCAGCCCCCCTTGACACAGGCATGGTTGCCAGCCACTAAATGAAGTACTAGATCAGATTGCATAGGGCCCCATTCAACCTGGCCTTTAAACACCTCCAGGGATGAGGCATCCACAACATCTGAGGGCAACCTGTCCCAGCACCTCACCACTCAGTAAAGAACTTCCCCCTGACAACCAAACTAAATCTCTCTTCCTTTACTTTGAAATCATTCCTGTTTGTTCTATCACTATCTACTGATGTGAAAGGTTAGTTTCCCTCCTGTTCATAAATTCCCTTTAAATATTGGAAGGTCATAATGAGGTCTCCCTTCTGCCTTCTGTTTTCCAGGCTGAAGAAGCCCAGTTCTTTCAACCTGTCTTCATAGGAGAGGTGCTCCAGCCATTGGATCATCTTCATGACCCTCCTCTGGACTCTCTCCAGTAACACATAGTCTTAAAAAACTCAAAATCCATAATAATAAAATCAACTCCATTTTTTTCTTCTTAAGGATTAAAATAATGTGTCCAAAAAAGAAGAAAAATTCCTTTATCGTAGTGCAGGGCAAACCTGAAGAACTGTACCAGGAATGCAACGTACTACTCTTTGAGAAATATAAAGGATCCATATAGAACTTTTTGCATCTGAAGAGCATTAACTATGGATCATGTGGAAAAGTCTAAAATAAGGACATGACTAAACTGGCCTCTTTAATGAGTAGAAAAAGAAGCAAAATGGAAAATATCCACCTTCTAGGCCTCACCCTGTGCAGTGACCTGGAAAAAAAACCTATTGCCACCAGCAATCAGGCTTTCCTTTATTATCTTCCCAGGGGTTTGATTGCACTGTCCTAAATGTGGGTGACTGCTTGATGTTCAAAATTCTTTACACTGTAGCTATTTCTCAGAAATCCAAATATAATTAGAAAAGCAGAAGTATACATTGATAGCCAGTGTACAGGATGGCTTACTGTCATGACAGTTAAGACTTGCCAATCAAGCTGGATAAAAAAGCAAAGCTACCAGCATGTCAGCTATGAAGTTTGTGATTTTCAAGGAACCTTTTACAAAAAAAGTAGGGAAATGGTGGGAAATTGGAAAACTGCAGTTATCTCTGTTTCTCCCAAGCAGACAAATTTTATTTCTAATGCAAAAACCACATGTATTCTCAAAGTACCGTTCACCAGAACTCATTCTTCTCTGTTCTATTTTTAAGAAGTTCTAGTTAAATCTTGCATACATGATTTGATCAAAGGATATTTGAAAAGCAAACTTCTGAAACTGTAGCTTTTATGCTTTTATGCATATAAAGCTTTTATGCACTCTAAACAGTTAGGTGATGAGTTTGTTTCATTCACATTTCTCACTTATTTTAATCTAAAATTAAGGATGAACAGAAGATGTTCTTCCAGTATTAGCTTATCACAGTGACGGAGAGTTCTTCAGTGTTCCCCCTGCTATTTTTTAATTCACATCATGATCAAACCACAATGTACTGGCTAGTACGGGCAGTGCATTTTACCAGGTACTACATGCACCTGCTTGAAGCAGCTGTCATCCAAAGACTTCACAATCTGAACAGAGAGGATAGAGATGAATGGGAAACTGTAGGCACAAGAGAGATTGCTGGCCCTGTACAGGGAAAAAAAAATGCAATAATATCGGTCTCAAATTGTGAGATGAACATGACATCTCTACTTCTGCCTTCTGTCTCTTTTATCACAGAGCTTTGCAGTACCCACCTGGTTTTTGTATGCTTGTTTCTATTTAATTTCATACATACATAAGGAGATTTGGGAGTTTAATAAAGCTTGCTTTCAATGGTAAATTCGAACTAGAGATTAACTGCCACAGTATTAGTGTAGTGTTGGCTACTTGCAGTGTTCACACTGGAGCCAGAGCTCAAGCTGTATGGACATTTTTTCCCTTCAGCTTCAATAAGTAAGTATTTCTGTTGCTTGCACTTCTGTGGGGAATTTACATTCAGCACTATCAGTTCCAATTCTTAGAGTACTGAGTAGTGTTGATGCTCTGTTTCATACCAGACAGCAGAGCATAAGGTGATTTTGTCTTTTATCTACCAGCTTGTAAATCCCCCTGGAGGCCTTAAGGAGGTAACATTATCAATTTATGTAAGAAAGGAGCAGTAAAATTCACATTAAATTTGCTTACATCCTTATTGTTGTAGTGGCAGTGGAGGTCAATTAGCATTAAAGATGACACATACTTATCTATATTTCACCTTATATACTAATTGCACACTGTATTTCATTACCAGGTTTGGAAAAAAAATACCTTTCTATCACAATATGTTGAACTTTCATCTTTATCATGTGACTTCACTTGGAAACTATTCCCAGGAAAGATAGGTTAATATTTATAAAGTGCTTTAAAGATGAAAGAACTGTGTATTTACACATTTCATTGCATTCGTGGCTTTATTATAAGCTTAAACCTGAAGTGAATGTTTCTCCTCTTGAACGGGAATCTGAACTGAGAAACTTTTAGCAGTAGATGTTTTACTTCACTTGTACTGAGAGCTTCAGAGCCATGAACTGATGAAATCATCCTGAATGCCACATGGAGAGAATGCTATCCAGTAAGCAGCTATTTTCTCATTGGGAAGATGAAGAAAGTAATTTGTGGCCTTTTGCATCTTTAATATGGGACAGAGCATAGTCATTTTGGACAGAGACAGATTAGATCTGTCTGGGTGAGTAACCTGAGGGCAATTCATTAATTAGGGAGAATATGCAGCTGCGTATGGGTAAAATTAGGAAGAAAACACATTTGCGGATGCATGAATGACAGCATCAACAATTTCTCCTCAACGCTTGCCTTTATGCCGTTATAAATGCTTGATATCACTCCACTGTCTGGTCATTTATTTCTGGAGATTCCAGAGGTCCCTCACTAAGTACAGGTGGATGAATGCTATTCCAAATTACTTTTGCCCAGCTCCTCATCATTCATTTCAGAGCTACACCATGTGGTGTTTTGGCCAAGACAAAAAAATGCAGTTAATTGGCTTATGAAGCCAGGTTTGGGAGCCGAATGGCCTTTCTCCTGGGTGGCTGTACCCGGAGCACAGGTGGTGGGTGGTGAGCAAAATGAGAGATCAGACTCAGCAGTGAGCAGATCAGGAAATTAAATAACTTTTATGAAGCTGCAGTATAACTGGTTCTTCCTCTCAATTTGCAAATTTCTGATGAATGAGAACATTTACAGGAATCTTATTTAACGAATGCAGACAAAACAATGAATGTCATTATACAGGTCACCATTTTCCTGTTCTCCTGGCTAAGTGAGTGTTTAGAGACTGAAGATTGAGTTTGAAATCGGCTGTTTTTAAACACGATAGGAGAGGAGGAAGAGTTGGCAGTGCAGTACGCTCTCCTTTAAAAGACTTTTCTCTGTATACTGTGCTTTAGAGATCGGAAACATCATTTCCTTTTGCAGCTAATTTCATTAGTGACAGGTGTAGAAGATACTGAGAGAGGGGAAAAGAAAACAACTCAGCAAGCAGATTTCTCTGTTCAACATGAGGACTGAGCACGTCAGTGTTTTACTCCATGCTCATTTATAAAAGAATAGCTCCCGGTGTTCACTTTTAGGCAATCTGAAATCTGCTGCGGGGTTCTAAAACATTAACAAGGAAAAAAAAAAAAATTAATAAGCTGGATTTTCTTCTTATTTTTCATGCTTTTAATCTGTCAGCCAAGGTGTATTAACTAAAAAATTCATACAAAGTCTTTAGATATCAAATGCAGCAGTAGTGGTAATTTTCTGTGTAGGCACAGAGAGGAGAGAAGCTTGGTGCTGTTGCGATATGCTTCCCTAGAGGGTCCAGGAGGTTCTCTGGCTCAGATGCTTCGATCCCTTATTACCTCAACTTTCATGCCCCGTTCCTTCCAAACAACAAATGTTTTGAAATTAAGATGTTTCTTCTTTCTTTGCAGGGGAGTTGGACTAGGTGATCTTTAATTGTCCAGTCCAACTCAAACGATTCTATGATTCCATGATTCTAAGATGGATGGAGGCAGAGTAAGTCATGCTCTTGGTGCATTTAATCCATTAATTAGCCAGGTTTGTCCAACTAAACTGCTGATGCTGAGTTTCAGACTATACACAAGGTTATTGCTTTTTTACTGTAACTGAATCTAAGCTTTCTGGTTTTAATCCCATAGCTAGTGCTTTCAGCATCTCACAAAAGAGCAGAACTGGGAAAGCTCTATTAGCGGTGTGCATACAGCTTTCTACAATTACGATGGAAAAACCATATCTGAATCTTTGGGTATTCCCTTTGGTAGACAAGTTTCGGATTCTGAAGCTGTAACAGTACTCGTTTTTGACATACTAATACAAACTGAGTTACAGAGAATTTGATAAATCCTTGGAAAGCATGTATATAGAATTTATTGTTAAATTTTTGGGGGCTTTTTTATTATTTCCTTTAAAAACAATACCTTTAATGTGACAGATAAATATTGCCCCACTTGCCGGGGAAAAGTTTAAATACAAAACCAAGACCTGACATTCTTAATAACCAAGTTTAGTTCCTTGGCTTCTGAAGGTCATCTTTCCTCTGAGATCAATAAAGAGGAACAGGTAGGAAGTTACAGTTGTTAATTACTGCAAGAATCATGAATCATGTGGTGGGATGGCTCACTAAATGAATACCAGTTTTATGGTCCTTTCCACTTCTTCCTAAATTTTCATCCTAAATTTTCATTTCCTTTACTTTACCAAACGAGAAAAACACTGAGATTGGCAACACTGAGAAGAAGCTACAACAGAAAGGACAGTCCTTTTAGAGATCAGGTTGAAGCAGGTATGTTGCCAGCCTTGGAGTCTGCACAGTATATTCCCTTTCCATGTCTATTAATTTTTGTGTAAGAAATCCATCAGATGAAATACAGACTTAGACTACAGAGCTGTAGGTGATTCTCATGTATGGGAAAATATATTTGTACGGAATCCAGAACTTATTTTGAATGAGTTTAACATTGTATATTATCTTTCATCCAGGACTACACATTGTAATTTTGGAATTTAATGTCACAGAAAAGGTGTGTATGAACAGACTCATAGCAATACCCACTTCCAATTTAGGCATCAGAAAAGGCATTCAAGTTTTTAAGGACCAGGCATCAGATGTCACGTTTGCTTGAAAATCTGGTATAACATACTGCAAAGGTGAGTTTCTAAGGTCTTGAAAATCATTATCTTCTTGTAGGTGGGAACTGAATCCTTTTGATAATCACTCTCTTAATAACTCGCTGGAAACCAATTTGTTCAACGACCTAAAGAAAAAGCAGCATGTAGAAAAGATAAATCATTACCCATTATTATAGAAATAATTTGATGTTGGCATGCACAGAAAGCCTCTGGGACTCTCCTAAGCATCTGAACTGCCATAAGTTAGTATTATTCTAAATCTAACTGTTTTATATTAATTAAACAGTAAAACCTATAAAATATTGCAGCACCATCAGGTAATATAAGAATGAAAGTAACATATAAAATTGTAAATAATCATGAAATAAAAGTGCCCAAAAGGAAACCAGAAACTATGAGCAAACGAATTCTTCATGTGTCTAACAAGAAAAGGCACAAGAGAACTCCTTATGCAAGTTGTGCACAAACTTATGGGAAAACAGATGCTTGCAAACTTTAAGACTGAAAACCACGTACAGAATCTTTCAGATCCCATAGTTACCATCCCACAGTTTGGATGGACCACAGGTTAGCAATTTCGAACATGTCAGAGTGGTAAATAAAATCCTTGGCAGAAAGTAAAACTGTAATAGCTTAAAAGAGGAATTCCTAGAGGAAATCTGAGAGGCAGAGCAGATGTTCCAGTCTTCAGACAAGATGTGTTCAGCAAACACGTGTATCCGCTGTAGTCTAACTGCACATCAGTCTATCCTCCATTTTCACAAGGTGAAGGAGATGCTTGTTTACTGATGGAAGAGATTTAACGGTTGCTTCTTTTTCAATAAATATTTCATTATATAACTACAAAGAGCGATAAATGAAACCTCCAAACACAAGCTAATAGGTCCAAAGCTTAATGGTTCTTTACAAAGCAAAGGACATACGACAGTTCTTTCCCACATTTGCTTAGAAATGATTAAGTACCACAGTTCCAGGAAAAAAAATAATAATCTTATTCTGGTAAATTGCTTTTGTGATATCAGAAAAAAAACATCTTCTTTGCAGACATATAATAGTCTCTAAAGGCAATATATTTATTTTCAAGTAAATGTGAACAACAAGCTTGGAGTTTAGACAATTCCCAGTTCATTTTGATTAAAAAAGGCAGAGATGAGAGCAAAAAAATAGTAATTATCAGCTGACAGCACAGTGCCTCACCCTGATTTGTACCTTTTTGGAAATTTCAGAACCAAGTTTTTGGAAATGCTCTGTTTTCATCCATGGAGCTATATCACTGCAGTCACAACAACTTCCATCTGCCTGTATTAATAGCAAAAGTAGGACTGTGATTCAGACCCATATCAGAGGGCAGGAGGAACTGTGCTTCTGTTTTTGGCAATTTTGATCCATGTTTTCAAATTATTATATTGACGTATGCTGTCAACCCATTTCCAAATGCTGCTTGGGCTTTTCACACTACTGAGTGTTGACTTTCCTCAGACAAAATATGGCTGTAAGTATATTCTACCAGCACGACATTTTTCACCTTTCCATATCTTGTGACCCATACAAAGAGGTTTTGAACAAGTGATCCTAGTGATCTTCAAGGTTGGATTGATTCATTGGTAACTGCACCAAAAGGGACAGTGTTTACTCTCTTGGTAAAACTGAACCTTCTATCTCACAAAACAAAGGTAAAAGTGTGTGTTTTGTGGCAGAGAACCATATCAGTCTTAAAAACCTCAGGGCAAGCCTACTTCATCCACCATCTTTTAGCACCAGAAGCACAACCAGCTGATCATGCTGTAGAGGTAGGAAAGCTTAAAGTCTCCCAGCCCTGACACATCTCCAACACTGCCTATCCCTGCCCCAGGTTCTTTCTCAGCCACTGGGTCTCCCCTCAGTCTGCTCAGGTCCCAGGCCCTCATGTCAGCCATGGGGCCATTATCCCCTGACCCAGCGAGGCCACAGAAGAACTGGCCACCAAGGATTAGCAAAGTGAGGTATGCAAAGGACTTTCTAACTGGGAGAATGATGAGTCTCTGGTCAAGATGCAGAGAAATGCTGAGGGATCTTCTTTTGAGGCATTTAGGAATCATTTGACAAACATCTGTGCCATTGGCTGAGATACATTTGATGCCTTTCACCAAAAAATTAGATTAGATGATTTACTGAGGTCCTTATCGCATTTGATTTCTATGATTTCTGTTTCTATTACTGCTAAGAGCAAGGTATTTCTTTTTTACACTGTAGAATTATGAATGATATCCATATTTCTTACATAGTATCAAAACATATATGTTTTCTTCAGCATGAGTCCAGTAGCAGTCCAAAACAAAAAAAGCAAACAAAAAAAAAAGAACAAAAACGTTTTGTTTTTCCCACTCCTAAAAGAATGATTGTCTTTTATACTTTTGCATTATAACAAAACTGTGAAAAACAGAAAAATTTGCTGACTCTTACCCGTAAAAAAAGGAAAAATGAAATAATATCCAGAGTGATAGGCTGAATTTTTCATCCATTTAAGAGAAAAATAAAAGGAAGGAGAAATCATCGCTTCTGAATATGATAATCCCAGTGGCATTCTAATAGCTGAAAAGTATCTTCTTCAAGTTCTCTATGCAAATAATCTTTATCCACTTTTAGATAATGACATTCGGGTAGAGAAGAATAGATTTCCTGTGGGAATGCTTTTATGTCACATGTGGTATTTAGTTCCTGAAAACAGCAATTGATCTGCGGGGATCAAATCTACTTATACCATGTTTAATATTACCAGAAGCTAGTCTATCAATAATCTATTTTTCAGACAAATATCAATAATTAACTATATATCCAGACTGAAGTTCCTGAGACTACAGGGCCTCAGTGTTGTAAAAAGAGATGGGGACATAAGAGTATAAAATTGCTGTACTGTCTCAGAGCAGTGTTCTGTTAAACCTGCTTGCCTACCTCTACCAGCAGGTGCTAGCAGAAGCTTGGGAAAGATCACCCAGAACGTGGCACATCTATACCGATGCTTTCTGCTCATATACTTATAGCTTCCGGGTGTCTGTGTCTTAAGGAATCACTGAGATAATAAATGTATCCTTATTCTGATGTTCTGTCCTTGTTTGACTTTTCCCTGTGAATGTGTCTGATTGCATTTTGAACAGGTTTATACCTTTGATTTCCATTACGTATGTGAAACAAGTTCCACAGCTTAATTAGGAGTTGTGCCTAATCAAGTGTCTAGTCTATGAGCTTTTTTTTTTTTTCCCTCTTCATCTTATTTCAAAGGGATCTTTAGTGTGACTGGAATTTCAAAGTTCAACACTTTTCTCAAACCGGAACAGCTGCCTGTTCCATCCCTTCGCTGTGATGCTCTGGTACATGGGGTAATACATAATTGCCCTCTGTGGATGACAACTAAATTCTTCATCTACATATTATTAGCATTTTTGACTTATCACTCAGATATAAACGGAGTCCAGTGCAACTTCAAGGCTAGATAACACAAAAACTGGTGCCAAACTTCCTGCAGAGGCCCAAAGGCAAATATGCTCAGAATCAATTGCCAAGCAGATTTAACATAAACTACAGTGTTGTTACCAAGGAAGATGGGAAGTATCAGAGCAGACAGTGTCCAAGCCTTCCACACTGATCTTGGCTACACTCCCCTTACAGGCAAGAGGAAGAGATGAGCATGTTGTCTGATCGGGCTTAGCATTCTCACCAATGCCTGCTCAGAAGCAAAGTTCAGTCAGTATTGTAGCTTGTAACATTTACATATGAATATTTACAAAATACTAATTTATGTGTTAATTGCTACCATGAAAAAGGGGGCATTGTTTTCCCACTTAATTACTCTGTGATATTTGTCTTAACTACTCAACTTACATCCATATAGCTGCATAGCACAGAAAATAAGAGGCCTGATATAGCTTAGTGGAGACAGTAGCAGCATAGAATATTGAAGCAAAATGCCCTAAATCCAAAAACATATCCGTATTACAGATTTTTGAATCAGTGTAGCAACACAGCTGTAAACCTACTTTCTTGCCTAGACTGAAGCCAGGCTTGCCCTGAGGCAATTAACTGCAGTATGAATACGTAATATGCACTGGTTATAATACTATTTTACATGGAGAACTGTGTTTCTCTATTCCTTTTGCTGATGTCATAAACTAAGGTTTTTTTAAAAATTATACATTATTTTTGCAAATGGAATATGGATTTTATGCATCTTTTTTGCTCTATTCATAGTGTTTCCTGTAGAAGATTAAGGGACAATTTCACTGCTCCAGAGACTATTTCACTTAACAAAGAAAATTATATACTGAAAAATTCTACACAAACAAAGCCAGGAAGAGGAAGGAAAGAAAGAAGTTTGTACTGTCAGGGCCTGCCACTTTCATGTTCCTCCTGTGCTCAGTCCTGAACTAGCAGCAACAGCAATGGCACAGAGCTACTCCTAAGTTTTTACATCATATTGTGACCGTTCATTCTCTGCTGGAGCCCATATTCCAAGGAACATTGCAGACGAAACAAATTTTCATTTGTAAGGGCTTTTCTATCACATCAGCTATTCCCAACTGTTTCAGCAAACAATAGAGGCAAATACAGTAAAGTTTTATATCACCAGATTTATCCAGCACAGCATGCTCCAAGGAGATTAGATGGATCCATCCATATCTGTGCCATTTCGTCAGCCTCACTCCAACAGGAGACCTTGTCAGAGATGCACTGGCTCCCACATGAGTATCTTGCATTCAGCTGCAGAAGGGCTGGTCTCTTTTGCTCTTTTGAGCCAGTGTGTCACAACTGTATGCTGCTGGGCCAAGAACAATTGTTTCAATTTTCAAGGCAGGGTACAAAATTTAGCTCTGGAAGGCCAGTGAGAGCTAGTTAATAGAGCTTATTGGGGAAACAATGTTGGAATAGAGAATCCATGTTCATTACCATTGACACATATACAAAATGGCATAATTTTCTCAGTAATTTCCTTCAACAAAGGGGAATAAAAAGAGAAGTTGACACATGTGGAGATATTTTTCCTTTTTTTTTTTTTTTTCATTTAAGTTCCATTAATTCCATTTAATTTTTCAATTTAATTTTTCCATTTAATTTTATAATTAACTATAAAATCCAAAATGGCCACTTTTCAAAATGAAATATCCAGGTCGACCTGACACTAATCCTTTATGAAATACCATTCTGCATAGAATTTGTGAAGTTTCTGCTGCTGCCATTGCTAATGAGAACAAGTGTCCATTCCATTGCCAGATGGAATTTTCATCTCTTGCAAGGCTCCGTTAATAAACTGTGACTTTAAGGGGTCTAGAAGGCCATGATTTTTCTCATTGCACACTTGCAAGAATCAGATTATCAGGTGGATAACAGCAGCTTGGGGGCAAATGGTTGCTATAAGGTCTCATTATCAGAATGATTGGCCTGAGATAGCTTCTACTGAACGGCTTCTGTAGTCAGCTAATACTTTGTTACCAATCTTCTAGGATTTACTTTTTTGCTACTGGTTTTGTTCCCAGTGCACCTAGCATGGACTTTCATTATTTCTCCGATTTCTCACAAGGTTTTTTAATAGCACAATATGGTGTATGGTGAAGTTTAGAATTGCACCCATCATCATATTACTGTTGCAATGTATCCCATCACCTCTCCACAATCCACTTATTTTTCTCATTTTCTTTTGTCTCCTAGCTGATAGTCTCTTTGAAACAAGTACTGTCATTTTCTTGTGTATCTCAATGGCACCTGCCGCAGTGAAAGGCCAGGTCAGCTGAGAAATGCTATTATAATTTTGTAATAATTGTAATTATAATCAAAGAGACAGATACCTATAGCTCCACATAAAAATGAACTCTTAAAACAACTGTCTTTCTGCTTCCCTGTGGTGTTCCTTCTTTCTTCCTTTTTCTTACATTTTGTTGGGGTTTTTTAAATCTATTTAAAAAAAAATTATCTGTTCTTTAATGGGTTTTCTCAGTGCCCTACTGTATCTGGTACTAGCACTACAAAAAATAATTGTTTGTGAGATTTGGGAGAATTGGCTGAGTGGTGTCCATCTTCAGGAGGAAAGTGCTACATGAAAAACCGCACGGTACTGAAGTGAAATATGAATGCACACTTGCTCATCATGTTTCACTTCCCATGCTCTGCAGCACACCACATCTGTACCCCATGCTGAAGGGAGAATGCAATGCAGCATGAGTGAGGCATCACCTCAACTGGGAAGCATCTGAGTAGAGGTCCTCCCTACACAGAAGGTTCAAAATGTCCCTTTGCTGTCTCCATAGCCTCAAAGCTTCTTCCTGGCCAAATGCAGGTAGTCTGCCCTAGTTCACAAATATATTTCAGACAGATGGACAGCTTTTATTTCACTTATTCCCTAGCAGTAAAAATAAAATTAAATGATTGGGAGGCAGTGGCAGGCTGATTCCTTCATAGAATCATAGAATCATAAAATCATTAAGGTCAGAAAAAAGCACTAAGTTCAAAAAGACCAACAATCAACCCATCACCATCATGCCCACTAACCCATGTCCCTCACTGTCATATCTACACATTTTCTGGACACCTCCAGGGACCATGAGCCCACTGCTTCCCTGGGCAGCCTGTTCCAGTGCCTCACTACTATTTCAATGAACAAATTTTTCCTAATATCCAACTTGAACCTCCCCTGGCACAACTAGAGGCCATTCCCTCTTGTCCTACTACTAGCTACACAGGAGAAGAGGCCAACCTCCACCTCACCACAACCTCCTTTCAGGCAGTTGTAGAGAGCAATAAGGTGTCCCCTGAGCCTCTTCTTTCCCAGACTGAACAATCCCAGTTCCCTCAACCACACCACATAAGACTTGTGCTTCAGAACCTTTATCAGCTTTGTTTCTTTTCTCTTTGTTGCCTTACTCTGGACACACTCCAGGACTTCAATGTCTTTGTTGCAGTGAGGGGCCCAAGATTGAATACAGCACTTCAGGGGCAGCCTTACCAGTGCTGAGTACAGAGGGAAAATCACCTCTCTATTTTCCTGCTGACTGTGCAGTTTTACAAAACAGGATGCCATTGGCCCTTTGGGCACACTGCTGGCTCATGTTCAGCCAAGTGACAATCAACATCCCCAGATCTTTTTCCTCTGTACACTTTTTCAGCCATTCTGCCCCAGGCCTGTAGCATTGCCTGTGGCTTTTATAGCCAAACTGCAGGACTCAACATTTGGTCTTGTTGAGCTTCATCCCCTTGGACTCAGCCCAGCTATCCAGCCTGTCCAGATCCATCCCACACCTAGAAAGATCAACACTTCCCCCAAACTTGGTGTTATCTGTAAACTTTCCGAATGTGCACTCAATCCTCTCGTCCAGGTTATCAATAAAGACCTTAAACAAGATCGACCCAAAACTGATCACTGGGGAACACCATTAGTGATCGGTCACTAGCTGGATTTAATTCTATTCACCAGCCTTCACAGACCTTGCATGAGAAAGATTCCATCCTTCCCACAAGCAGGACTCTGCATGCCCTGTGATTTTGCTTTTTGACCACCAGATGTCTCATGAAAACCGTGGAAATAGCAACTGACTGCATTCTGAGGGCGTGTATGCATTACACAGCACGCAATCTTGGTAGCACGGTCCAGCTTCTTTTACTCCTGCCCAGTAAAAATAACTGATTTACCCCTGTGCAAAAGAAAAATTGCTCAGAAACAAGAATTTCCTTGAACCACAACATTTTGAAGACTAACAAATTTCAAGAGCAGGCCTGAGTGAGTTTGTGAGAACACAGAGAGCATTTAGCTCTTCTTTTATTAGTTATTTTTGCCCCAGTCCAGTCCTTGCCATTGTCTGTGTCCGTGGTGGCTGGGTGCTGAATGCAGTCTGCTCCTATTGCTTGCTTTTGCATACAACCAGGCCCTCAGCATGTAGCCAGTGTTTCAGCTAATGTGTTTCTTCATCCGTGTGCTAATACTGCATTAAAGAGCAGGCTTGCCCTCGGTCTGCTTTGTTTCTAGTGTAGTTTCTCCTTTCAGAAAAGTAATTGACTGTAACTTGTAACTGAATTGCCCACTTTGACGTTAGAGCTAGTCAGCATGCATGAGAATACTTCTTTCTTCAACTTCCCATCTAAAAAATTTTGTATTCAATAATTTAATGCACTTTAGTTTAAAAAATGAATACCTTCACGTTTACTGGTAGTTTTGCAGCTCAGTGTTTGGGGGATTTTTTAAAAGAAACTGGACAAATCTTTAGAAATCTTCTGAAAAAAACATTTATTTTTGTTCTCATCAATTTGCTTACCCTGGAAGAAACTAGAAACAAGTTTTTAAAATGGAAATTGTCTGTTTTATTAAAAGATGCACTCTTTTAAGTGCATTGTCCAATTGATATTTATAATTTAGAGTTGCAGCTTGTGAAGCAAAGAGGCATGCAAAAAAAAGTAATGCTAATTAGTAATGCTAATCAAATTCTACACATTGACAGGAGAAATCATAGTGCTGATGGAAACCAGAGAGGGAAGCAGGAGGAAAACCCTGATCCCTTCACTACCAGCACCCATACCAGATCAGCGGAACTGCAGAGATTTCTGAAATTTCCTCCTGACATCATTGTCAAAGCTGTCACCTTAGTGCTTCCCCAGCCAGCACGTTCTGAGAAGAAGGAGCCCTGAAAAATGAGCAGCTGATAGGTATGGTGTCCTGCTGTGTAAATCCCAAGGCTGGAGTTGAAATTGTTGTTTCTCCTTCACAAGCCCCGCATTCTGGTACCTCTCAGAGCACATATCCCAGCAATAGGCTTCTTCTGACTCCCAAATTAAAGATGCCAAAGGGCTCCTCTCTTTTATGTGTCTGTCTGCTATTTATCTCTGTAAGTCAACCATGTCATGGACAGGTAATAATATTCTGCGGTGTAATACACAGATTTGTAGTTTTCAGGTGAACTTGAATATATACCTCCAAAGTTTACTATTCAGTATTATAATTGCCCAAAGCATTTCTGCAGATTTCTATTCTTGAAGTGTTGATTAAACAACTTGGAAGGGCCTCTTTCATTTTCTATAAATACCAAACCAAGTCAGCAAAATGTTGTATAAGTGCATGGATGACTGCATTCCTCTATGCAGCATGCATTATGCAATTCATTATTTATGTATGATACTTATCAATCATGAATCATTGTTAAAAGGAAATGTAACACAGAATGCTTAGGAAGGTGGGCAAATGCATTTCAATTTCCCATTAACTTTAGAAAATATATAAATAAATTGGTAAGTCCTACTTTCTGAGTTCTGTGATGGTAACTACCGGAGATGGTTGGAACTCAATGGGCTAGTAACCACTGTCTGCTAGAACTGGTTGTTGAAGTGTTCCAGTTTTCTGCAATCTTCCCACAATGATGCCTTAATTCCTTGATTTTCTGAGAGCCCATACAATTAAACATATGTATCTGTGTGTGTGTATATATACATAGATATATGTGTATGTGTGTGCGTCCTTCCTATACCAGGTCTTGAAAATGCATGTTGATGTTTGATCTCCATAAACACTTTTAAACAGGCAGACGTGGGGCACGGGTCTTATGAGAAGTGGCTGAGGGAACTGGGATTGTTCAATCTGGATAAAAGGAGGCTCAGGGGAGATCTTATTGCTCTCTATAACTTCCTGAAGGGAGGTTGTGGTGAGGTGGTTGGCCTCCTCTCCTGTGTAACTAGCAATTGTACAAGAGGGAATGGCCTCTAGTTGTGCCAGGGGAGGTTCAGGTTGGATATTAGAAAAAATTTCTTCTCTGAAAGAGTAGTGAAGCATTGGAATAGACTGCCCAGGGTGATGTCATTGTCCTTGGAGTTGTTCAAGAACCATTTAGATGTGGCACTGAGGGACTTGGGTCAGTGAACATGGCGGTGATTGGCTGATGGTTGAATAGATGATCTTAGTGGTCTTTTCCAAACTTAATTATTCTAATTAGGTGCATTGTTTGTCCTACTAGCCTTAGCCAGCTTACCAGAAATCTGGTTAAAATCTTAGAACACAAGTATTATTTATCTATGGGGTCACAAAATGTACTCACTCAGATCATAGCTTCAAACTCATCAAAATTTGCTTTGTCCAACCTAATCTCTTCCCTCCAGCCCCAAAAATAAAGTATCTGAACTCCCATGAGGAAACTCCTGCCTTGTTAGAGCTGATACAGAAAGAAAGAAACACTGAACTAAACAAAATTTTCTTCAACAAGTCTAATACTCCTTACAGCTTAGCATCTAAATTTATCAGATTAATCAAGAAACCAAATTCTTTTGCTACCAAAATAGGAAGAAGTGAAGCCCTGCTGTATTTAATCTTAAGCATAAATGTAGAACTATGCATGGACCATTCCTTTGCTTGAAATCAGCTGCTATACTTAACCTGAAGTAAACTGAGTGTTCTAGCTCTCAGTTGACTAGTCCTTACACTTAACCATCATGCATTGAATGAGCCATAAATTATTTGCCAGCACTGATCATGTTTTCCTGTATGTTTTGCAGAATTCAGCAGTAAGCTGAACCCTTCAGTTCCCATTTCTCTGGAATTCAACCTAATTTCAAACCATTGATATAAGCCTAATTTTGTTCTATCAAGGTTTTGCTAATCTGAAAATAAATTCAACCTACTCTTCTTTCATTCTTCACCAAAGCCCCAGAGGTCTTGGAAGATCCTGGATTTTCCTGAATTCTTCAGATTCCTATGAACTGAACTCTAATATTAACCCTAATCCAAACATAGAGCCTATGTATATCCCGCCAATTCATCCCAACGTGAGCTGCTGGAAACAGTGTGATGGATTTTTATTCCCCCTACCAGTTTCAGTCCACATCCTCACCCTGTGTGCCCCTTGGATCCAGAAATCATCTGACTCTCCAGCCCTCCTGAGTCCTGAATTGCATCCATACTCCTACTAGCTTAATCACAGCTTAGAGTTTAACCTGCAGTTGTGACTAGCACTTTCATCCTATGTTACCTTTCTAGATTAACTCTTTCTACCTGAACCTTTAGCTGCAACTCCAGCTTTCCCTGCAAGGACCCTATGCTATTCCGATTTTCATGCCTCCTTTTTCTGAACCCAGTTCTTTATACCAAACCTAACACAAGTTTCAGAATTTATCCTTCTCTGTTATGCTGCCACAAACCTTTCATAGTGCCATCCTCCATCAATTGTCCCATTTCTGTGAAAGCAAGTAATGAATAGATTTATCAAGATCCTGCACATCTACAAGAAATGCTGAAGTTACTGTGGGAGTGTCTAGACGAATAGACGAATGGAGGCCATTGCTCTGTAGCTATTCTAGAACTCAGACTGTGTGCTGTGAGTGGAAAAGATTGAACCTTTTTGCTTTCTGCATTTCCCAAGCTCAATGCATCTTAAAGCCAACTTCCTATCAAAGCTTATTTAGAAAGTGCATTAGGTTTAGAGTATGTGATTAGTGTGGGCCTGTGATGGAGGTTTGTATTGAATAAATGCTCAGGATTATCAAGCGGAGGGTTCAATACTATGAGTTGAACATGGCTTTTCATTATTTATTAGACACAAAAGAGATGTCATTGGTAGTTGAATGTTGGATTTCAGCAGTGTTTATTTTAAATGAGACTGGACATGCTCCTTTCCCCACGGGAAAAACCAGCTGAACTCATGCAGAGACATGAGGCATAGCCACAGCGGTGAGATCTGGGTATGTGAGCTTGGAAGAAGCGCGGGCTGCAGAGAACTGGGAGCGTGCCAGGATCTCAGCAGGGAGGTAACCTCTGTGAAGGCACCCAGGAAAAGCAGCAGGCTGGGTCAGGCTCTGGGCAAGGCTGTGTAGGATTGGAGCCAAAGCACTTGTTGTGATGTGATTAGCTCTAAAGAGGGATGCAGCTGCATAAACTTCACATCCACACTCATCCTGGGGAAGGAGCAAGCTCACATGACTGGGAACTCTGCTGCTTTTGGAGACACAAAGCAATCCACCTTGAGATCCTGGAGACAGCCTTCTCATACAGGAGGGCCCTTGCTCCTCTTTTTGCCCATCCTCCTGCACGCTCTTGTATGCCCTGTGGAAAGACATAGCAAAACGGTAATGTCAACAGTCAGGAGAGCATTGGGCCTGTTTGTTTGCTTGGTGACAGCTCAAGTTGAACAGAGCTGAACAGACCTACAGCATTAGCTGTCTGTCATAGGCACACAGAAGGACAGCATGCAGGGCAAGGGCAGACAGCTGGAAGGCATAAAAATGGTGTAAACTCCCATACTGCTGACAGCAGAGATGGATACCAACTGCGGGAGGGCCCTTTAAGGTACAGAGAAAAACATGACAGAAACAAGGAGAAATATGAATTTTTAATAATATAATGGTTGTGAAGGAATTTCAGAAAGGCAAGCAACTCCATCATGGATAAGGCAATGTGAATATCTGCCCACAACTCCCTAAATGTGACTTCCAGACCAGAATCTTGAAGTCTACCACCTGGCCCAGCTGTGAGCAGAGCTCTGTAGGACATGCTGAACAAGTCCAGGCATAAAGAGACAGACCAGCTCACCTCACTACATTCTGCATAGAGAAGATGGTCGCTGTGTAACATCTCTCTTTTACGTATACATTACACATAAACTAACTATTGGCAGAGATTAAGACAAATTCTTTCAGATTTGTAATTGGCACTACAGCAGGCTCTGTGTTAATTCTGTGCTCTGTGAAAGACTGGCCTTGTTGTGCTTCATTAGAAATGGCATTAAGGGGAGCATAATTCATTTATTCAGTTAAAATTATACCAGTTTTTCGCTATTCTTTATGTAACATTTACTTGTGGAAAGTGATGTTTTCAGAAATACTTGGTTATTTTATTGGTATTGTTTCCCTTATTTTTAGTGACTGTCTCTGCTTATGGAGGACATGAAGAATTATTTCAAAAAATATATACCTGTATTTCCTTCATTTTGTCTCATGGAGAAGCTCCTTGTTTTCACACCAACAGGGGAAAAAAAAAAAAAAATAAGAGAGAGAGAGTGCTTGGGGTTCTTTGGCAGGAAAATGAATGATAGAATTGTTAAGTTTGGAAAAGCCACTAAGGTGATCCAGTACATCCATAACCCCACTCCCACCGTGCCTACCAACCCACATCCCTCAGTGCCACATCTACATAGTTCTTGAACACCTCCAGGGACAGTGACTCCACCACCTCCCTGGGCAGCCTGGGCCAGTGCATCACCACTTTTTCTGAGAAGAAAATCTGTCTAATATCCAACTTGAATCTCCCCTGGCACAACTTCAGGCCATTCCCTCTTGTTCTACAACTAGCTAAACAGGAGAAGAGGCCAACCTCCATCGTACCACAGCCTCCTTTTAGAGAGTTGTAGAGAGCAATAAGGTCTCCCCTGAGCCTCCTCTTTTCCAGATTGAACAATTCCAGTTCCCTCAACTGCTCCACATAAGATTCACATGTATACAATTTTTAAAAATCTTAAGCAAGGGAAGTATTGAATGAATCTCTCTCTGATTCCCTATACTGCAGGGTGAAAAACAGACATACCAATGCACTTGCTTCACGAGTTGAAGGTGTTGTTGTCACTGCACCTCTGACATCAGTGTATAAATGTATTCATGAATGTAAATGTACTCAATTTAGGTGCTCATACGAGTCACAAAAACAAAGACATGTTGAGATTAACAAGTATTCAAAGTTGAACCTTTAATGTACAGCATAACCTACACTCTTCACAAGCATATCTGTGTGCAAGAACTTTACTTCCATTAGTGCATATGAGGAACAGACAGTTATGGATTTTTACATACAGATAATGAACATTAACTAGTTTTCAAGTCAATGCTAGATACTAATACTGAATTATTGTCCTTGAACTTAGTTGTAAATGTACCATTCCTATGCATATAGCCATACCAACTCTGCTTTTCTTGAAGAATATATTATGATAGGAATCCCCACAAAAACGAAGAGCACAAAGGTCTCCCACAGTGCCTTTGAAGCTCTTCCCCATAGGAGTTTATCTTCAAAGCCTGCCAGAGCTCCAACATTCCTACACTGCAGCTTCATTTTTGAAGTTCTCCAGGAAGCTTTGCTGCTGTGTGGCCTCAGGACACTTCTGCTATTTGTTTTTATTTCTCTTGTTCAGAAAAAAGTAAACCATGAAACCCAAACAATCCATTCGTTGGCTACCACAAGAGGGTGCAGTTGCATTTTGTTAAGTCTGGAGCCGACCACAGGTACCAAATGGGTGACTCTCTACCAAAATGACTAATAAAAGCAATCGTGGAAAAAATAAATCTCCTCGAGAACAGCAAAAGGCGAGGAAAGTTGTATTGAAACACACTGAATGTATTAATAAACAACACTTGTTTGTCAGGTGATGCTGACTTAAAAAAAACTAATACACTTAAAGTACCTCTGAAATCACTAGTAATTTGTCCGAGTGAAGACTCACAAGTGTTCCAAATTGAAGCACTCAGCTATGAAATGCACTTGTCCTTTTTAATTTGTCTTCACAGTCATTGTCAGAAACATCACAAACCAAGTAGAGCATTTTCTGCATTTACCAGCATGAGTCTGCAGTGACCATGGGTTTCAACAGCTGGGTGTGATAAAGCTCAGAATTGTCAGGATTGTCTTTCATGTCTGATTAGCAAGACTTTATGATACAATGGCTCCTGGAATGAAAGCACCCAACAGACTTGCCATGGAGGGACTAGAAGCCCAGTTCAAAAACTCTGCACACAAAGAACAACAACAACAACAAAATGATGCATGCCTGAAGAACCAGACAAGTGATTGTACAGTGTAGCTGATATATGATCCATGTGCCGACAGGCAGTTGTTGAAATAGCAGGCAGATTCCTGATCTGATCTCTTGCTCTGCTCTTTGGGCTTGCCATTCCCTTCAGCCTACACCACCCAAAGCCAGGGACTCCCCAGCTCTCAGTGAGTTCTGATCTGCATGGGACGCTTGGGTCAGAATTCACTCATGGGTGAAATCTGAGTGGTGACAATATTCAGAACTCAACTGGCTGCTCTGATGGTCACTTCTGTTTTTAAACCCAGTGAGTTATCTGATTATTACTCTAGGCAAAGCATGCAATTAACTTGGGTTGTGGGAAACAACAGGCCTTGTCCTCTGCATACCACTGCCAGTACGAAGTATGCCTTAATACAGAAGAAGCCAAGGCAAACTTTGCCACATTTAGCAGAGAAGTTGTCCTGAAATATAGACATTGAGGTGGCTGCCAATTCTAGAAAGACAATGGCTTTCTCTTAGAATTTGCTGCCTCCAGTTGCCAACAGGGACTCAAGGCTATGTGATGGCCTGGCAGGTTACCTAACTACCACTAACCTAAAACTTCAGGAAGAGCACCCCATACCTCATGCTTTGCTTTAAAAAAGTTTTGTGTCCCTTTTTTTAGAACTGAATGTAGCAGTATGTTTCTGAGTAACAAATAACAGAGAATTTTTCTAAAAACTTCATAGAAACATCATGGAATGGTTTGTGTAGGAGGGAACATTTAAGATCATCTGGTTCCAACCCTCTTGCTATAGGCAGGGACACCTCTCTCTAGACCAGGTTGCTCACAGCTCCATCCAGCCTGGCCTTGAATGCTACCAGGGATGGGGCACCCACAGCCTCATTGGGCAACATGTTCCACTGTCTCACCACTCTCACAGTAAAGTATTTCTTCCTAATATCTACTCTAAATCTACCCTCTTCCAGTTTAAAGCCATTTCCCTTGTCCTGCTGCTACATACCCTTAAAAAAAAAATAGTGCTTTTCCAGCTTTTTTTGCAGGCCCCCTTCAGGTACTGGAAGGCAGCTAATAAGGTCCTCCTGGACCTTTCTCCAGGCCTGAAGAGCCTCAATTCTCTCAGCCTGTCCCCATAGGGAAAGTGCTATAGCTCTCTGATCAATTTTGTGGCACTCCTCTGGACTCAGTCCAACAGCTCGATGTCCCTCTTGTGTTCGGGTCCCCAGAATGGAGTCTCATGAGAGCAGAGTAGAGGGGCAGAATCACCTCCCTTGACCTATTGGTCATCCTTCTCTTGATACAGTTGGCCTCCTGGACTGCAAGAGCACATTGCCAGCCTGTTGCCATGTTCAGACTTTCATTAACCGATATCCCCAAATCCTTTTCCTCAGGGCTTCTCTCAAGCCATTCTCTGCCCAGCCTGTATTTGTGCTTGGGATTGCCCCGACACAGGTGCAGGACCTTGCACTTGGCCTCACTGAACTTCATGAGGTTGGAATGGGCCCACCACTCAAGCCTGTCCAGCTCCATCTGAATGGCATCCCTTCTTTCTAGCATGTTAACTGCACCACTCAGCTTGGTGTCATCTGCAAATTTGCTAGGGTGCACTTGATCCCACAAGTGAGATCCCAAATTTAGCTTTAAATATGTTTAGCTTTAGCTATGTTTCTAAAGCTAAAAGCTGAAGCTTTTGCTCTGTAGACTTTTATTTTTTTCAAAAGCAGTGGTCAGTTTTTTAAAAAGTTCACAGTTGTGAAGTCTCAAGTGTAGTTTTTCATTTCAAAGGCTGAAGTTTTCCACAAGACTTCTAAATTTTTGAAAGAAACAGTTTTTGAAGGTCTCTGTGAAACATCATATTTTAAATGTGTTGAAATGTATCAAGCCATGCCACATGGATTTCATCACGTTACATTCACTGTCTATGAAATATATTTACCTTTATACTCGTGTAAAATATGGAGATGATATAAAATTCTCATTGCCAGGTTGGAGTATTCCTAATGTTCTCTGGGGAGAATATTTTCAAATGTGTATGGTTCTGGCTTGACATCTTCTCTTTATTGCTGCTCCAGAATTTTCTGTTCATGTTTTTTAGTTGAAAAGTGGTTTCTGCAATATTATTTTTTTCCACAGGAAAAAGTTGGTTATGCCAAAACAATGTAATGTCCCTGTGGGAAAATAAAAGAGAATCCAAAATGTTTTGAACTGTCCAAGCAAATCAAAATGTTTTGCTTCAGGATGGTTTGTCATTACTCATCAGGAGTTTGTCATGGTTTAGGCTCCTCATTTTCCCTGTCATCTGGGGTCCCTGGATGGATTATATTTTCCATAAAGAACAATAGAGTCCCTTCTAGCTGTGTTAGGATGATCCATCAAAGAAGCCCCAAGCCCACATTTCAAAACCCAAATATTTTTGAGCTTTCCATGTTTTATTATTCTTCCCAATTAGAAAACAAAAGCAAAAATATGGGACAGTGTGGAACAGACATTCTGATTTTCATACACTCTGTTTCAAAGAACCAAGAATAGGATAAGCAAATTCCTGTGCTTTGGAAAATCCCTTTTTAACCAAAAATGAAAGGAAAAACAAGCAGAAGGAAGCAACATTAATGTAACCTTTAGTGCTACATATTTTGAGTTAATATTTCTCTTATTTTCTTTAACTGTATTTGTCTCCATGTTATTAATTTTGTCCCATTATGAGAATGACAGATGCATTCTTTTGTCATATAATTACAGTTTATTCTATGAACAATGAAATATCTGTTACATGACATTATTTGGCTGCTACAGACTATTTAAAGAAATGTAGGGACTAAAAGGAAATAGTGAAGTAAGATATTTTTTAAAAAATTGAAGATTTTTATATTCCCATCACAGTTTTGCAGTTCCCCAAGCCAACAGGATAAATTAATTATGTACTTAAGGGAAATAAAGAATACCTGTCTGCTCCATTTTTTTAAGAGTAACTCAAAATTCAGAGAAACACATGTTGATACAAGTTTTCCAGTCTAAAAAAAAAAAAAAATTAATTAAAATTTGGCATTTTTATAGCTTTCAGTTCTAAGCTCATGGTATATAGAGAGTTTTCTGTTGAACGCAGCAGTTTTTTCCTGCCTTTTGAAGAATACAAACATTAGAAGTTCCAAAAAGCTATGATGTATCCCCAGCATAAACATTTGTGCAGGGGGCTCGGGCTGGGTTTTGCTCTGCTTGTTTCCCCACTTGAGAGCTAGCTCTTCAAGAAGCACGCTGATGACAGAGCAGGATAAAGAAGCAGCCTGCAGAACAAGAGAAGAGCAACATGGAAGCAGAGCCTTCCTCATTTATTCATTCTTGTATTTTTCTGTTCTTTTTAAGCCAGGCGTGGAGAAGGGAAAGGCCACTGATACTTTCCCACAATGATTGTTGCGCAGTGGGAGGTCCATCCCAGCTGTACATTTCTACCTAATTGCAAAGAAATGCTGGCTTTGCCTTTGAAGCCTTGGAGCGGAGCATCTCCAGGCTGCTTGGCAAGCAGGGCTTGTGGGAGGATATGCAGATAGTCTGGGGAGAACTCAGCTTAGATGAGCTAAGCCCCTACATGCAAAGTGAGGCTGTGCAGAGACTTACTCACCACCAGGTCAAATGTGGGTGTATTATTATGAGATACCACAAAAGGCATATCCCTGACATCAGCATGGGAGATTTGCAAAATCTCAAATGACTGCTCCCAGTCTGGAGGTTGAGGTGCTTCTCTGTAGATTGCCTGGCAAAGTTACTTTCTTTTAACATGAGAGCAGCAGATTTCACAGTGCAAGTGTCCCAGCAGTGAAGCAGATGATTGCCAAGAACAACCTCAGCACAAGAAATTGAAGAAGCCAAAGAACTCTTACCAGTAATATTAAAAAGCATTACCTAGTGGCAAGGCTGCTTTCAGTAAATCCAGGCTTCTTCCATCACTTACTGTGTTGTTGTTTTCTGTTTACATTTTAACAGTGAGTTTACCATAAGTGCCTCTTCTCCAGCTCTTGTTACCTGGGCCGGCTCACTCCTGACGCTCTGTTCACCCTTAGGGAAGAAAAAAAGGGCTGCAGCTGCTTTAGCAAAGCTGAGCAGGTAGGAAGAAAGGAACAAGGGGGTATTTATCTGAAGCTTGGCTAGAAAAGATCCATGCAGGGCCCAGAGACACACATCAGGAAATCATAGCCATTGTTTTCTCCCTCCTTCCCACCACTTCTGTCTCTTCTATATCACTGCAATCACACTGGGGTTTTCTAAAGTCTGAATTGCAGGAAAATTCAGAAAGTTCTGGCTGCAGCTGAGGTTAAGTAAGGTAACATCGATCTCCTCCACATGTGGTAACCTCTTTCCTCATAGAAGTAAGCACAACCATAGATATATATACCCTTCCCCAGCAAAGTTGTACCAACCAAATCTCAGCTTTTAGAAAACTGTTAGGAGACTCAAACTGGCTGTGATCGTGTTGGCAGAACTGTAAAAGTACAGGAAAAAAATGATAGTTGCAGTTATGCTGACAGACCTGAGGAGACTGCAACCTCCAGCTGAAGGAACAGTGATGAGAAAACAGAAGACGGAGGTTAAACAACAAAGATGCAGGGCTTGCCAAGAAAAGAAACAATGCATCTGACGGCTGCCCAATTTTCTGAGATCTCTAGATGGTACACAACGTTTGTGTTCACCTGCAACGTTGAACATGACAGTGAGCAGCCCCATCCTGATCAAAGCTCCACTCTAAGGATTTGTTTGGCATCATAGACTGCAGAATGATTTTGTTCCTGGAACTATTCCCAAATTAATAAACATCAACACATTCATCTAAATGAAGAGGGAAGGCTTTCTGGTGCCCAGACAATTATTCTCAAAACACTAGGGCCGTAATAACAACCTACCATGGAACATTCAGATCTATTAAGGATTAACACACAACAAAGGGCACTGGCACAGGCCTGAAGAAGTTGTCCATCTTCAGTCAGTGGGAGAGCTCAGAAGAACGGACCACACTAAGAGCAGAGGAAGTACCAGCCAGCCATGAGCAGGAGGAGAAAACAGGAATAGAGCAGGGATGATGGGATGGTGGGGGAGAGGCTCCATAGGAAAGCTGGTCTAAAGGGCTATCATAAGACAATGTGCATAATTGCTATGCCTTTGTAAAAAGGAACTTGCTGAATTCTGCTCCAGTTCACTTATGAAGTCACATATAAAAGCTCTGTGATAGCATGTATATTCAACAGCCAAAAGTCAGTTTGTGCTGGGAAATAATTGAATTCGGAGTGGAATCCCCCAACATCTCTCTCTAAATGTTGTATTCACTTGGATTTTTCATCTGATAATACTGAGTTTCTTCCACAGTACTTTCTTAGGCAGTCAGCTCAATGTACAACAATAATTTAATAAGTATAACCAATAAGCAGATGTGCAAATCTCCCAAAGTCAGTGGAAAATGTTCCGTTACACAGGCTGGTAAGTGAAGTGAGAAGTCTTTTAAAGGCTCTGAATGACTCAAGCACTGATGTCAAAACCAAAAGTAGTTCAGGTCAGTTTTAACACGTATTTCTTTTTCTCTTGCTGTTTGTTCCTTTCCCTTCTGAGCAAGAGTGCGCGACCTGCTTTGTGAGGAAGAGAGCGTAAGTTACAAATCCCTCAAAAGAGAACAATGATTCAAGAATTGCATTACAATTTTCTTCACATCCACAATTTCACAAGCTTCAGATTTTTCAAATGTGAAACTTAAATGAAAGATCTGGATCTCTGCAGCTTTCATGCAGGAACCAAGGATACAGGATCTGTAGCTGCTGCCATAGTAGGGCTGAGTGTTAAGTGTTCACCATACATAACACTGCCCTTGAAATAAAAGCAGTAGTTATTTTAAGTAACCATAAACAATACTCATGTGCAATTCAAAGCAGATCGGATATAAAGAGATAAAGATTAGAGTACAGCAATACGGCTTTCATTATACAATGTAATCCAGCGTGTCTGATATAAGTGGATGTGACACAAATGTAAATAGCAACAGGTTTAGAAGCATGGCATTTTCCAAGATAGAGTATAGCATGCATTCAGAAGTAACTTTAAACGATTTCCCAACTAATGTTTGAATCAATGTTGTGTGTTTTTTTTTAAAGCCTCCACACACTTGCTAAAAGTATGACATGTAAGTAGTTAGTCATGTTTCACAAGATCACAGGGAAATGCTATTTGCATTTGAGTAAGAATGGAATACTTAATGTTTCAGATAGAAGTGAGTACCAAACATGTGGATCCTGGACGTTTGGAGAAGTAGAATGATTTTATGGCAAAATGGGGCATTTCTGAAGAAAACCTATAGAAGTTTAACACAAAGTTTAAATAGAATTTTTGCTTCAGAATAAGAAAAAAATGACAGATCCACCACCCGGTGACTTAACACTGCTTCTTCACTGAACTACTAGATTCAAACGTAATTTGCATTATACACAAGTAAAATGTTTTGACTTGTAAAAATCAATGATTTTATTTCACTCAAAGAAATTAACATGACAAAACAAAAATATTTATTAAAGCACTTAAAAATAAGAATGTAATGAATGCTAACCCATACCAAGAAGAACTGCTTATTATAATTTGATCACACAGTACACTAAGCAATGGGAACTTAGCCTGTGAATTTTGGACGATGCTTCTATAAAAGGCCAATATTTTCCACACTTTTGAAAATAAGATGAGGCCTTGACTACCACTTATTTCTCAAAATGAAAGGATGAATGTAAGTTAGGGTATCTTTTAGAAGTTGTTTGCAAGGGGCCATGAACCATTCCAGTATTTTATTTTTTATTCTGATTTACTGAAAAACAATCCCACTGATTATTTTCAAGAATGTCTCAGTGTTTCCAAGTTTCTACATGCCTACAATGTGTACCATACATTAACCACCAGCACACACTGCTAAAGCCCTTCAGAAAACCCCTGCCCACCTCCTGCAAAATCTCAGGATACAAGTTCTGCTTTCCTCAAGTCTCAGGATACAAGTCCTGTGTTCCTCAATCACAAATCTGCACACCCACATCAGTGCCTGAAATATCCCAGACTGCTCTCCTACACCTCTATTCCTGTTCCTTCCTTCTTTCTGCTCTTATACCTGTGTTCCCACTAAAAATACTTCCTTTGGCATAGTAAGTTCTTTATCCTACCAATCACTGGGTAATTTGAACCAAAAACGAAAATGCATTTAGAACTGCATAGATATAAATGATCACCTTCTTTAGGAATCAATTCAAATACGTAACAATTTTCACAATCTACATTTAGGATATTACACATAATCTTTGTGATTATGTTAATGCCAACCTTAACAGCAGCATTTTTCCTGGAATACCAGAAACACAATGCAGCTGATGAATTCACAGATGCTGATCCTGCCTGAAGCACTGGACAAAAAATGGTACCCTGCACCTGGTAGCAGCAAACCACAGCAGCAGCACCTCACATTGTATTCCACACATGCTACAGCAGATTAGTGCAGCTCCTCCTTCCTTGTCCTGTGCAAAGTCAAAAACATTAATTTAAACCACAACAGTAAAAAGGCAGTGAAATTCCCCAAAGCAGACACTGGCCTTAGCTGACTCTCAGATGAGATTTGTGCCAGCTACAGCTGCTCTCCTGAATGAACAGGAAGGGGCTAAGCCCAACCTTTATGGTTTATGGCACATACAGCACTGCAGCAGATTTTAGAGCCCACTCAATAGCAGCAGAGCAGTAGCATAACAGGGCTTTACCTAGGTGAAATGTGGCAACAGGCTTCAGGCTGACTCACAGGCAGAAAGTGGCAATGACAATCCCAAGTCCTCTTCAGCATAGAGGTAAAGGGAGTGACAAGCAGCTTGATAGGTTTAAATCACCTGTTTGATGTGACCTTATAAAAACAAGGAAAGCTGAGACTGTCAGGAACAAATGCAAGAGAATTTAAGAAGTAGCCTGCTTTTTCACTGCAATGAAAGCATGCCTGGCCTCCACGACTCCAGGCCCTAATCCATTCTTTCCCATCCATGTGATGTGGTGTAGGGCTGAGATTGTTGCCAGCTAGCAGAGTGGCCATCACGTCTTCTTCCAAACTGATGTACTATTTAAATCACATGGGGCTTGAAATTAAGCATGCCACTCCCTTCAGAAAGAGGGGCAACAAGCATAAACTGGAACACAGGAAGTTCCATGCAATTTCTTTACTGTGAGCGTGATAGAGCACTGGAACAAAGCTGCCCAAAGAGGTTGTGAAATCATCTTCTCTGGAGGTATTCAAGACCCAGTTGGAACCTTTCCTGTGTAATCATCCACTCTAGGGAACCTGCTTAAGCAGAAGGGTTCCCTAGACATCCCTTCCAACCCCTACGATTCTGCAATTAATTATCAACAGAAGTTGATCACCAGTGCAGCTTAGTATTATTTGTGGTGGTACATCTGGACAGTCAATAGCATAAATGCACAGACGACAGCAAGAGAAGGCTGCAGATAACTGCTGGGTCTTTCAGAAGTCCAACACACTCCCTACATTGGTCTTCGGGAGAGAAACCAATCAGAGAGCTAGTATAGACTGAGAATGCCAGAAAACCTTTCGGTATCACGTGTGCACAGCCAGATGCTGAGAAAAATCCCATCCACTTCAGGCCTGAAACCTAGGCATTGAGTTACACTGACAGCTGGCAAGAGCCAATATGCCTCTAAGCATACAGCTTTAGCCCAGAGCTGCTACATTTCTTAAAGAAAAATGAGTAACCCAAAAACACAGTGATAATAATATGCTTATTATCAGTCTGCTTTTCAGATACCCAAGTTTTACTCTTCTGCTATAAACTTAACTGTCCAACTGTGTTTGCCCACATACAGGAAAGGAAAACACGAGGAATACTGGAGGTCAGCCTTGTAGGCTTGGAGGACAGCTGCAAGCCCTGACTGTGCTGCGAAGCACTGACCAGACCCAGAGCTCTGACTGCTCCTTGGTTAAATAATTCATCACCCAGCTCAATTTGTAAAACTCGTTGTTGATTTCTAAATTAAAAATCAATTCTGTAATAACGTGATTTAGGCTCCTAACAGGACAGGAAAATGATAAACTCCACTACTCTAACAGGGTTTCATGAGTATGATTTATGGTAGGGAACATCACAACCTGAAACACCTTTGCATTATTATTTTATACACATATATATCTTCTGTTAACTGCCTAGTGTATTTATGATCTTGTAAAAGCAAATACTTGTATCTGACTTCAGCTAAAAGACAAATGGTTTTACTCTCCATCATTGCCTAGAAATGGGACCTCCTGCTTGATTGTTTTAAAGATTAAGTACATTGTATTAGATTCTCATTATGGACCTATACAATTATCAGTCAGTCTTCACACCAAATAAAGGTGCAAGAGATAAATTTAGCTATTAATGAGCTGAAAACTAAGCTAATTCTGAATGACAGCCACCAATCTGACTGTGTAAACTTCAATAAACTGGGTTCCTTGGGGTGTTTTTCTCTCAGTTCTTCCTGCAGTCACTCCGTATCATTAAGGCTAGAAAAGACCACTAAGAACATGTAACCATCAACCCATCCTCACCACGCCCGCTAACCATGTCACTCATTGCCACCTTTACACATTTCTCAAACACCTCCAGGGACGGTGACTCCACCACCTGCCTCACCACTCCTGAACAGAAAAGTTTCCTAATACACAACCTCAGATACCCAAGGCCAGGTGAACCAGCCTAGATATCTCGATTACTTGGCCTGACTTCTGATAGATGACCTCAGAAGACTATAACTGCATTTGAAGGACCTTTATCTTGAAGTCCATCTTCACACAAACCCAGCTTTTCTTTTTCAAACACGCGACGCTGACCTCTGGCACTGAGACCAACGGGATGTACCTGTCTGACTCAAACCCATAACACACACCAAGCCTGGACATCCCCGGCTGCGCAGTTAAAGAGTAATTTCTCCACACCTTTCCCACGGCAGGCGGAAAAGCTCAGAGCTGAAGTCGCACACCTGAAAGGCGTCAAGCAGGAGGAAGGCAGCCGGGCTCTCGGCAGCCCCCCCCCGAAAGGCCCCGATCGGGGGCTGCCCCTCGCGGCCGCCACCATGTTGGCTCGGTGCGCGGCGCCGCCGAGGAGGGGTCCGCCCGGCTCCTCCCCGCGGCCTCTGATCGGGCGCGGAGCTTCGCCGCGCCTCACCCGGGCGCCCGCGGGCAGCGGGGCGAGGCGGAGCGCGGCGGAGGAGGGGCCGGAGGTGCCCGCCGGAGAGCCCGGCCGTAGGGGCGGGGAGTCTCCTCCTCCCGCCGCCAGGCTCCGGCTCCTCGCACGCACCGGAGCGCCCGGCTCCCTCCTCCTGCTCCTTTTCCCTCCTCCCTTCCCCTCCTCCCCCCCTTCCCTCCCCGGGTCGCCGCGGCTCCGGGAGGAGCGGGGGGGACCCCGCTTCCTTCCCTCTCCCCCTCCTTCTCCCACCCGCGCGCCGCCGAGGACGGGCAGGTGAGCACCCGGCCGCGGCCCCGTACCTCCCCCCCCCCCCCGCCCCGCGGGAGAGGCGGCCGCGATGGCGGCGGCGGCGGCGCCCGGCTGAGCGCTAGGCCCCGGCCGCCCGCGCCCGCCCCCGGCCTCTCCCCGCGGGGCCGCCCGCCTCGCCCCCACCCCCGGGTGGGGACCTCGGCCCCTTCGCGCAAAGTTTCTCGGCAACTTTCTGCCCGCCCCCGGGCCCCGCGGGGGGCTCGGAGCGTCGGGGGTGGGTGCGCGCCGCCTCGACCGGCGATGGCCGCGCCGGCTCCGGGAGCTGCTGGAGCGGCGCTGGGGCCGGAGCGCAGGAAACGCGTTCCCGCCTCGGCTCTCGCTCGGCCGCGCGTGTGTCGTTATCTGCTGCTTTTCGCTCGGCGCTCGGCTCGGTGTCGCTCCACCTAGCAGGAACGCGACTGCTTTACATTTCTGAGTCATTAATTTAAATGTGCCATCGTAACGCTTCGTCAATCCCCCTCGTGTTCCTGGCGATTCAGGGGAAAAAAAAAAAAAAAAAAAAAAAAAAAGGATGTAAAGCCCGATTCCTGCAGTGCAACTTTCTGCGTGTGAAGTTACGTGCAGGAGGACGGCTGCGCGTTTTCTTTCTCTTATACGGCTTTAAGTACGTGGGTTTGTTGCGTTTGTTTCAAAGTGGGACCTTCCAGATGCCTGATGTGGCACATATGTGCTTCTTTGTATCGGGAGTGAGTGGGGTGTAAACGTGTCTGACCCTCGCAGAGCCTGAAGAGGTTTCTCCAGGCCTACCTGCTGCATTTGAGCCAAAGCAGAGGGTAACATTAGTTAAAAACAGGTATTTGAATGCACTTAAATGAGCAGAATGGTCCCCAAGTGGTTTAGAACGTGGTGACGCAGAGTGTGTCACCAACAGAAGTGTGTTGTATTTCTCTTAATAGTTCATAGACAGCTGAATGAAATTTCAGGCAAGTTTTGCAAGCGAAATTGACCTTTAGTCAAGGAAGCAAGATACAAAAGTTTACTTTGGAGCCTTCTCTTTCATTTTTGAAAGGTACGACTGGGAAGAGGGGTTTACAATTAAGTTGTGTTGTCGGTTACATTTGCAGTGTGTGAAGTACAGCATTGCCATAACTCAGTGTTACTGCAGACTTGATATAAGTGTAAGAATTGTTCCTTTCCGGCTGACAAAACAGAATACAGAATCATAGGGTTGGAAGGTACCTCTGTAAATCATTGGGCCCAACCCCCTGCTAAAGCAGGTTCCCTACAGTAGGTCGAGCAGGAAAGCCTCACACTTGCACCTGTGTTTCCTATGCACATTTGTAAATTTAGCTCTAGGATGTTCCTACTGAACATGCGCGTGGATCTGGGTGCTCTGCACAGCCGGGGTGCGAGGGTTAATCTAAGGATAAGGTACTTTTGTGGCACGAACAGTGGGAGCAGTGCTGAGAGGGACTGTGGTGGATTTCAAAGGACAAAAAAACACAGTACCAAACGTGGGACTGTGGATTTGGTTGGTAGCAATGCTTCCCTATGATTATTTTATTCCACGGGTTTTGTTAGCTTTATTTCCTCAGGAAGAGCAGCTCAAGTGCAACCACAACATCTGCATGCCTGTCGTATGTAAGTCTTCCAGCTGTCAGCCAATCTCAAACACATTTGGCAGCAGAGGTCTCCCAGGTGGAATATTTCTAAGAAATTTCTAAAATTAAGGAAGCTAGGTAGGAAAGTGCTCTTAATCTGCCCACCAGAGAGTTTACATAATCATTTCTCTCAAGCTGGAAATCGATGCAGGAAGTCAGACTTCCCTGGTTTTGCTGCTCACAGGGCTACTTGTGCACTTATTAAAAACTTTCTAATTTTTGGATCCTGGTATTGTTGTTTGGAATCTGGAGAGCATCATTTGGAATGAAGGTGAGCCCCAGGTAGCTTTGATCTGTATTTCATAATATGAAGAGAGTTTTTAATTGATTGATTCCTTTTTAATGCATCCAGGGAACTGTTAGATAGTAAATAAAACAATTGAATGATATTAAAAGTGTACTGGAATTGCCAATTTATTTGAAATAGAGAAATATCATAAAATCATACTTAATAAATCTTTGGTGTGCTGCACACTGTGCAACAGAATTGTTTCTCAAAAAATTGCAACTTATAATTTAGATTTTTATCAATACTAGTCCTCTCTGGAGGAATATTCTTTATTCTGAGACTGACGTACTTTCTGCAACTCCAGAAGGAAAAAATCAGGACTGTGTTCACTGATAAATGCCTGTTGTCACATGACAGGGATGTGCACATCCGTGTTGTGGCTCATGTCAGTTCATGTGGCCAAAGTTTGCTTTAGGAGCTGCACAGTTTTACTTTCCTGTGCGCTCTGCCTGTGGACAAAAGCAGTATGTTTTCACAGATAATTCCTCATGTTCAGACCGTTAGCTAAAAGAAACACATTCTTTCATCTTTATCCACTATGTGGATCAAACTTTTCTCTTCTTCTTTGAACGCAGTTTGAGTAAGCTAGCTTTATGTTAATTTTAAAACACAAAGAATACTTCAAGAACTTATTGTGCTGTGTCATATTAAGCAACCTTCTGTGGACAGGATGCCTTCCATGCACAGACTCTGAGAAGCCCTTCTGAAAGGTATTGTGCTTCTAGCACTGAAGTCCTCTGATAGTTGACATAATAGGCTCAGTGCTGAGAGAGAAATGTGGTTCCTAAAACTGAAAAATAGAGCTTAATTTTTTACCTGAAGGAAAGATCTTGGGCTGTGAGAAGACAGCTCATTCTCTGCATTTCTTTTGGTTTTGTTTTTGAAGAACTAGTAGGGTGCTGTTTTACAGTGATGGATTTTATGATGTAGCAGCCACTTTTAAGAAAAAATAATACTTTTTGAATACAAACAAATTCCTTTACAGTTACCATATGGTAACTTCTCTCAATCACTACAATCCTGGGCTGCATTGGAAGCAATGATTTAGAACTGTAGGGTTCCAGACCTTGTTATCAGTTCCCAGATTTTTGTAGCAAACTGGTGAAATTGCCATTGTATGCTGAAGGGGAAAATGTATCACTGAGAAGATGCTGTCAGCTAACTGAAGGACGGGTTTAATTTTAGTTTTTAGGAGGTCATTCTTACTGCCATTTCTACCTATGGGAACAGGATTTGTTCTCAGTAGTGCCAATGCATCAAAGCAAAAATCAGCACCGAGGCAAGTTACAGAAGTGAGAGGTACTGCACCCTTGGGTAAAGTTAACACACGTGGCTGATTGTAAGATTGGAGATAGAAATGATAGTAATGGTAGAGTTAGAGTGAGCAAAACTTATTAGTTGTGCATGAGTTTTGTTCTCTTCAGGTTTAAGTACATATTCTATAAATGTGAAGAATAGCTGGAAATAGGAATGGAAATACCAAGCATCCCTCTGTTGTCACTTCAGGCATATGCCTACATGATGCACCGCATCTCACTCTTCTTACAGGCCAATAATCCAAAGCTGTGCTCAGCTGCAGTGTGTCCCTGAGCTGAGGACTTCCCCCCCCTTGGCTTTTACCTGAGCCCTGCAGCCAAGCAGGGTGCTGCAGTAGGGATCCTCAGTGAGCAGAGTGTGGGCTGTGTTGACCATTATCACTGAGGCTGGGGTATTGTTTTGATTTTTGTCTTGACTATAGTCTTAGTTAATGGTGCAGGATATAGCAGGAGAGTGCAGGGGAAGTAATGACTGCTAAAACCTCAGGCTGACATTATCTTTTTTTCAGCTCCTTGAGTACTCTAGGATGCCGCATGTGGAATTAGATGATGTTTTTGGCTGGTCCTGACTCTATTTTATCTTTTAGTTTTGTAGGACTAATGCTATTTTGGTAGTATTGTGTAAGATGTAATCGATACTGATATCTATTAGCATCTCAAGTGTTGACGTAAGTCTTGGATTCTGATGGTGCTACTGAACTTCAAATAGGTTGCCATTCAAATGAGTACTTCAGGAGGAAGTGAAACTTCTGTGGCTTAAGATGCATGTTTCTGTGGTTTTCTTCACACCAGAAGTCTAGAGAAGCCTGAAGAAGTTAAAAGATTCTTCGGAAGATTTGAGCTATCCTTTCTGTTCAGATTTTAGGTTGAGGTAAGCTAGGCTTAGAAAAGTAGATAACTTCATTTGCTTCCATTGACAGTGAAGTTGTTGAGTAAATACACTTGCATGAGTCAATCTGTGTAGGTCAGGGCCTTGATCGTGTTTCTGGGTAAACTTCCAGAGGTGTTTTGTGGTGTTAATGTGATGTTTAAAGTCAGTCTTCATACTGGAAGACTTCAGTGGGGTTCATTTCCTTTGTTCATAGGCACCCAAAGCATCTCCTAATCTTGTAAAATGAGACAGTACAAGTGTTTTACTTACGATGTGAATGACAGAGCATAAATACATTCGGTCTCAGGTATGCTTACCAGGATCAGTGGCCCCACAGCAAAACAGTGGTAGTAGCAGAGGACATATTTGTGTTCAGTCCAGCTCCGAATGCTTACCTTGAGTTCAGTAGACCTTCTTTTGCTTCTACTCTGTGCTTGTGAAGTGCATCAGGAATTAAATACAGACCTATGCTAAAGGCTTTGAAGGTTTCCCCCTCGCAGTTGTAGGAAAAGACGGTGCTTATGTGAGGGCATTTAAAGAGTAATTAGAGGGTGCTCTGAATCTCTTGTGTATTGCAGTTGTGCAGCATTATACTGTTTTGGCAGTCAGCCAGGTGAAGACATAAAACAAATTAATACTGAACCATTCTTTGTTAATAAGTTATTTTTAAGCATGGTTAGATAACAAAATTAATGTTTATGCTTGGAGTTTAACAAAGAAAAATAAGCCTGAATTACATGTAGCATTCTCTTGCTTTTCAAGAACGTTTTATTGGAAACTAAAATCGCAACCTACACTTGTAACCACAAAGCAATAATAAATAAGAAGCATCCCAAGCTCTTGTGTACAGATTGCTCCACCTTTCTGTATTTCTCTGTACTCTTCGTATTTCTGATTGCCTTTGCCAACCAATTTGTTCAACACAACTATTCTCTTTTGTCAGGATATTACCCCAGTGTCCAGAAACTGGAAGTTGCTGGCAATGCTCTCTGTGGTGCAGGCTTTCTTGATTTATATGGCCTATATTATTTGCTGTCTTGGGCTGTAGAAACTGGTGATGGACTTCTGATTATTTGGTTTAGGTGGTCTTCTGGGCTGATTCCTTGCTGGTGTTCTTTCAGTAGATGTTATTTACTGATGTGTGCATCAGAACGGAGAAACACTTAATTCTTTGTTCAAAACAAGCTTCACTGAAAAATGAATACAAAATTAATGTATAGGCAATGTTCTGGTATTCAAAAGCTACATTTGCCTGTTTCTTGTTTTGTTGTTTTTTTTTCCCCACAGATTAGCCGAAAAATGTTAGTTTCAAAAAGCTGTTGTGTAGTTGAGAAAGGAGATCTGAATATAAACAAGGTGTTTTTTTTACTATAAAGTAAAAAGTATAAGTGAAGTATAACTATAGTAAGTATATATGAGTAAAGCATATGGTAGTGAATGTTTCATTTCTCTTTCCTCTTAATTTTTTGAGCACAAAATAGAATGTGTAGGCAAAATGTTTTACTACTTCTGGTTAAATTTTTGTTTGTTTGCTTGTTTTTAACAATATACAGCATTCATTTTTTCTGCTTAGCTCTGATTTCAATTGAAGTAGTTCACGTTTCTTCGTAGGTGCAGACTTACTTTGGTGCTATAACAAAGCTGAAAGCATATCTTATATGCCTCCGGATAATTTCACTAAATACAAAGTCTTGCCATGTTTAAGTGACAAATGAAAATACAGATTGTTTTGTTTCCTAGTGCAAATTTATATAAGGCTTAAGCAACATCTGTGTGATGAAGGCCATTCTCTCCTTTGAGTGATGACCAACCAAGATGAGTTCTGTGTCACTGTTAGAAGAAGGCTGTCCTATGCTGCATGAGAGTGAAAGGCTTGGATTTGTTGGGTTTTATGGTGGCTTGTTTTTACCTTAAATCTTAACAGCGCTTTTCCTCTTTGATGCTCTTACTCAGTAAAGCCTACCGAAAGAACAGCTGTTGTGAGTCAGACCAGAAGACCAACTAAACCAAAAATATCATTATTATTATTATTGAGAACTTATCCCGATCTGAGAAATAATGTCTCAAATAAAAGTTTTGAAGCTTCAGTGAAGGGGGATAATTTCAGAAGGTTATTTTAACACCAGGTGATGGTTCAGATTCTGCCTATTTCAAATACAGAGTATTTAGATTTTCTTCCAGCAGTAGTATCTTAAAGCACACGTGTGCTTTCTGGTTTCTGAAGCATGTGATGTATACTTTCTGCTTGTTTTGTTTGTTGTTTTTTTTTTGTTCCTCTCCATCCCCCCCATACATTCTAGGTAGATTGTGTATTAATGTAATTAGAAAGTCCTGAAAGCATAGAGAGAAAGGGATTTGTCTAACTGACTTCAGTGTTGATTACTCAAGATTTCTTTAAAAGATTATTGAAGATTATGATGGTGCTGTTCAGATCAGATCATCTGTACCTAACTGAAAAACATGTATTGAAGAGAGAGAGAGAAATATATTACTCTCATTGTAAACACCCGTATTTAATTCTTTCTTCATGGTAAAATTAAATACTCTAATTGAGAATGTATATGGTATAAGGTAAAGTATTGTTACTTCTGGGAAAAAAAATGTAGATGAAGGAAAGAGTAGGAAAAACCAAGACAATTTCTGAGCTGTTACTGCTTGTCAGTGGAAATTGTCCTGAGTAAAATTGCTTTTCACAGCATCCACATTTTTTCAAGCCTAAAATGTAAGTGGGAGTTGTATTAATATTCCGAGGGGTGGGAAAAATAAGGGAATGGATTTTTTTTTTGTTCTGAGTTTTTTAAATGAATGAGCAAAATGCAAGGACTGAATTCTTAACTCCTGAAATAAGACGAATGAAACACTGACTCGTGTTTAGAGCAATAGAGGCTAAGATGCAATAGTAGTATGGCTATGCATACTTTTTTTTATTTTAAGTACGGTTCCATACTGTATTTTAAATACAGCTCCGCACTTAGAACACAATTCATAAATCATAGTGATTCAGGTTACTCTTATCGCTTTAAAAATAGCTTGCTGAATAATTATATATATTATATAATTTGCTAAAGATATCAAGGTCCTTTTTCGTTTTAGGAAGTATTTCTTAGCTCACGTGCTGTAGACCTGCCATAGAACTGATTGGTTCTGGCTATCATGATGCACAAAAAAAAAAAAGAGAAGTGGTAGTTTATAGATGAAAGCTTACTTCCTGAGGAATGTGAGACTTGTTTGTACAAAGCTAGGACTTTTGGATTACTTTTATTCTATCTCTAGCCTTAGTCTGATATACCATCTGAATACTGTTTACATTGGGTGTGTACCTGGTAAAACCATGTCCAAACTAATACAGGGTGATTTGTAAACTGACTTATGTTAACAAACATGACATCTTGGTTATTTTAAATAATTACTTTTGCTTAGTTTTAGATTTCTGCTTCTTAGTTCTTTTCCCAGAGAGTGAGGTTGAGTCTTCCTAGTCAGTGAAATATGTAGACTGTAACTACATGCTAGGGTTGGTGCTAATCTTGCTAGCTTCTTGCCAGTGGCTTGGGTTTTGTGTGTGTGTTGTTTAATGCAATAATAAAATGTCCTAGTGGCTCCTTTAAGGTATGTATAGATTTGTTAAGCAATGAAATCCCAGTTTACTCACAAAATAGGGTGGTTTTTTTTAATGTTTAATGGCATTTGAATGGAAATTGTGCTTGAAATTCTCATAAGTAACTTGTGTTATATTTTAATGTAGAAGTTATAAATACGTTAACTTTCAGATAAGGTCGTAGAAGGTGATGGTTGTAAATGGCAAACGTTTTAAATTCTATGGATTTGTTGACAAAAAGGAATGCTAGCTTTACTTTGTTAACCATTTTTGCTCACCAAAACCTCTAAAATGTGAGAATGAATGGTTCTAATACTTTTTAAGTTCTTTTTTTTGAAAATATAAACAAAAAATTTGATTATATGTTCCCTAAAAGTATCTCAGATTTTAGTGAACCAATGTTTTGTAATATTAATTTGAGTGGAAATCCTGTACATCTGTAATAGAATATGTTAGTTAAGGTATGTAGGTATTCAAATTCTATTTCAGCATGGTTACAAATGAACGCTGCCTAGTTTGAATTTGTTTAAGATCTTGGTAGCTAATGTAACTTGAGAAAAAGTTGGTTTTAATATTGATTTTCCTAACCGTAAATTTACTATTGTTACTATAAATATGTTATAGTTATGTATTTGTCTACTTTAAATTCTTAAAAAAAAAAAAAAAAAAGAAATGCAATCAGAGAGGTAACTTTTCAGTATAATACAGCCTGTAGTCAGCTAGTATATGACTGAATTTGTCTGTACAGATCAATTATACTTTCCTTTTGCTCTTACATAAATACTCAAAAGTTAACATCACTGTATTAGATGCTGTATGGTGTACACAGATGACCAAATAATTCAAGTAATCTGAATCAAATCATTCAGACTGATGGAGTAACCTGCCAAAACGTTTGAGTCAGTGGACTAATGACAGCATGGAGATTTGTAAGGAAACCCAAACTGTACTGATGGGAAGTGGGGAAGGTTCTAAGCATTATTGCTGTGTGAGTTATTGCAGCTTGGAAACCATGCAGTTAATCTGTTGCTTCTCTTAATCTAGTTCCTAGACTTGATGGATTTATTTGTTTTTTTAATCAGTTTCTGTGAAACTAGAAAGACAAGGCAGGATGCATTAAATGGTACAGTTCTGCTGTCAGAAATTCAAATGGAATTTTTTTTTTTTTCAAACCTTGCAGTGTTAAGCAACTTTTCATAAGCTTTAAACTGAAATAGAAATATGACTTCTTTTCCATTGTTGAATTGTTCATTTAATCAGTTGTATGTTTGGGTGTGTTTTGTTTTGTGTTGTTGGGGTTTTTTTCTTTTTTCAGGTATTTAGGAAGTAGAGAAATCTGAATCTGTTTTTTATCCACAGATAATTTTAGTTTTGCTGTTCTAGGACCTGACCTCTTTCCACATTGAAGTCAAGTGCAGAATTCCTCTTGACTTCTAGGTGAGCCAGATTAGCTTTACATAAAAGGACCAAATTGTCCACAGGGGTAAGTGGAGGCAACTGTATTGAACTGTATTGATTTCACTGGAGTGTAAAATGAAGGTAGAGATGTGTGGCCTTCCTTTACAAGCGGTGAAATAGGATCTGCTGTCTCAAACAGATGGGCTGATTTAGCAGTTGAATCAAAGAGGTTTTTACCTCTTTCCTGTTAGATACTGCGGTTGAATAGTTTAAGACATCACTTACTTTTGACTACCAATACTTTACAGCACTAATCCTTTAGCACCTGAAAGCCAGAATCTGTTTGTGAACTGTTTTGCGTGTATTACGTGGGAATCAGGAGGAGAAAACTCGAGCACTTTTACATTGTTAGCAAATGTTTAAGCCGTCTGTCTTTTCAGTTACTCCACGTACAATTTAAATTCGATATCCTTTTTATTGCAAATTGTAAATGCTTCGGGGGGCTTAGTTTATTTTCACTTGCTTCCTGTTGCTGCAGCAGCAGGCTGGAGGCGCTTTTGGGGGTGTTGATGGGATATATGGGGAGAAGAAAATTCATTTACGCCAAAAGCTGGGCTGAATACTAGTCTGTGTGTTTGCCGGGGGTATTCTGAGTAATTCGTTGACTTCTACAGTAGGCAGTAGCATCTTTGGCATCTTTTTTTGCGCTTTACGCAATGGTATCTGCATTGTGTACACAAAGAAGGAAGTATCATCAGTTAAAACTTCAACTCAAATACAGTGATTACTTATGTAATCCGCGTTACACTTGTTGTAAAATGTATCATATGTCAATGTAGTGTATCAAATTCTTATTTCAATGCTTCTAGTATCTCTTGGGGTCATGAATAAATTCAACAGTCTCCGGGACTGTTTTGACCTAAGCACTCCGTGGCTTTCTTGTATTGTATCTTTGAAGCTTCACAAAGGGAAGAGTGGTTGGAACATTGTAATCTCCTTAGAATGAGTATTTAAATGCTTTTCAACATTCTTTTATTAACATTTCACATGCAAAATAAAATCCCATCAATGGGATGAATGCAGATCTTACCTATTTAAGCTTTCGCTGCTCTGCAAAAATAAAAATTCCACAAATCCTGACCGCTGTTGCAATATTTAGCTGGTGTGGAGTTAAGTGATAAACAGAAATTCACTGGAGTGTTTGAGGTACTAAATTTACAAAGCAAGGCAGAAAAGGGGCTTTAGGATTAGTCATAGATAGGAAGTTTATTGAACCACCAGCTTCTTCCCGGAAACATCCTGTACTTTTGTTGTCTTCAACTAGCTTCATTTATTCACAGTCTTAACTGCTTTTTGGTTTTTAGAAACTCTTGCTGCAACTTCTTTGTGACTAAAGCACATTGTCAATCAGCCCAAACCTCCCCATGCCAGCCAACTGTCCCCTTAATGCAGCAATTCAATGGAATGAATAGGGCTCATACTTTAAGGAGACAATTGGCTACCAGAAAGAGTGCCAAGTTGATTTAACTTTGCACAAGTGTGAAAGAGTTTTTAAATGGATGCTGTCAACTAGTGTTGGCCTAAGGTTTCAGCTGCCTGGAAATTGTTATAATCTTATTGGGAATGTGTCCAAATTTGTTTAAAATATTTTAGTCAACCAGTTCACTGCAACGACTATTAATATCCTAGAAACTATTGTTAGGCAATCATCCTTGGTCTATCAGAAGCATAGCAGACGTGCCCTGGCCAAGTGTACAGCATGGCTTTTAAAATTGACTTTTTTCTTTTTCTTTTTCTTTTTTTTTTTTTTGGCAGTACATCGCTAAATTGTTGAAAGAAATCAGGATTCATGTTGTAATCTGCTCTTCTAGTTCAGTGTTATGCCACAGCTTGTGTTTGAAGCACTTAGTCAGATGTGTAATATGGTATAAAACCACAACTGCAGCCTGCCATTACTGCAGGCATGTCCAACCAGCTGCAGCCCGGCCCAGCTGGCAGTGCCCAGCGCCATCATGGCGGCAGCTCTTCCCGCCGAGCAGCCCAGCCCTCAGCACCAACCGAACCTCGGAGTGCTGTGAGTCCCATCTGGGCTGAAACCGGGGCATGGGGTGAAGCGCGGTGCCGGCCCAAGTCATAGCCAGTAAGCTTATAGGCTTTTACTCACTAGATGCAGCCCTGCGAACAGCAAGAAGTAAGCAGCTCTGCTTTCCAATTTGATAAAGGAATTTGAGAATGCATTTCAAAATTGCAAAAAATGAAATAGTTTTTTGGCTTATTTGTGACTCCGTTTTCATTTGGCATAAATACATTACTTACCAGTTTTTAAATGGAATGGTGTAGAGTTGCAATTAAAAATGTGACCGTGTCTCTCTACTAGGCTTCAGAAAGAAATGCCTCTTGCTTCACAGCCATGCCTCATTCATGTCACTGCTTTTGGGCAGTATATGCATTTGTGAATAACTTTTCAAGGGTGAAGCACAGGAAGAGTAAAATTTCATCAGAAATCTCTGAGAGCTCACTCCATATTGCAGCCACTGCCACTGAACCAGAGTGATACATTAGTTTCACAGAAGCAAGGTCACATATCCCACAGTTTTATGGTTTTGCTTGCTGCTTTTTATATATTTCAGTAAACAGTTGGAAAAAAAAAATAGGATTTGTTATTTTCTATGTGTTTGCTATAGTATGTATTTAACAGAGATTTCTCGGAAGGTAATGCCTCCCATTTTATGACATTGGCTCACAGTGTCAGAGGAAGATGTTGGTGGTATGGTAGTAGAGACTGAACCTTCCCACCAATATCCCACTACATGTTGTTGAGAAGTGGCAGATGGCAGCGGAGGGGCAGTCTGACAAAATGGCATCTGACATGGAAGTGCATATGAAGCAAAGGTGTATCACTGAATTCCTCCGTGAGGAAAAAATGACACCTACCGACATTCATCAACACTTGCTGAACATTTCTAGAAATCAACCAGTGGCTGTGAGCATGGTGAGGCTTTTCGACAGTGATAACTGCAACAGTGGTGCAGATTTTTATGAGCAGCATGCAGGCTCTTGTTCATTGCTGGTGATGTGCAGAGCTAATGGTGGTGACTATGTGGAAAAATAGTGCTTTATGGCAGAGAATTTGCTCTATCAAATAGTGTTATTGTGTTCTTTGTGTTGATTGTATTTCCCTTGGAAAAAATGAGAGGCATTACTTCTAGAACAACCTACATGCATGCAATCCAAAACAATTCCTCTTCACTCAGTGTAGTCCAGGCAAGCCAAAAAATTGGACACCCACATACCACTGTAAGACTTGCAGAGCTGATGTACTGTTTAGCCACACAGTTCCTGTTTTATCCAGTATGTGGAAACCTTTAAAATTGGTTGGGCTTTTGGAATACTGCATCACTTTTTTGCTGGCCAGAGGTTTCTGATGAATTTTTAGTGGAGCTGAAGGGGTGCGTATTCTCTGGGTATGTGTATTGGGCAAGAAAGGGTGTACAATGCAAAACCCTATTTTTATTGAAGGCACATTTTAACACAGTGTGTGTCCTGACACTTCTTCAGTGCAGTCTGAAGGGAAGACAGAAGTTGAAAGAAGGAAAAAACACAGAAAAGGTACTCCCTACAGTTCCAAATGTCTCTATTTCTGGGAGCCCGGGGAATTTGAGAACAGGAACTACTACTGTCAGGAACCTGACAAAATGTGGGAATAAAGCTAGAGAGGATGTGTTTAACAAAAGTGCTTTATTTAAAGGTGAGAAAAATTCTTAAAAGGTGTGGTTGTCAGACAATATGTCTGATAAACTTGTCTTTTCCCAACAATCAGTAATAATGTTTGGGAGGTTGAGGAGAGTATTTTTGTTGCTTCTCTGAGTTCATTCAGTCGGAGAAAAAAAGTAGCCTTGTTGTTTCAGTGTGTAGCTGGAATAAATACTTTGTTAAGGAGTGACTTGAGTTTCTTAGTTGCATTAAGTACGTCCCAGTTATTAGAGCTACTACTGCAGCTACTGATGGGTATGTGTGTTTCTATAAATACAAAAATGTTTATTTTGGAAAAGATGAAGAACAGAAGCTAGAATAATTTCCAAGTGTGAAGGACTAATAGCTGGCTAGGCATTGTTGGCATTACATGGATTCATAAAGGAGAAATCATGCTTAATCCACCTTCTGTGATGTGATGGATCCCTGGAATAGGCTCCCCAGGGAGCTGGTTGAGTCACCATCCCTGCATGTGTTTAAAAACCGTTTGGATGTGGTGCTCGGGGACATGATTTAGTGGAGGGTTGTTTGTTAGGGTAGTATGGTTAGGTTGTGGATTGACTCGATGATCTTTAAGGTCTTTTCCAACCTGAGTGATTCTATAATTCTGTGATGGCTTGGTGGATTATGGCAGCACTGTGAATGTCATCTCAACTTTTGCAGGGTTTTCAGCACTGTTTCCCGTATAATCATCATAGACAGACTGAAAAGTATGTACAAGGGGACAGCATGGGGGACTAGAAACTGGCTGAACTGCTGGCCTTGGTGGGTTGTCATCAGTGATGTAAAGTCCAGCTGCAGTCCAGTCACTAGTGGTATATACTCCAGGGCTCAAAAACGGGGTCAGTGCTGTTTACCACCTTCACTACTGACCTGGGTGATCAAACAGGTGCACCCTCAGCACATCTGCAGAGAAAACAAAACTGGAATGAGAGTGGTTCATAGACCAAAGGGTTGTTCTGTCTTTTGGAAGGCCCTTGTCAGTCTGGAGAAATTATCTGACAGGAACCTCATGCGTAGTCTTGTACATGGGAAGAAGCAACCCCAGGCACATGTCTGTGCTGGGGGCCGTCATAGATCCAGGGTTGCTTTGTACTAGATATAGAATCTAGCACTTGTTAAGCAACTGTGCAATTGGTGATGTGCTTTCATGTGTCAAGATCGCTCTGTAAGGTCTCTCTACCTTTGAGGGAATCAGTAGCTCTGTAACTGTGTCAACAGTGCACTTGTTCCAATGATCTCTTTACCATGGTGAAAAAGGGTTTTGTTTGTTTGTCTGTTTTCCTCCATATGCTTGACTAAACATCCTGAATGCAGACTGTTCTGTTGGTGCTAGAACTGCAAACTTCTGTTAACCAATGAAAAATACAGAGAGAAAGCTGAGGGCAGAGTCAGACTGAAACTGCTGCATGTGGATTTATATACATCGTCGTATTTATCAGTAGAAATGTGATCACAATGAAACTTGCCACAGGCAGACCCAGTGAAACCTTAAAGTTTGCATCAAGGAAAGACAACTGATCAGTTCAGTATGATGGGACTTGTTTTCAATTCTTTTTGTACTTATGAGTAGAAAATGATGGTCAACACTAAGCTGAAGAAAAATTGAGTGAAATTCGACATGACATTTTGAGGGAAATTTAGAAACCTTGTAAAATCGGTGAGGATAAAAATACATGTGTACATTAAAAGCTGGCTTGGTATAGTCCTTCTCTCATGTTGCCTAGTCTTTGGTTATAAATTTTGCAGAGGTTTTCAATTCCAGTCTTCCAGCAAGATGTTAAAAGTTACTTTCCTTTGTGCAGTATCTCATTTACAAATGAATAACTGCATTTTCACTAGCTCATTTGCATTTTCTGATAATTACAACAACTGTTAAACAGTTGAATAGCTACTATTGCACAGCAGGACGTATTTATGGAACTATAATTTGCAGACTGAAAAGATGAGAGAATCCTTTTGATACAATTAAATCTTTGTAGTATTACTGTTAAAGTAAATCTTTATCATGTACCAATCTTTTGAAGGATACTGCTTGAACTGGCTAAAGAAAATATAAACTTTTGCATCTGTTTCTAGAAGGCTTGCATTTACACTTAGCACCCTAGAAATCTATCTTTCTGAACTGCAAACAAACCAGGAACCATTGGACTGTGCATAGGAAGCAGCAAAGAATCACATAGTCACGGAATCTTAGGGGTCAAAAGGGACCTCTGGGAATCATCTATTCCAACCCACCTGCTGACGGTAGAGTAGATTACACAGGAAAGCATCCAGGTGGATCTTGAATATCTCCAAAGAAGGAGACTCCACAATCTCTCTGGGTAGCCTGTTCCAGTGCTTTCTCACCCTCATACTTTTCTCTTGTGTTCACATGGATCATCCTTTGTTCCATTTTGTAGCATTGCCCCTTGTTCTGAAGGGAGTTCCTGGAAGAGCCCAGCCCCATCCGCTTGACCCCCACCCTTTAGGTATTTGTAAGCATTGCTAACATCCCACCTCAGTCAAGTCTTCTCTCAGCCTTTCCTCATAAAGGAGGTGCTCCAGGCACCTAAACATCTTTGTTGGACTGGACTCCTTCTAGGAGCTCTCAGTCTTTCTTGAACTGGGAAGTCCAGAACTGTACACAACACTCCAGATGTGACTTCAGCAGGGCAGAGCAGAGGGGAAGGTTCACCTCCCTTGACCTGCTGGCTACGCTCTTATCCCAGGATATTTATTTATCCCAGGATATTGTTGGCTTCTTGGTCACAAGGGCACACTGCTATCCCATGGCCACCCTGCCATCCATCAGCACACCCAGGCTCTTCTCCATAGAGCTCCTCTCCAGCAGGTCATTTTCTAACCTGTGTTGACAGGTACATAATCTAGTTAAGATACAAATTCCTTTATGCATGATCTGTTCTGTCTTAATCTTTATGTAACACTGATTTTTTTGTTTGGTTAGTTTAAACAGGCTTCAGGAGAGATGTGAGGAACTAAGAATCACTAAGCTTGAAACCTGTGCCAAGTAAATCAGTAGAGGTAATAGTGAGGACAACGTGGATAAACATGATTTATTGAGAAAGAGTGAAGAGTCTGCTATGAAAGGATGTTGCTTTGCTATCTCATTGGAGTTTTTTGAAGGTGTCAGCAAACACATTAAGAAGTAAAAACTGACATTAATAGCTTATTTGGGTTTCCAACAGTTACTTGACAAGTACCCCCTCCAGAGAACTTGGAGGAAACTAGGCACCTATTGGATTTGGGAAAAGAACTTAATGCATTTAAATAAATGACTGAAGTATAAAAAAAAATGGAAAGTTAGAGTAAAAAGAGAGGAGTCATAGGAAACAATTCTCCATGATTATGCTAATAGGGAGTATTCACATTGATAAAGGATATAGGAGAAAGGTGAACTCACAGTTTACTGATAGGTAGATACAGAGACTGCTGTGTGATCACTTACATAGAGTGTCAGGACCACTGACCTCTTCCTTGTATCCCCACCTTGACAGACACTCCCATTAGAACTGAAGAGGCAACACTGATGGACTTTGTCCCTTCTTCTCCTCCAGTGATCCCTTCCATCATAGTGCACTGTGTTAATGAGATTGAGCAGAGAGTGCTGCATGAGATGGGCAGACTGTAAGGGCGTAATAATGCTCAGCGACTGGACATTAAAATGGCAGAAATTGTTTCCCATCAGTAGCTTAGTGTGGTACATACTGGAGGAAGGGAGGAGCAAACTTACCTTCACGTTTAAAAAGATGAGATCGAAACTGACTCTTGCCTCTCAGCACTGATGTCAAAAACAGCCAAAGATTAGAAATATTCAGGAAGTAAAGGGAGACTAATGGTTATACTATAACAAAAAACAAACCTGAATTATTTTATGGAGTTCTGCCCTTATTTCATTTAATTAAAAAAAAAAAAAAAAAAAGCTAAAACTGAAATAAAACATAATTTCGGAAAGAATATAATTGAAGTTTTAAGGAAGAGTTTAAGGAAGAGCAAATATGAAACCAATTGGAAGCAATTTCTGCAAGAGGAACAGCATGAATTCTTTTGGGTGAAGTGGTGGCTGAAAAATGGTGTAGCAGAATGCTGTGAAATGATCAGTAGCAAAGGAGGCATAAATAGGAAGTGTTTATTCACCATCTTTTTTTAATGCACTCACACTAAGAGGTATCTAATGAAACTAGCAGCTGATGAATTGAAAACAGACAAAAGGAGGTGGTTCTCAACAGAACGTGTAATTAAGCTATAGAATTTCTAGCCTCAGGAATTTCAGGAGGCTAAACACTGAAAATCAGTATCAAGGGAAACTGCCATTTCACAGAAGGAAAACTGTCAAATGCAAATACCTGCTTCTTGTTCAGGAAATCCTACTTCTGCGAACTATTGGAAGCTTGGGGAGTATTGCAGGGAGGTACTGTTATGTATTTTTGTGTTTTTACATCCTTCTCTAGGTATCAGTGTTGGCTACTTTGACAGGGGATTTGAATGGACCTTTTGCTCTTGCTCAGTACAAGCATTCCTTTGTTGTAAAGTTGATCTTTTAATATTATATTAAGAAGAATTAATTTATTATTATTAAATTTCTGTTTACTGAATCCTTTTCTACTAATCAACTTTCTAAAGTTGAGTAGCACTCAAACTTGAGCCAAAAAGTGGGGCACTTACCTATTTATAAGGTGTTTTAGGACCACAGGCTACATGTACTTTTCTTTGTGTCACCTTGTATTTGCTATCAAAATATTCAATCTCAGGGCAGGACAGTACTTGTCAGATCAAGGATTAATTTTGTATGACTTTGTCCTGTTACTGTTGCATGATATTTTTTAGGTCATTTAAGGGATGTTCTTCTAGTCACATCTGTCTTCCATTCCATGCAATAGGGGCCCTTTAGGGAAAGAGGTGTTTTAGGAAAGAGGCATTTCTGAGTGGGTACTGATAAAACAAATGCACGGCCTGGGTCGTCCATAGGCTGGTTGTTCCTGCTTTCCTTGCAGACTCCTTTGCAGTGTTTTTATATCTCTATTCCTTCCCACAGGCATACTCAGCACCCTTGTGTCTCTGTGTTGTATGTGACCAGTTTATTGATGAAAAATATACTTCTTTGTTTCTGCAGTGACTAGAGAGAGCTCTCTACTTGTAAATGGAGGAGCAATATTAAGAAGACATACTTTGTGCTGGATAGAAGTACTGCATTTGAGAAGATTTGTGCTATTTGAAACAAGAGACTGCTATTTAAAATAGCTGTCTTCTTCCTTTTGTTAATGTGGCAGCTGCACAACTCGCAGATGATTTTTACTGTTTGGATTAATCTTAATTAATTACTGTTGTTTAATAGTATACCTTGCTACATTACTGATTTTGAATCTCAAGTCCCTGTTTGCCTTGGAAAAATTCTTGAAGTTCAGGCTGAGTTTAGATAGTTAATAATCTTAGCAATGCATATTCATCCAGTTATGTGTATTTTTATGAAGATACAGTCTTCTGAATAGGTTTCTGTCTGTGACTGCAGTATCTTAAAATAATTACTGTGTATTCAGCAGATGTTTGTACCAGATGTGTGGGGTTTTTATTTGAAAGAAATGCTTATTTTTCTATGAATAGTTCTCTGCCCATTGTGTGAAGGGAAAATAGTGGTGACTGCTGAGGTTTACATATAACTTAAGCTAATGCTAATCTTGTGTACTGATTTAAGGTAGTGCTGCTTCTCACCTTTTTAAAAGAAAAGCTTTCTAGCCTAATTCTTTAATTCAGTAGTAGATGGTATCCGTTAAGCATACTATGCAACATGAACTTCAGCATTAGCTATCAGGAGGCAGCTTGGTGCGTGCCAGCTTTAGTTGCCTGAGTGTGAACTCCTTCTGTAGGCTCTCTTTGGAGTGGAGAGAAATAAGCACTTTCACTGCATGATTCATCTCATCCTAAGCTATATATCTAAATTGGGAAGATGAATTCCACCTGAAATCCATTGATGAGTAGAAATGTCTTTTGTTTAAGCTAAGGCGTTATTAAAAAAAAAAGACTATCTTGACTGCTTTAAGAGTCTCTTGTTTTCTCCCATGAATTAGTTTTCAGATATTTAAAACTCTGTATCCTGGTTCATATCTTGTGTTATTTGAAGCTGCTGTGCTTTTACTGCAGATTTGAAAGTTAAAGACAAGGGTATATTCACATCGCTTTGCAGAATTAGGTACATAAAATTAGACAATCTGAGTAGTCTTGTTATCAACTGGTTTGGTTGGTTTTCTGAGTTTTTTGACCAACATTACGAGAAGAGCAAGGTATAGAAGACAATTTTTTTAATGCTATAAACTTTGTTAAAGATGGAAAGAAAAGGCTTTTCAGATGTCCTTAGAGAAGCTCCTCCTCTGGAGTAGCCTGTGTCTCTGTGTTGGTTGCACAGGAAGCCCTTGTACAGGTACTGTAGCCTGCAGAGGTTCTGTACTGAAAGACAGGCATGAAGATACCTTCAATCCTTAAGTTTTGTTTCTGTTTGTATGAAGCTGACACTCAGAATGGCTTGCATCCTTTTAAAGACCTTTTAATGCTGTGCAATGCTTACTTGCTCTGTCATGCATGAAAACTCTCAGTCCCCTCCCATCTCTTCTTCCCCACCCCATTCTTTTTTTCTTATTTATAGATCTCAATGCCTTTTGGCACCAATCTCCTTTTATTTTTATTTCTTTTTGGGAATTCTTTTTATGTCATTATTTGTGGCAGTTGTCTTTATTGTCTTGATCACAATGATCAAGTCCTACTGCTAGTCACTATCACTATATCTAAGGAGGAAAAGAATTATTACAATCTTGTTGTTACTGTACACTTCTGCTCTTGTATCCTGTTCATTACACATACATTCAGCTACATATCGAAGGCTGAAAGAGTTATGTCAAGGTTGTTTTGATGTTTTTGTCTTTCCATTGAAGGTACTATTTTTCATTTTCTCTATCAGCCTTATAGTTCTATAAAGGTAGTTTGGTAGAAGACGACTCAAAATAAAATCTCAGGTTATGTACACGTAAATAAGTGTGTATTCCTCAGATTCCTTTCTCAGAATTTTAATGCAGCAAATACAAACACGGGGAAAAAAGCTCAGATGAAAACAGATCTGAAAGGTTAATTATGGTTCAGAATAGGGAAGCTGGGAGATGTACAAATTTTATGTAGACTCCTCATGAAATAGGGAGCAACCACTGTGATTTCCACCTGATATTGACTGGGACTTCACTTGGGGGTAATATTCGTTCCTCATGCTGGGTTACAACCAGCATTTGGTAGAAACACAAAGCACTACTTGCTCCTTCTCTTTAGATGGTTTCAAGGAAATGATTCCCATCTGGGTTGTTTTTGTTTGTTTGTTCATTTTGTTACAGAGTATTTGGGTTTTAGTGCTGTGCTGCGTAGATCTTGCAGTCTTAGCCATTGATCTATAACAACCTTCCTGTGGTAGTTGAGGTACTACTTCTGCTCAGCTGCAGGGTTATCAGTGTTGCTATTACGCTAAGTGAGTAGCAGTGGATATTGGCACTGAGCTCCAAATAACAAAACTTGCTTTTCAGCAGACTTATTTATTGTTCAGTCTAGAAGATGCTGTTTAAAAATATACAGAATTGATTCTTACAGCTAACCTGTGGGATGATAGCATTGCATTCACTCTGCTTGAGTGATTACAGAGAAGCCTAGAGCTTATAAAACTGGGTGAGGACTTGAGGCATTTCTGGTGTTTAGAAGATTTGAGTATTTGTAAGCCACAAGTTTACATTAGTGTAAGTACTGGAACACTGAAATGGATAGAAAAGCCACATAAAAGGCGTTAAGATACCTTCCCCATCACCACTGAGGAAAGACATGAAATGAGGTCTCCTTCTCTACGTCATGTTTTCTGTGAACATGAAAAAAAAGTAGTTATTTTGAATGATTGTGTTTTTTTACTTAATTTTAATAAACACTCAGTTTTACTGAAATTTTCAGTTGGAGTTTCTCAACTGCTGTGGGATGCATATTTCAGCTCTTTTAAGCATGCTGCTTACGTATGAAGATTCAGAGTTCTGTCATCACAATCTTTATATTTTAAGCAGCATTCATTCTTTTCAAATGTTGTTTGTTTCCTTTACTGTTACTCAGAATTTAAACCTTTCTGACCTGGGACCAAAATTTAAATAACTGCTGGAAGTTACTAGGAATAAGTTGTTTGGCATGCATACTTGCATTTGTACTGAATCCTGGTCATCTTCCCCACACCCATCAGTGTTTCCACATTTAGCATTTCATTAAAATGAAAGTTGGCCATTCCTCTGGTTATACTCTTTGAGTCAAAAGAGTATTAGTAAAAGCTCTATTTACTGGTTAGGAATGAGAAAAATTTCTAATGAATAGCAGTTATTTAGCCAGAAGTTCATATTAACGTATAAATCGTGTGCTTCTGAAAACAAGGTACCAGTATGATTGAAAATACAAAAAGGTGAAGGCATTTTGGTTGCTTGTTTAGAACAGTGTTATCTATCTGAATCTACTGATAAAAATTTAAGGATATCTTTGTGCTTCAGTGTACCTTATTGTACCTAACTCTTTAAAGGGATGAACAGAAAATATGTATTCTTTAATGTATCCTGAGAGTATGCCTGAAGACTTCAATGGGTGTTGTTTTTTTTTATTTTTGTAGTTATATTTTGCTAAAATTTCCCATCATAGGAAATGCTCCTCAGAAAAAGTTTGCCTTCTTTTCTTTCTTTCTTTCTTTCTTTCTTTTTTTTTTTTTTTTTTTAAGTCACTTAATGAGTTATAAGGGAAAAATCAGCAGATCTATCTAAAGGAAAGCCAACAAAAAATGGGAAATGAATGCTCTGTGGTTTTCCATTACACGCCATCATTGCAGGCTTGTTAAATCCCATACATGCCACTCTAATTGCTACTCTGGAGCTGGAAAGAATTGAGTATTTTGATTTCTTAGGCAAAAGGATCAGCATGAAATGAGAGGAAAACATTGCTTTTGAAAGCAGAGAATTAAGATCATTTTGGTAGCAGGCTCACAAATATATAGATCACTCTGAAAGTAATGCCTCCCATTTATTTCCATGGAAAATATGAACAATACAAAGAGAACAATAACACTATTTTGATAGAGAAAATTCTCTGCCACGAAACACTATTTTTCTATGGTTGCTACCATTAGCTCTATGTTTTTGCCAGCAATGAACGGGAGCCTGCATGCTGCACTCATAAGAGCCTGTAGCAGCAGAGGTGACCCAGTGTTGCTGTCACCACTGCTGAATGCACCACTCACTGCACTCACATCCACTGGTTGGTCTCTACAAACAAACAGTAAGTGTCAATGAATGTCAGTGGGTGCCACTTTTTCCTCATGGGGGGAATTCAGTGACACACCTTTGCTTCATACACACTTCCATGTCAGACGCCATTTTGTCAGACTGCCTCTCTTCTGTAACACAGAACAAAATGTAATGGAATATTGGCAGAAGGTCCAACCTCTACTGCCATACCACCAACATCTGCCTCTGATGTCAGGGACCAAAATCATAAAATAGGAGGCATTACTTTCAGAGTAGCCCTCATCGTTTGAGGAGTGCCCACATTCTGAACAAAATGTACTGAGGTGCAGCAGAGCTGTCTTCCTCCTGCAGAAGCTCAGGAAGTAGAGTTGCTGCATGCCTGAGCCCCGAGCACGTTGTAAAACAGTGCCAACTGCTTGTAGAATGGGTTCTGAGTGGGGCAGTGAAGTATTGGAGATACGTGTAAGAAGCCCTAGGTAGAGTGATGGTAAGGATCCACTCTACCATGTCCTGTTGTCTTTGCTTTTGGATGAGTGAATGTTTTTTCTAAATCTGTCTCACAGCTCCATGATTAGAATAATCTGGATTAGTTGAGAGTCTGTGGCTGTTTAATCCAGCAGGGTACAATACACCTCTGGTAAGAAGGATGAAGGCTCTTCTCAAGATGAGGAAGTTTCTGCTGTAGAACAATGCCGAGATATCCCTGAGAATCGTAAGGGACAGTTATTTCAGCTGAAATAAATACATACTCCATTCTCACTGAAGGATTTAGAAGTATATTCCCTACCCAGGGTTCCATCTCCGTGGTTGGTGATCCCTGTTAAAGGGAGATACTGAAATAAATGCAGGGATTTGGAGAAGATGAGGTTGGTGAGTGAGTCCATTCAGGTGAGACTACACTGCACTTAGCAGAGGAGAGGTTAGAGCTGTGAACTACACACCACCGTGGCTGGGCTCAGAAGGGACCTCAGGATCCATCTGCACCAACCACTGCTCAAGCAGGGCCACCCAGAGCAGGGTGCCCAGATCCGCTCGGACAAAGGGAACTCGATGGTGATGGGGCTCTTGGGAAAAGGTGTGTCATGAGTCAAATCCAGAGCAAATAGGAGGCATCTATTTAGTGGTTACTGTGTTTAAAACTTAGGATTTGTCCAGTGTGGGTGAACTTCGACTAGCCAGTCACTTTGAAATGGAATGAATTTGAGCATGTGTATATTTTCAAGACAGAAAAAGAGAAATTAATTTAGGACAGTTCTATGGCCTCTATTCTGCAAGATCCCTGACCAGCTAATTAAGATAATTTCTTCTGGTCTTCTTTCCTATGACAATTATTATATCTGTCAGTATAGAAAGTAATAGAACAGCAGTAACGATAGCTATTAGGGTTATAATTCTTGTTTAGTTAAAACATCATCCAGTTCTTCCCGTTTTATGAGGGTATTATTTAGCAGGTGTCATCTTACTTTTTTTTTGTTGTTTAGTTTTGAATTCCTTTACGGCATAATGGTAATCTTCACTTGTATTTTGTGTGCAAAGGAAAACAGAAGCTATTGAATCATGAAGGGCGGTGTAAGTGTATGGTTTTAACTGTTTATACATACTTTGACTTTTTGTTTTAGTCAAAAGGTTGATGTTTTCCAGCTGGCTTACTGAGATTCTTGTTGTTCAGCAAAGAACTAATTGCTGAAGGAGATCTGGGCATATGGTTTTTCAGTAAGCGAGCTGCAACATTTTATCAGTAATTGGATTTAAATACTCTAATCACTGATTTTTCTTACGATGCTAATCATGTCAATTGTGTTAGCAAGGATAAAATAGCCTGAGAATAAAGGGGAATTTACTTTCATCTTAGTGACATTTGGCAAATGGTAGCTGTGAAAACTCATCTCTGCAAAGCAGGTATGTTTCAAGCACACACCAAATTATCTAAATCTGTTCCGTATGATTCCTTAGCATGACTTCTGTGTTATAATTTGGATAGATGTTATGGTCATATGTGATAGTATTTTTTTGCTGTTCAATTTTACATTGCCGTGACGATTCCTTTCTTTAATATTTTAAGTTGACTAATAGTGACTAAATGAAACTGTAGCTGGACTCTTGCTAATACTGAACTCTGTGAGCTTGCAAGTTTTGTGGCCTGTTTTTCATATGTATTTCATAATTAATCTATGGAAAAAAATGGCATTTACGTTTTCATAGAATTTGTCAGAACAAAAGTGCTGCAAATAGTTGCAGTTCATAAGTTTTTCATTGCTTGTTTCTCCAACGCAGATGTCCCTTGAGAAAGTAGTTTGCCTGCTTCTTGCTGAAAACAGAACAATTATGTTAGTAAACAACATTTAAAAGTTGCTTTTGAAATACCTTCTGGAGGCATCTTTATTTGAGATAATATGCTTAAATAGAATGGTTAGAAATTGCATATCTAGAAGCATTATGTGATACCAGGCATTCTTTTTGTTCTTTTCCAAATAAGACTGAATGAAAATCTATTTATAAATCAGTTCAGAAATCCTGTCTGAAATAGAACGGGTAGCTTGACAAGTTGTGACATGCACCGCGCTATAATCTGACACAGTCTTTTGGGCACACTTCTTGAGTCTATCGGGCTTTCTGTTTGCAAGACAATTCTAATTAATTACAAATGGCAATTATTTACAAATCGCAAAGTATAAATAGCTATTGCACCGAATTGTCCTATTCTACTTTAATTTATTTATTGACTGTACGCTTAAATGTTCGAGACAATGGAGCAGCAATAATGCTGTCTAGACAATGTATTGGTTGTTTAGTCTGGTACCGTCTGTTGTCAGAGAAAATCTCTTTGTGTGGTAAAGGCTTCAGATTGTAAGGCTTGACATTATAACTCTACGTTTAAATATAGCTTTGCATGCACGTATTATATATTTCGGCACGTAAAATTGCTTTTGCAGTTCTGATATTTTAGTTAATCTCTCCCTTGTGATCTGGACCATTGGAATAAAGAAAATTAATCTGTCAGTGTTGTGTATCCATTTTGCATCATCTGTCTTAGGTTGGCAGATTTTTTGTTGGATGTATTAAAAAAAAATACATATTTTTTACTCTTTCTGGATATGAACTAAGCTGACTTCACTAAAAATTGAGGATAAAATATTATTTTAAGAAAGTTTATATTTCTAGTTATGTTTAGCGATCTGTAGGCTTATTAAATGAAATTTAAACACTTAAATGTGACCTTTTTTTTCTCTGCTATGCTCTGAGCAGCTTCTTCTGGCTCATTCAGGTGCCCCAGCTAGACTGTGTGCCCTGTAAAACTGGGTTTGGGCTGCTGGGTATTTCTGTTTGGTTTTCTTCCCAGCATCCCCTTTCTTTCATGCTGTTACCTTGCATACAAGGTGGACAGCTTGCAACTAGAGGGCAAGAAGGTTGGTGATGGACGTGTGCTTCATCAGGTGCACGAGCAACTTAGATGAGAAGCCATGCTGAGGTGCTTCAAACTAAGTCCAGCTCTTAGCCATGGCACACTCTTAGGGGGTTTTCTGTCCAAAACAGAAAGTTGTGGTGCTTAAATCTACATCGTTATTGTAGTAATGTTTTCTTGGATATGGTTATTCCTGTTTAACCAGGCAATTTAAAGTATTTCAAGCAAAGACATGCTGGCTTGGAAATCTTATCCGTGTTTTTCATCAACATAACATATATTAGGTTATATTCATTATCTTGTTCACACCTGCAGGACTTCTAGTCTCTGACTAGAATTCCTGAGTGGGTCAGTGGAGGCTGGGGCGTTTCAGGCTGTGCTGTCTTCTTCCAAAGTGTCTGGCACTGGTTACTCTTCCTACAGAAAGATTGCCAACTTTGTTGTCAGAGCCTTTGCCCAGGCCTGTGGTGAATGAGGAGCTCTTGGTTTGAGGCTGAGGCCAGTGCTACAGACAGGATTCTGAACCAAATCATCTTTTGTTAGAGAAGTCATTAAAAGTTACGTAGGCTTGTTGTCTTTCACCTCCAGTCTGCTTTTCTTGAGCATGTATTGGTTTGATTGGAGAAGCCACCTTTCCTTTCTGTATTGTTGTACAACAGGAGGTCAAAGTAAACATAGGATATCTCAGCTAATGTAGGCAAAACAATAATTATAAGTAAACACCGTCTTATGAGTATGTGTCTTGCAGAGCAGGCTATGTGTCATGCATGACACGATTATTTTCTCCTTTATGCTCCTGAAACTTTTGCCTTTCCTTAAAAGGAGAGACCACCTCTACAGATTTCACTGTACCAAGTATGCAGGGAGTGGGAGAAAATCCTACATGTTTAATCCAGACAAAACAGGTGTGATGAGAGAAAACTGAGACTGCTTATGTCTTTCTGGGCAGTACATCATTGACAATCCTTATTTCCATTTAGAATTTTTCATTTCAGTTGTGTTTGTTTTTTTGTTTTTGTTTTGCCTCTGTAAACCAAACACCTATTAAAACCTAAGGCCTTGTAATTGGATGACAGAGTGTGGTATAATTTGAGATGAGGGTAGTACTGCCCTTTGGAGCAGTTCCATCTCCTGCCTCTTCAGGAGCAACAGCAGATGTTGCTTCTAAAGAGAAACCTTTGAGACCATTCAAATAGGAGGACTGGAAACCCTCAGTGTCCTTCACTGTGATAGTATGTTGAAAGTCTGATACATCTGGGTAAGTCTCCCATCTCTAACCCAGTCAAGCCTCAGAGGAAACACATTTCCATCATATTTTTTGTCTTCCATGACAGACATGTTAAGAAATCCTGGAAGGATGTGAAAGATTGAAGAATCTTATTCTTTCTTATGTAATTCCTGTTTATACTGAATTTCTTGGTAGTGTTTTGAGATGTAGTGTTGCTCCAAAGTACAGGTGTAATGATCTTGTCAGCTTGGTCCTCTAATAGAAGGATCAGTCACACTCAATCATTAACTTAGTGTAAATTTTACAATCTGTTTTCTGTGAAAAGCAGGAGTTAGAACAGAAAGATGTAGTGCTTGCAACATCTTTAAGCTCTCTGAAATTTTTAGTTATAAAAACAATCTTCTGCACATTGTTTTTTCTCTTGTGCAGTGTCTTCCATTGCTCTATTAGTTCTGCTGGCTGTGGTTTGTTCTGCTTCTGTGAAATCAAAAGGATTACCATGGGAGTCACGGAATTTTTCGTTTATAAATATGTATTTACAGTCACCATTGAAAGCAGGATTTCATCTGTAGAAGCATTAGGATTAAAAAAAATTCAAATTATAATAGTGATAAAGGACAGTATTTCTTTAAACATATTTTAACATGTGAGCAGTCTAAGGTCTAATAGTTATTTTTCTGGGTAGAATTGCACTTAGAAGGATGGGAAACATTGAATTTCAAATAACCTAAGTCCTTGCTTCGGTGTCTTTTTTTATATTTCTTCCTTTATCTTCACTTTTCGCTTCTTATAAAATCATTAATTACAAGGTCATGTCAGTTGCACTTTAAATGCATAATCATACAGACTCTCTAAGGTCTCGTTATGCTAATATTATTGCTAATTATAAAACTGAATCCAGTGGTACATCATTTTTTGAAATGTCATAGGTTGTGAAATAAGGAAATACTGCAAGTTATGACAGCTCATAAAAGATAAACTATTGCATGATAAGAAGTACATAATTTGAGAGTGAAAATTGTATATACTGTGCAAAGAACACGAGAGTTTGAGTCATTCTTTAGTTCATTTTCCTTTACCAACGCAGTGAATTGTTCTGTATGAAAAAAAAAAAAAAAAAATTGACGTATTTTCATACCGTAGAATCTTTTTAAAGATGAAAGGAATTTGCTGGATGTTATAGTATTGACCAGAAGCTTATTTTCTGGTTATCTTCATTTCTTTCAGTCTATGTCATTTCTAATTAATGAGTTTTAGATACTACCATCTGAAACCACCTGTCTGATGAATGCCCTGCATTGTTTGCCTGGCGTACAAGAAGCCAGTATAGGTTGAGTGTCTCCAGTGACATACAGAGTCAGCTCTGCACTTGTTTAAGCAAATAGTCAGCTGTTAGCTAATGGATCCATTAGTGAACTTTCTACAGAATATCTTGTAGTCATTACAGCATGAAATTTTAATAACTTCAAATCAGAACTGCTTGAAATATGAGGACCTTTTTCTGCAAAACATTTTTCACATTTCAGTGCTGAAGATGCTACTTTTATCAGTAGAAACTTTGTTGATAATGCTGAGAAATAAAGTAGCAGTGAAAATGTTTAGTTTTTTGTTTTGTGAGTCAAATTCTTTTTCAGATTATATAGTATAGGATTGTTTGTTTCTTTGTTTTAGGCAAAAAGAAATTTGCAGTCTTGCTTTATTCTTCTAGAAAGAGATTTTACTTGCATTTAATACCTGATTTAGTTCAGAAAGAACAACTCCCTAGAGCATCTTTTCCTTTGTGGCACATTAGAACCTCTCTGTGCAGCTACTTTACATTGTGGTGAAATCTCCAGAAGATATCTGAGGAAGTAAGTGATGGATCATAACAAAAGAAAGAGATCAGAATGCCTTCAGTTCGGCTTTGGCCCTAAGAGGAAGATCATTTTTTTTTTGTTGTTTTTTCCTAGTTTAGTTTTTGTTATTAAATCAGTGACAATAAGTGAAGGAAACATGAGGCTCTCCCAGCATAAGGACTTCAAGGTTTCTGAGCTCAATCTCTGTCCCTCAAACTCCTGATTCCAATGGGTAGAATATGGGAAAGTGGGAAGAACACACAATCCTGAGGCATATCAGACTGCAGTGCAAGAATGCTAGCTGTTGCGTTGTCGGTTCATTATCCATGTGATGTTCCTTTGTGCTATTGAGAGACCTTCCTTGAGGTGCTCTGAGAAACGGTGTCACAAGGAACCGATGAATAAGTAACTTCCATGTCTATCAACCTTAAAGAGCAAAGACATTTGACAAAGGAGTGGATTCCCACATGATACCAAGTTTCTGGAAGGGATGGACCAGGCTACATATGCCCCAAGGGAATGGTTTGTCAGTACCTTAAGATACCCTGCCTCTTGAGGAAAAGCTCACTTATCTTAGGCTGGGTAAATCATCCTTCTGAAATGAAAGCAGGGAAAAAAAAATCTTAAAAGCCACACTTCTTGATGCCTTGAACAATGTTTTTCATGTGATCTAGCACTCTGCTCTAAAATTAAGTTGGAAGAAGAAGAGGGCAGCACTGACTCTTGTAGCTCTGTTTGACAGAGTGCTTCTGAAGTGCCTGTGTCACTGTCTGCAGGGTTTGTAGAGTACTGAACCACGATGAACTTTTGCCCTTTGTATGACTTCTCCAAATGTCACAAGTGAAAATAATGTCCCTAAGCACTCGTTTGATGACATTTTCTTTCTTGAGTATGCTTATTGTTCTGTTGATTTTTGTGGGCATCCTGCTAACCTTCATCCACCCTTCCGGTAATCATTTTAGCTACTGCCTCTTGAAAATGTTCTACCACAGGATTGCTTCTATCTAGAAAGCAGGGAAAGATATCTGTGGTTTTACTCCATGCCATTCGGAGTGTGGCTTCCTGACAGTCCTCCAGCAAGCCAACTCCTAACCACCCCACCAAACATGCTGGCGCACTAATCACATTCAACAGGAAAGTATTTGTTTCAAAGGAAGAATAAGCTACCGAAGTTATTCTATGATCTAGAATGATTTAACTAAAGGGAATGGATTTGTGGATTCTGAATGATTTACTTCGGTCAGCGCTTGTTTCAGTCGGTGGACTGACTTCCGCAAAGCCAACAAGAACTTCTCATCTTTATGTATGTTTCTAAAAAGAGTTTGGTGCTTCAGAAATGCTATGGCAGAAAGTGATTCTTTAATGTTTTGTTGCTGACCAAAGAGTAATGAAAATAGTTGTAAGTTATTTCAGTTATGAAAATTTTTAATAACAAATGCAGTACCACAATAACCAAATCCAGCATCGCTACCAGCTGCTTAGGATATTTTCTTTGATCCAGTAATATATTGCAGGACTAAACAGTAATAACTCTTTTTTTTTTTTTCTTCCTATATTGTGGGCAGTCATTTTTCTCTTCCCTGCTACTCACCCTTATGTCATCTTCCCTGTCTTTCCTACACTTAAATTCAAAGACAGTATTTATCAGAATTTTTCACCTATGTTTTTGACTTTCAAAAGCTAAGTGTTTTGCTTCTGCAATTCTGTTTTGTGGGTATGCAATTATCAAAGTAGAAGAACGTTTAAATTTTTGTCTGCTTATTTCTGAATGTCTGTCTCCTTGAAGAGCTGATTGAATCTCTGCTGTTAATCCCTTTAACCCCAGAAAGAAGATTACCTTAACAGTGAAATAGCTGGGGAGGGGAGAAGCAAGGGAAAGAGAGGCAAACTGTATTGCTCTAGAAAGAATTCAGCTCTTCAGTAAGGACTTTTTACTGCAGTGAAGTTCACCAGTGGAAACTTTTTGCTGCTAGCCACGTAACAGGTGATATTAGTTATAATTGCATGATCTGCTGGCATTGTCAATTATCATGGGATTTTTTTTTGGTTGGTTCATTGGTTTTTTTTAATCTTGAAGTCTTATCAGTCTGTTACAAGTTAACCAAGTACCAGAAATGACAGAGGAAAAATGTTTGTGGTGAAAATGGTTGAATGTTCTTACTTTTTCCTTCTAATCTACTTATTAACATAAGTACTTTTGAATCACTCATGATGCTTAATTTTTAACCAAAGGTAGGGAATCGCTACTGTTAGCAAACATATTTTCACAAAGGTTTTTGGACTTGTATTCACTGTTCATAACAAAACTTTGACTGCAGTTGTTTAAAGAGAATCAAAGAAGTAGGCCTCAAAGTAAGGCAAGAGTTCACAAAAAGCAGTGAAGTGGCCAGAAAGTTGTGCTTCAAGTTACAGCATCTGTTTTGCAGTAGAAAAGGATGTGTTTTGTGTGTTTGATCCACTTGCATTGACAATCAATAACTAGCATTTCTACTACAGATTATAAGGCTTTTTTCTCCCAGGTAACAGTGATAGGACAAGAGGTAATGGCCTCAAGTTGTACCAGGGGAGGTTTAGGCTGGATATTAGGAAAAACCTCTTCTCCAAAGGATTTTGGAGGCATCGGCACAGGCTGCCCAGAGAGGTGGTGGAGTCACCATCCCTGGAGGTGTTCAAGAACCGTGTGGATGTGGCACTGAGGGATGTGGTCAGATATTAGTGGTGATGGGTTGACGGTTGGACTCTATGATCGTAGAGGTATTTTCCAATCTTAATGATTCTATGTAGACAGGGTGCACTCCTCACATGCATATTTGAATCCCATTGATTGTGATGAATTGTTGATAGAATAAGTTGCCAATAACAACATCAGAAGTAGTAAATGACTGAATAAGGTGTGCTTTCTCTGAGATGAGATTTGTAAAAATGCAGTTAACTTGATTCTGTTGCTTCTTGTTTCCACACCAGTAATTGTCTGTTCACATTATATTACACGGGACTGAAAAGACAAGTGAATATTCTTAATTTTAACTATGGTATGGTACATCAATAGCTGTGGATGTTTTTCTTTCCAGGAACTCTGATTTAAGGCCCTTAAAATTATAGCATCTTTAATATTGTAATTGTTAAACAGAGGAAATTAGAAAACTTTCAGATTGAAAAACTAAGTTTTCTCTTTGTGGCTATATTAAGGCAGTATTCATTTAGTGAGATTTAATTTGTCCTATATTTTGTATCTAATAGTGAACAAAATAAGAGAGAACTGAAAGGGGGGAGGGGGGAGAATTGATTTGCAATGGGGAACAGTTTTTCTAACTTCTAGTTATAGAATCCTGGGACCGCTATTGTAATTGTTGAAATAGTATGGAGATGCTGAAGTTACAGTAGGATTTTTGGGTGTGTTGGTGCTTTTTTCTCCCTAAGAATTTAGGAATTTTCATGTCAGGCTAGTTTTGCATCTGACACAAGCTCCTTTTCTTGTTCTGATTTGATTCTCAGCTGAAGCAAGCTAGAAAATGCCTGCTATCAGTTGTCACCACCTGATAAGTGACAGGTGGTGACTTCTTAAAATGTGGTAATTATAATTGCTTGTGACCGTCTCCTCTCTGATGGCTGTCAGCAGGTAAGAGGTGTCCCTGCAGTAAACAGCTCTCATGGTCTGCCTGTAATGGAAGTTCATGGCCATCTTGGGCTGTCAGGACTATAAGTTGTCACCATTCAGGGTGCAGTTCAGTTTCTAAGCTACTGGATGTTGTAATTACTATTGTAAACATTCTAATTTTTTTCAATTCAGGAACTTAATCCTGTCCTGCAGCAATGACTATTAGGGATTCATTTGTGAGTTGCATTAGGGGAGCTGAAATAGGTGGATGCTTCCCTACATCTATCTTTAAAGATATCCATAGTTGTAATGCCACCCACAGCGCAGGACTTCATTGCTTAAAAAAAGCAAGCTGAGATGCTCCACTTGTTTCCTTCACATCATGGCTTACGCGGCTCTGTACTTGTCACCTCTGTTCAGAATTCCTGATCTTTCCCAACTTCCTTGGTGGAGAAGTTTTCAGTGTCTTTTCCTCCTCTGTTCCCCAACTGTCTTTTTGGTTTTTGCCTGTTTATTTGTTTACCATGTCCAGCAAGGGGATGGGATGGATGGAGGAATAATCCAAATGCATTGTTTGTGTGTGTTGTAGTAGGAAAAAATAACGACATCCTCTCTAGTCTGGGAATAGCTTAGGTCATATTCCAGAAACCTTTTTCACCAGGATTTGTAATCTGTGTGCAGTAGCAATTGGTGGAGGGTTTGTTTTTATGTTGTTGTTTTTTTTTTTTTACAGTAATTAATGAGCATTTTCAGCAATTGCGGTAGGGAATCTTCTGTGTTAACTATCAAAAGATGAAGCATACAGATCAAATCATTTTTTTCTCTCATTTTCACAGAAGCGACCATGGGGTGCATTAAAAGCAAAGAAGATAAAGGTCCAGCCATGAAATACAGGACTGATAACACTCCAGAACCTATTAGTTCCCACGTCAGCCATTACGGGTCAGACTCCAGCCAAGCAACACAGTCACCGGCAATAAAGGGATCAGCAGTTAATTTTAACAGTCATTCTATGACTCCTTTTGGAGGGCCCTCAGGAATGACACCCTTTGGAGGAGCATCGTCTTCATTTTCAGCTGTGCCAAGTCCATATCCTAGTACTTTAACAGGTGAGTATTCCATAGAATTCTTCTTGTATTATTATTCATTTGTAAGCTTCACAGCCATATTTAAAAATAAGAAAATGAAAAGGATACTACTGCCCCTTGCCACACAAGTGGAAATTTAAAATAAAATGCCTTTTAGGACTTTCTGATTTTCAGTATCTTTTGTACTGACATAATAATTCAGCCCATACCCACTAGTGAATGGAGCTTGGGGGCTGTTTTTTTTGCTTTTGTGATTTTTAGGACCATAGCACAGAGGTGTTTGACATGTTGGACAGGTGATAATGGGAATAGATGTCAAAATTGTTAGAAATTCTATGTTCTTGAAGGGATGCATGTGGAATAATGGCTGTACATGTTTGGAGAAAGAAGCAGAATGAAAAGCATCTCAAATATAGGAAACTCATACTGTGATTTAATCTGATTTTCAAGTCTTTTTATTAGCTGTGAGTTATTTGCATTAAGACAGTGTAGAATCTGTTTAATTACAAAGATAATCAGGATATTCAGTATGTGCTGTGTACTTTAATATACGAACAGGATATGTTAAATAAAAGAGCAGAATTCTGTCATCTGTTGATGGTCATATTAAAGGCTAAGTTGAAAAAAGTAGAATTTATAAGATGCAGAGACTGTCTTGGCTGACATATAGTCTCTGAAGATACAGCATTTTAAAGCAATATACGTATTTGATGTCATAAATGTGCCTTTCTATAATAGCCTTAAAACATAAAAAAAGATTGTTCTTGTGCACTTGGCTGATCCCAGCAGTTCACTTAGTTTTGCTGGATCTTTTTGAGAGCAAACTGATTTTCTTTTATTTGGGAGGTTCAGAAGAAAGAACAGAAGCCTTGTACAGACACTTCACAAAATGTGACAAATAATTCTCTTATCAGTCTCCTCCTAGTTTTCCCACAAAACTCTACTGTTAGCACAATTACACTGTTTAAATGTTTACTTCACTACAATGGCATTTAAAAGCTTTTAAACACAACGAATTTGAGGTCTATAAAAATCTGCTGTGGCCTTGACATTAAGAAATTCAGAAAAACAAATACAAACTGTCAGGTACTGATTACCTCATGATCCCTTTTTGGAAATTCAGTAAAAAACAAATAGTGAAAATGAGTCCCATCTCAAATTTGTAACCCTATCTGAAACCCAATATTGGATGAACACATGCAAAAGTGAAGTGATGGCAGCCTTTCTTTTTATTCACTAGCTCTACCAAGTAAAGTTTTGTGTGCTTACAGAAATCTTCATCTCCTCTAAGAAACCTCTGTGTATTGCCTGTCATTAGATTGGGTTCTTTGTTCACATGGGAATCTCCTGCAGTATGTTCAGGCCCTCCTGGGTATTACCAGACACCAGGAATGTCACCCCTCAGCTACTGTAAATCCTTTTTTGCCAAGATCAGAAGGGCTGATCGTTTGCCTGTCTCTGTTCATCCTAGCCATTAAGAATGCTGTATCTTGGCTCAGAGTCAACGGGAGAGATTTCTCATGGAAAAATAGGTCTTGAACCTCATAGGTGTGGATTTGGGCAGGCTGACTTGCCCCCATCATTTTATGTAAAAAGTAAAAAGATACTGCTTATATGATTATTTCTCCTTGCTTTGTAAAATCAGAAAGCCGTTCATCCTCAAATACACACATTTTTCTCTTTCTCTAAAAATGTACCAACATTTGTTCAATAAATCCACTTCTCGTTTTCAGATCAATGAGGATTGAGTGTTTTTTTTTTTTTTTTTTTGAACGGGTTAAATGACAAACTTCATCTGGCTGTAAACTTTCAGTGTTTGTCACAAGTAAACACTGAGTCAGGATCTGAGGCCCTTTGTTTTGCGAGACAGAAAAAGAGATGGGCTTGTCAGTGATGTCTTACAAAAGGTTGTCATCTTAGCTTGTAGTGAGGATGAAAAAGAGTTGGGCCACCTGCTTTGTTTCATTACTCTGATTAGTGCTACACTTCCAGGAGAAATGGATATTTCTCTTGTTTCTATATTAGTATCTTTCCAGATACTGTGCAATGCAATTTGTTTTGAAGTTTTTGGAGTCTCCCAGCAGTTTGATAAAGATTTATAAGCTTTTGTAATGTTGTGACTTGAGAGTACCAATCTGCAGAAGAATGCTTGGGGGATGTTTTTTTTTTTAACATTCAGTTTCTGATTGTGTGAAAATGATATGTATTGCCACAATTTTCTTTCACTGAGTAACAGTTTGTCATCAAAATAATGCAGTAGTAAATAATGTGGGCAATAATTGGAAGAACTCTTGATTTTTAACTTAAATTAGGTACTATTAACTTCTGGGAGATGTATTAACTAATTTTCAGTTTGTAAATCTTACTTCAGTGTAGACCTTCACTTACTCAACCATCTTACATTTTTTTGTTGTTCTGATTTTCCTAGAAGAACTGTAGATTCATCGCCACTTATGGCCTACTGATAAGTGTGAGCACAGGAATCTCTATATCAAACAAAAATTTTTAAGTGAAAGCATCCATAGTACAATAATAGTAAGGATAGACAATGCTCATCATGTACTGTATTCTTCCTCTCTGATTGCCCTCGTATTAGTTGTATCGTCTAAGGCTAGACACAGCATGTTCCTGGGTGTCCTGGTACATACATATCCATGTTAGAAACGTAATGTTACACTTTATTTTATTACTTGGATTATCATTATGCTTCCTAAATGCCCGCTACACTATAAAATAGTATTTTTGCTTCCTTCAGCCCAAGTTTATTAAATAATCAGCTCTTTCAAGCATAGAAAATGTATTCCTCCAGTAAATGAAGGAGCCTGCCTGCTCATACACACTTGTCTTGTCTGTGGGTCACACTCAGTGCCCTGAGCCTGAAGTGGGGTAGGGGAAGCAAATTCCTTACAGTTGGTGGAGCGCAGCTGCTTGTCCTGTGAAATACAAGAGCTGCTCTGAAAGTAATGTCTCCTATTTTATGATGCTGGCCAACAACATCAGAGGAAGATGTTGGTGATATGGCAGTAGAGGTTGAACCTTCCCACCAGTATTCCATTAGATGTTGTTGCCGTGTGCAGATGGCTTTTGTTTTTCACTGCCACGAATGCGTAGCTAATGGTGGCAACTTTTGAAAATAGTGATTTCTAGCTGAGAATGTGCTCAATCAAATAGTGTTATTGTGGTCTTTGTATCTGTTGTCATTTCCATGAAAATAAATAGAAGGTATTGCTTTCAGAACAACCTACAGAACTTAATCATTGTTTTATGGAACAATGCATTGACTGATCTTCCTCAGCAAATGTAGGCTTTAGTGATTTCTTCATTGAATTTCTTAAGAAGAAGAAAACTTCTTTTTCTAATGTTGATATGTTTTGCAAATGTCTTTCTTTAAGTGTTGTTGTAACTGTTAATGTACTTCTAATGATATTTCTAAATACTTTCTTCGCTGTGGAAATAATATACTTTTTAGCACTATTTGTTTATAGGCTTTCCTTAATTTTAAGGAATGAGCTGATTATTGATCACAGCTGCCAAAATGAGATGGAACCCGAAGCCTTTAGTTGCTTCTGAATTAAAATTGATGAGTTGTTTTCACAGAGAAGTCCTTAATTCAAGCTCTGCGGCATTAATGCTATATCTTTCTGTTTTTATTTTCTTTTTCAAGGTGGTGTTACTGTCTTTGTGGCCTTATACGATTATGAAGCTAGAACTACAGATGACCTTTCATTTAAGAAAGGTGAACGGTTCCAGATAATAAACAACACGTAAGTGTTCTCGTTCACAAGCTTCTCTAGGGTGTTGTTGGGAATAAATAGATCCTCAGCACTTCTTGAAATGTAAGTGTCATGTTTCACTGAAGAGTGGTTGGAATTTTTTTCTTGAATGAGAGACTCAACACAGGTGGGGGCTGAAATAGTGATACTGGTTAGATGATGCTTTTGGGCTGAGGTCATGTTTGGGGGCAGATGTCAAGATGTAGTGGCTGGGGAATCCCAAAGCTGCATCCTTTCATTCCCCTCTACAGTGAAGCACAGCAGAAGGGGAAAAGCACAGTCTATCAGGCTCTGTGTGTTATGGGCTTCCACATCCATCAGGGATGCATGTTTGATTTTCCGGTTTAATTGCAGCGCTACTCTGATCTTATGGCCTGATTTATAGAAGCCTGGAAAAGGGGAAAGCGTTTTTTCACCTTGAAGACTTCTTAGCACAGCCAAAAGCTGATGTAAATACTCTAATACGTAAATGGAACAGTTTTCACTCATCCAGTTCTCTAACTTTATTAGCTCGCTTCCTGCTTTGTGTGTTGCTTACTGTCAGCATACAGGCAAAATGGTAGGACTGAGGCAGATTAAGACTAGAGAACTGGAAAGTCTGTTATACATGTCTGCCATAAAATGTTTTGTTGCAAGCTTGCATTTTATATATATACATTTATCTTACATTAAACAAACAAACAAAAACCTTTAAAATAAAAATTCTTGTAAAAGGCAAGGCACTCACATTGTTTATATTGAAAAGAAAAATATATTCAGCTGTAGCACAAATTGTAGTCGTTGCCTTCTCAATTAAAATACGATATTATGTGAAGATGCTTCAGCAGTTCAGGACTGATGTATTGTTCATGTGTGGAAGATGTAATTGATCTTACATTGCAGGGAAGGCGACTGGTGGGAAGCAAGATCCATTGCTACAGGAAAAACAGGCTACATCCCAAGCAATTATGTAGCTCCTGCAGACTCCATTCAAGCGGAAGAGTAAGACATTGCATCCTGTCAATCTGTTCTTATTATCCATTCTGCATTTAGTGCCCTGTAATAACATTCACTTCAGTTACTGCACGCAACATTTAAGGGTGAAGTGGGATTATACCACTAATTAAAAGATAGGAATGCTATGTGGGTGTTGTCAAAGGTATAATTGTTAGTGGATGTGAGGTAGATGCTTCTGTGAATGTTTTATGCTTGCTTGCTACATGTAGCTGAAGGAAAAAGGATGGAACAGTGCAGTAATGAAGATGAGAACTGGGAGACATGCTCTGCATTTCATAAAGAGCAAAAATGCACAGTCTTTAAGAGTTCGCATATCCTCAACTTGGCTTTTAGCTGTATTTTTGTTTGTTAAAACCTCAGTCAAAACCAGCTGTATCTCTGGTAGTGCCCAGTGTCACATTATAAAAGTAACATTAGCTATTGCTAATCTATTAACCTATAACAGCTTCCTATTGACAAAATGGTTAGGGACATCAAAAACAACCATAAATTGGGAAAATTGTATTAATTTGGGTATCAATAAATCCCACACTTATTTAAAAATGAAGACCCCCAAGAGCTTACAGAATTGAAGTTATTTTAAGTACAATGAGTTGGAGTATAACTTTCAGGTGATATTTGTTTCAAGGGAATAATTGTGTTTATTGTACTACCAATGTGAAGCTCTGCAGCTCTTGATGTGATACACAAACATGGTTCTGCCACTAAACAATTCCCTGGGCACTTCTGTGTTTCCTATTGCGCTTCTGGGAAAACTGCCCAATTTCCAGGATATTTCCTGAATTTCAAGCTGAGAACATGGCATTCTGTTGCTGCTCTCACCTGGCCCTTTTGCTATTTAAAAATGATGTGTCTAAGGCTTGCTGTTATTTATTATATACAATGCAGGCCTTTGCATTTCAGCTGCTTTTATAATTGAAGTATATATATATATATATATATAAACACATACACATAAAATAATTGTTATTATCGTCTTAAACTATGCAATAAAAATATATCATCGTTATGGCTACAGTGGTGTTAAAATGGAAATGATGGCCCTTTGCAAAGTAAGAATACAGTGCTTCTACACAGGGTATTGCTGCTAAGGACAGACGAAGTAGAGTGGTTGGGGTTTATGTCATGGATGGAGGTGAGAGTGAGGGGCAAAAAGCAAGGAAACTTTTTTAAGCTGATGCTATTTTAAAGAACCAATGCTAATTTTATTTAATATTGCCTCGCTATCTGAAATATAGTTCATTTGCTTTAGAACTCATTTGGTAGCCCTTAGCTTTAATTTTATTTATAGATTTTGTTGTAATTGCAGCTGGAGTTACAAATAAAAAAGTAACATACAGCTCTAAGTTACTAGGATTTTCTTTAAGTGGTCTTTCCTTAGCCTGAAGGCATTTATATTGAAAGCTGCTTGAGATAGGATCTGTATTATTCTTACGGCTTTTGGATGCTCCTAATGTATAAATGTTAAATGCTCATAAAAGAACAAGTTAATCCTGCTATTATTTTATTTTATATAATAACACTTTACGATATAATTTGTAAATTGACATAGTATTGGGAAGAGGCATTTTCATGTGAAGTAATCACTGGGGTTCAGGTTTGCTCAGTAAGAACTATATGTTATATCCAAGTTGTCTCAGGTATATGTATACTCTCATGACCAATTCTAAATTTGCAGGTCAACTTCAGCAGTCAAACTGAAAACACAAATGTAAAAATAACTTTAAAATCCCTAAGTGGTCACAGAGGCCATTCTGATTGCATGTCAGCAAAATGATCTCTTCTTACCTACATTTTTGCCAACTTTCCAACACTTATAATGCCAGATCTACTTGATGCTACAACAGTCCCAAATTAAAATGTTGGAAATTTACATTTTTCACCTATTCTATGACTTCTCAGACGTGTAATCAAAATATATTTAGAAAATGTGTTATTGAAAAGTCTGGACATTAAAATGATCTATGCTGCCTGTTGGTCAGCTCTTCAGGGGTGTAGAAGAAATCCCTTTTCTGGAAGAACTTAGGCAAGAAGAACAGCAGGTGTGTTAAAACATCCTTTTTCAATATTAGAATGATGCAACAAAGATGGAGAAAAGTACATTCACTGCCACAGGAGTGTTTCTACATGAATGTCAGAAAAAAGTGCTCCCTCTACTGAAGGACGAGGCACAACTGAAGTTAGAACAGGAGGTTCCAACTGGAAGTAAGAAAAAGCCTTTCACCTTGAGGATGGGCAGCCTAGCAGAGTCACAGGGCCTGGACATTGTGCAGGATCCGGATCCATCCTTTAGGGTTTTCAGGGGGACTGGATGACACCCAACATCCAGGTCTGATCTCACAGCTGCCCTGCCTGCAGTGAGAGGCTGGACCAGAGATCTTCCAGTCTGAATGAACCTGTAATCCCATGATATTGCCACACACCTCCTCTGTATTAAATAGTGTTCTTTAACATACGGCTGAAATTTCTTAAAGAAAGCATTTTGGACTCCTGCAGTGTTTTGAGAATACTACCAACACAATTTAATTGTCATCTGATTTAACTTGACTATGAACTTCTTTACCACAAGGAGAGTGTTCCTTCCAGTGCTAAATGCTGTTGATGCTTATTGTTGAACCACACAAAATATTTGCAGACAGAAGCCTCTTAAGTATTTTGCTAACAATAGAAATTAGTCATGTAGAAATAGGTCATCTTAATCTTCTGATTATATGGATGTCATTACTTTTGTTGATCTGTAATTGCTTTGTAATATTAGTGGTCTGGTCAGTGCTTGAGATTTCCAGATCTTCTCTTTATATGACTATCAAAGCGTAGGCAGCTTTTATTTAGATATATTTCCTTTGACTTCTTGTAGGTGGTATTTTGGTAAAATGGGCAGGAAGGATGCAGAAAGACTACTTTTAAATCCTGGGAACCAGCGTGGTATTTTCTTAGTAAGAGAGAGCGAAACCACTAAAGGTATGTGTATCACTGTCTCTTCTTCTTCTTCCTCTCCCACCCCTGCAAAGGTGAGCAGGATGGTCATTTTTATATCTATTACACTATACATACACATGTGCACACATATTTATATAAAAACACTGGGGAAGGTGTGTTGCTTGTACTGTGTGTAGGTGAGGCTGGCACAGCTGCCCATGTAAGCTGTGGTGCCCCATCCCTGCAGGCGCTCAAGGCCAGGTTGGATGGGGCCCTGGGCAGCTGAGCTGCTGGGAGGCAGCCCTGCCCACAGCACAAGGTGGGACTGGGTGGGCTTTAAGCTGCCTTCCAAACCAACACATTGTATGGTTCTATGATTCTGTGCTTTTAATTTTTTTGTGAAGCAGCACATATGACTTGTTTTCTAGGTGCTTACTCCCTTTCCATACGTGACTGGGATGAGGTCAGAGGTGATAATGTGAAACACTACAAAATCAGAAAACTTGACAACGGTGGATACTATATCACAACCAGAGCACAATTTGAATCTCTACAGAAGTTGGTGAAGCACTACAGAGGTAAGCCTAAATTCTAACTTGTGCATGTGATGAGGAAGAAAAACTTCACGTGTAGCCTGCTTTTCAAATTGACTATTCTAAACTTTTTTTTATTTTGATTAACAGTAAATGCAATAGTCCTTTTATCAACATGAGGATGTTACTTTTGCTTTAGCATTACCATTGTTTCTCTCTGAAGCTTATATTTTCCATTTTCCAGAACATGCTGATGGACTGTGTCATAAGCTGACAACTGTGTGTCCCACGGTGAAACCACAAACACAGGGACTAGCAAAAGATGCCTGGGAAATTCCTAGAGAGTCTTTGAGGCTGGAAGTTAAGTTGGGCCAAGGATGTTTTGGTGAAGTGTGGATGGGTAAGAGCTTAATATGATACCTTTTAGTTATCTCTGTGAATGTTTTATTAGTATTTCAAGTAAGTCATTTTTAGAATCTTTAAATATGATCTCATAAACAATCAAAGGAAAAAAAATGCCAATTATATATATATATTTGAATAATGTTCATTGTAGTTCAATGTAGGTAATGATTTAAGATTATTCTGTTACTTAACAAAACAGAAGGGGGAAAAAAAAAAATTTTATCAGAAAATCCCTGATTTTGTAGTGGGGAATAACATTTTATTTGCTTCTCTAGGAACCTGGAATGGAACCACAAAAGTAGCAATCAAGACACTTAAACCTGGTACAATGATGCCTGAAGCTTTCCTTCAGGAGGCTCAGATCATGAAGAAATTACGACATGACAAGCTTGTTCCACTGTATGCCGTTGTTTCTGAGGAACCAATCTACATAGTCACTGAATTCATGACAAAAGGTGTGTGACAGAATGGTCCAAAGATAGTACATTTAAAAGATTATTTAAGATCACAGCAACAAATGATATGTTTAATTAATGTTAAGCTTAAAGAAGCTGAAGTATAAATGATAATTCTGATTAAATTAAAATGAGCAACGGTTGACCTACTTGAAGCAGTTCTGATTTAGATCATGGGTGGAGACATGATTTTTTTGCACATCTGTGTCACCCTTGCTAATCTTCCAAGTACGTGGTTGATTTTTTTTTTTCCCCTTTGTTTTTAGTGAGTAGTGCCTGGTATATTTAAATTGGGTGATATAGCTGGGAATACCATTATAACTAATATGCTTGCCTTGTAGATAGGTTGTGCTCATGACCACAGAACCAGTTGCTTTGTGTTTTTTTTCTTTATTTATTCACTTTGTTTTTATTTTCAATAGTTTTTTTTTTTTTTAAGGTTGGTTTTTAAAAATAGCAGAATCTAGCCTTTATATCTCCTTGATTTCAGTCCTTCACCCTTTTTCCCTTGCTCTTTTTTACTTCCCCCTGCTCCTGATATGGAGACGTAAGAGATTTAGGTTGAGTGTGGAAATAAACATTATAAGTGTATTAGTATTAAGAAGAAGCAGATTCTCAAATAATTTCTTCCAGTTTGTGAACAATGTCAATTTCTCTTTACCTCAGAGAAATCTTGCTATCCTGGTAGGAAATAGGAATAATGCCAAAACCCAAGAGAGCGACTACTTGCATTCATTATTCCACCACAGATATCTTGCTTGGGTAATTTTTTTTCCATGTTTGAATGGATTTTTTTTAAATGTTTTGTAAGCTTTAAAACAGAGAGAGAAATAGAAAATCTTAAGGGTTATTTCTGTGTTGTTACTCCTAAATAACAGTAGCCCATCTCTTTGTTGGATCTTAAGCAGCCATGCAAAATCAGTTTTCATCGTTCAGAAATCAGGTTTTGGCAAGACAGTCAAGATAAACAATTGCTTTCTAGGGACGTTATAAAAGCAGAACGAAAGAAATGGTGAAGTAGTTGCATGTTTCTTTAAACCATACATTTGAAATACCATTGAAAGCTTCTGTTGTCAGAGATGAGATTTTTACCATACTTGTGAAAATTGTTGTTTTAAAGCAAGCACAAGTCCTTGGAATTCATTTCTAATGTAACTAATGTAATTTTCTGGGAGTCGTTCTATTATAGAAAATGGGAGAAGGTGGCATATTGTAAAGAATGGAAAGTACTTTTGTTTTTTCTTGTAAGGAATAAGAAGCATCAAAATAATTACAACAGTTTCAGAATCATTTCTCTAATATATAATTGGAGCTGGAATTGGAATTTAACTAAATTGGAATTTAACTAAGAGGGTGAATTTTTTTTTTCTGTTGTTTATTTAATTATCATGGAGAAAAAAAATCAACTAGGATACCTGGAATATCAGGCAAAATCTTCAGGCATATATTTATCAAATGGCAGTTTGCTTTATTAGTGTTCAGTAATCTGAATTAATAAAATGAATACCAAAATGCCTGGCTAAAACTTGCACTGAGTACCAGGGCATAGTCAACTAGGGACATAATCATTGAGTTGTGTTCTGGGAAATGAGGGCTTTTCAAACTCAGGTATTGGAAACTGAATGCATTAACTGTAATGTCTAGTGGAGGAAAAAAAAAAGTTAATGTTTTCAGGTCAGGTCAACGTGGGCTTTTCTGTACTTTTTCACTGAATTGTGTCTTTCTTACAGGCAGCTTACTAGACTTCCTGAAAGAAGGAGAAGGGAAGTTCTTAAAACTCCCACAGCTGGTGGACATGGCTGCTCAGGTACTTCATATAAGACAAGAAAACTGTGTTTTGAACTTAGAGAGAAGACTTAAAGCTGTACCAGATATAAATTAAGTATAAATATTGAACACTCTGCCTATTGTATGCTGTTCTTCCTTATTCTCCTTCTTACTCCTTCCTTCCTCTGTTGTAACTTTGTAATTTGTCATAAAGAAATCACCAAACTTAGAATTTAGATAACAGAGAGCCATCAGGTGCTTACAAGAGCAGCAAATTCTTGCTATGCTCTACTTGTACTTACACAGTGAGAATGGAGCTAAAATAAAAGGATATAGCTTAATGCTTGGGATAGATGTGCACAGTCATGAGAAGTAACTTTAATAAAACTTTATTTTTAAGATTGCTGATGGCATGGCTTACATTGAAAGAATGAACTACATCCACAGGGATCTCCGTGCAGCCAACATTCTTGTAGGAGACAATCTTGTGTGTAAAATAGCAGACTTTGGTCTAGCAAGGTTAATAGAAGACAATGAGTACACTGCGAGGCAAGGTAAGACTGATTTATTTACTGAATAAGTAAGACCAGTTACCTTAAAATTACTTAGAACTATTACATTTAGCAGGTCATTATATTACTGCATGAATAAAGATTACATGTGCTTTTGCAGGTATTTTTGGATGTCATTCTGCTTAAGTGCAGGTTTTTGTGAATTTTTTTTGTTTTAAGTAAATTGCCAAATTTTTCGAAAAACATTTCAAATTATTTTTTTCAGATAAAAACTTACTATAGTTTGAAGAGAACTGCAGTTCCAGAACAGATCTTCATTGCTTTCTGAAAATTATCCCACATTTTGAAAAGTGTTTATGAATCTCAGAGGTCTTACCTGCTTCCAAAAATTATAGACTGCTCAAGTTTGATTTCCCATTTGAAATACTAAAATACTTAACCACCTTGAATTTGGCCAACAAAGAAAACTGTAAAAAATACTTTGAATGCACTCTTTTATTTAAAATATTTTAAAGCGTAAGCAAATCATCCGTGAAGAAGGGAAAGTCAGATATCTGTCTTTTTAATGTTTGCAGGAGCTAAATTTCCAATTAAATGGACTGCTCCAGAAGCAGCATTGTACGGTCGGTTTACAATCAAGTCAGACGTGTGGTCATTTGGAATTTTACTGACGGAGCTGGTAACAAAGGGGAGAGTGCCATATCCAGGTAAGAGGAAAATTTTTTCTTCTCTTTGTGGTATTCTGTGCTTCTGAAATTACCTTTTGTACTTTTCTTACTTCCAGCCAGAGCCCACAGTAGATTAGCAGAGATAAAAACCTAGTCACGCTTCACTGCTTCCTTTGTTCTCAAAGATACTTGTTTTATTTACAGATTAGCTATTGTATGATTTTTAAAGTATTTTGAAATGATAGCATTTGTGAATATGACTGGTAGTTCTTTTCAGATCAGTGGGTGTTCTTAGTTTTCCTATCTATCTGTTCTTGAAAATTCCACTTCATACATTTTCCCAGTAAGCATCCTAGAGTGAACATACCAGACCAGTTTTTGAAACTAAAAGTATGTAACGTGATCTACTGGATTTTTTGCCATGAACAGAATTGTAAGGCAGTCCTGCTAGGCATATAATGCCTTTTTCTTGGCTTTGTTTCAAATTGAATAGAACCCAAGAGAGACAGAAGGTATTTGTGCTTAAGTCTTTCTTTTTGAAAGAACGGGCCCAAGACACTGGTAAATGTTCTATAATAAAACTTACGACTAACTATAAAAATGAACAAGAACCAAGGAGTGAGGAATTATCAGTACAGAGAAATAATTTTTAGGAAATGTATTTAATCCAAGATTTTTAAAAATTAATTCTTTATAAAGTGCTGATGGGATAGAGTCACATGCACATCATGAACAATATCGTGGTAGAGAAACCCTTGAAAAATTTTGTTTGTCTGTTCTTCGTTTAAAGTCATTCAAAGCTAACATGCTTTCCTCTTATTAGGAATGGTGAATCGGGAAGTTCTGGAACAAGTGGAACGTGGATATAGGATGCCTTGCCCACAGGGCTGCCCAGAATCTCTCCATGAGTTAATGAAACTGTGTTGGAAGAAGGACCCTGATGAGAGACCAACATTTGAATATATACAGTCTTTCCTGGAGGACTACTTTACTGCTACAGAACCACAGTACCAGCCTGGGGACAATTTATAAGCCAACAGTCTATATAACATGCACAAATCTGCCAAATGTAAAAGACTTGCAAAGAATTCCTGACATCTGTAAGGAATCAAAGGAAAGAAAATCTTCGCTGCTTTGCATGCTCTTAATGGCAAACTGGAATTTCATAATACAGTTGCACAAAACCACTTTTCAAGTGTTATAATCTAATTTACCAATGACATGTCTTTATTTCCTATTTCCCAACTTATTTCAGGGTCCAAAGGAAGCTTACTGAAAATGTGAGGTAGTAAAATGAGTGATGGTGTGAACGGTAGCAGAAAAAAAATGTTTCATATCCTTTATTTGTCCAACATTTAATCATCTTCTGAAAGAGGGAATTGTCTGGAAGTGATGTTGAGGGAGGACATTTTTAAAGCAGAAGAACTTTGTGGGACCAAGCAATTCCATTCCAGTTCTATAAAACTTCCTATGTCCAAAATTATGTCCCCCCAAATATGGTACAACCGTATTGGATGCATAGTCTTGATCTTTAAACTTCCTCTTGCATGGACTGAATTAGGGTAGGCAGGTTACAAGAGAAATTGGAATGGTGAGTGACGAACTTGATCTGAATGGTACACCTCAATAGTGAAATTAGAGAGCATAACGCACTGTGTTAATACTTGTATTAATATAACTGGAAAGTAGCATGAGAGATTTTTCTTTTTTTCTTTCTGCGTAGCTAATTAAGAATAATGAAGGTAACTAGAAAATGAGGTAATATTTTATAAAATTATGTGATAAAGTATGGTGATATTTGAACTTGAAACTATGTGATACAATCGGGGGAGGAAATACTTTAAAAATTGTAAGTTCCAATCCTACAGTGAGCTCTTAAGTGGGAAGACTACCTGAACAAAGCTCACCTTGAGAGCTAGGCTGGAGTTGGTAAATGGACGCTTCTTAGTCCATCTGTCCAGAGACAGATTTGGTACTGTTGTACGTGGCTCGTATGTGTCAGTAAGGGTGGGTGCCACAAATGTTAGTTGTCACTAGTTCAGGGATTTGATTGCACTTTTGCTTTTCTTGACTATTAAGACACACTAGACACAGTTGCTCTTCCCTCTTATGCCCTTCTTACAGAATTATTTAACTAAAAATAAACAAAAGAAAATGTGAAAACTTAAAAACTAAAGGGAGAAAATATATTTAATATTGTCCGAATATAATGACATGGAAATTTACTGGCAGTCGGCCCAGCTTACACTACATCCAAATTTATTTTCTTTGGCTACTGACATATCAAGCAATAACATCATGTCTTTTATTCAGCAATTTGCATGACGTTTTTGAATTTCTGATCGATCTTATACAATTTAATTTTGAAACACTAAACTCTTACGTAGCTGTCAGGTTTGAATTTATATTAGCATTGTAAAGCTATCCAACAAATGATTTTCAGAAAAGCTGGTGATATAGTTCTGGTACTAAACCTACTATTTCTCATGAGTTTATACTCAGTTGAATCCAGCTACCAAATGGATCTTTGTAAGAACAGTGCCATCATTTTCCATTTTCTGTCATCATCACTCATCACCTATACATCTGTGGTTATCAAATTTTAAAAGGGCTTTATGTAAGAAAAACAAAACAAAGAAACAAAAATAAAAAACCACAAAAAAACAACAAAAATTTAAAAAATATATATGATGGAATTTTAATTTTTCTAAGTATTTTAAAATAAATAACACAATCATGTGAGTTTATGTATTAATACAGCTATAACAAAAGATGCCAAAAATGACACTGGCATTGTTTGGATTTTAATTACAGAATGGAACAGTTCATTGTAATAACACTTGTATAGTAAAGGAATAAAACACTAACTTAATGAACGTGTTCATTGTAAATGGTTGTGTATTATAAGACTTCTCCAAAAGAGTTTGTATGTTTATGAAAATTTATTTGTTTCACCTGAAGATCTTGATGATGTGGTTCTTACCCTAACAGAATTTAAAATTCACATTCACACTTTTTATATAAATAGTAATAAGTTTAATTATGTAACTAAGTATTTTTATAAAGTATGGCATTGTTGAACTGTTTTGCAGAATTGGTTCAAAATAAATTTCTCCTTGATTGCATCTGCTTATTTGGAAGGGGAAGAGACACAGGGGGGAACAAAAGCAGCGTGGTCTTCATATTGAGGGGAAAAGGAGTGGAGTAAAAGGGGAGACTGAACTTAGAAGCTGTAGCTGTCTTGTTGACTTTGGGATGTATTTTTATCCACTGTAAACTGTTCTAGTGTACTTTAAAGATGCTGACTTTGTGATGTGTTATAAACTATTGGTGTCAAATGGGAGATATGTTCCAGAGCAGTACAGAAGTCCTTGGCAGGAATTGGCTAGAATAATTCTGTCTAGACTTATTTTAAGTCTCTCTTAACAACTGGATGGGCAGACAGGCTTGGGGTTCTCAGTAGAGAACTTCCAAAGTGGGCTCCCAACTGGCAGCTGGGCTGTGGGCCAGGGGCCTTTTCTTCCTCCTTTATCTGCTGTTGGCAGCCTCTGGTGGCTTCTGCACAATTCTTTCAGGGAATTTTATAAATCTGTTCTTGTGGTAGCTGGTGTTTTATCTCAACTTCATTGAATGTTATCTGTCTCAAAGGTCAGTACAACTCGGATCACAGATCCTAAAGTTCATGAGCAGTGCCACTATAGGTGAGGCAGCTGGTGCTGTCAGCAACTGGTTTTGTTTCAGTAACGACTCGTAACAGAGCACTAAGAACATTTTTACAGGTTCTATGACCTGCAACATTTACTGTACTTTACATATGTCCTGTAATGTAATTAATGTTTTCTATTTTTAATGGTAACAGTCGTGTAATTTCTGGTAATCTCCCTGTTGTCCATCCCACCATTACCACGTTTGTTCTTTGTGAGAGGCCTGCAGGTTGTTTCTGTCATTCATTCTTTCAAGCTGTAGTGTTTTCAGAATATTTTCATATTTCTGAGTAAACTTCCAAACATAAAAACGTGTATGATTCTACTGTTTAGATAAAATGAAAAGAACCTGATGTGTTCTTATCCTTCCCACTGAATTGTCATCTTGCTGGGGCTGTGACTATCTCTTACCACTGAACACTAACCTGAGAAAAAGGGCCTTAAACAAAGAAGGTCTCCTGGAGCCTCCAAGGCAGAATGCTGCCTTACCCACAGCCATCTAGAGTACTCTCTGTTCTGAAGTGCACTATCTACACCATACTGAGAAACCTGAAACGTGGAAAGTGAATACAAACTAAACGTAATGAGCCCCCGCTCTTGTTATTTATGTTTATCCGTTTAATCCAATAAAATCCTTGGGTTTTACTTATTTAATTACTTTCATTTTTCTTTTGGGAAGATGCTGTAGATGTTTGTGACAGCTTCCCCCCCCAGCACACAAGACTGCTGTGGAACCACACGGCTGTGTTGGGTTGAAACCCCAAGAGTGCTCTCTTTTTAAACAGAGTATTCTCTTGCAAATAGTGGCTCAAATTGTCATGCAGGCAGGTCTGGATGAATATCTGCCTGCCTAGCTTTTGCATTGTGCAGTAGATCTGAGAGTGAATGTCTAAAAGAGCAGGAACAAGAACAAGGCTGCCGTTGCCTTGTAGGCCTCACGGCAGCTGTGCAGAAAAAGGCAGAGAGCAGAGGTATGACACTGCAGGTGTCGTCTCTTCTCCTCCTTGTGCTTTGGAAGGGGTTAGAACTGCCACACAAGGCACTGAAGAGCTGCTTCTCCCCCTGCACAGTGGAAATGGAGAAGGGCTAACACCAAGCGTTTCTGTTTTCTGTGGTGGTTGTGTCTGCTCAGCTCACTATGCCTGCTTCCTTGCAGCTCTTGGTGTTAGGAAGTCCCTGTATAAAAAGAGCAGCATTTTCCAAAATGAGCCTCAAGCGTTTTGTAGGAAAAATTGGTGCAGAGAGGTGCTGGTCTCTGAATCCTGAGCCGATGGGAATGTTTGCTGCTGGAGCTTGGCCTGAGCGATGGCACTTTGGCTTAACTTGGTGTCTCTTTCCCTGTGGATATACGAGGGGTCTAGATTAGATTTCCTTCCTCTCCACTTGGTGCACAGTGACCAGGAATCTACCAGAGTTCATTCTGGCATTCCCCACAGGTCCTTTAGTGAATCCACTCTGAACAAATTTCCCATGTCAGTTTTGAATGCAAATGTTTGTTGCTTGTGCACAGCATGTTGGTTCATTTTAACATTCTCTTTTAAGTCAGATTTTTTTAAAATTGTAATAACCACTTTATTGAGGAGATCGAAGTATTCCCAGCACTGCATATTTTTGCAAAACACGGTCCATCTCCTTCAAGTATTTTGTTTTAGTGCAGAGAAATTGGCCCTTGTGTTGCTTTCAATTTGTGCTTCCTAAAGGAGAGGAGCCAGTTACCCCATTAAACTCAGTGGGGCCTGAAGAGCAGACTGCAGGTTTAAAAGGGAAACCTGAGTGCAGCATTCCTGGTGAATCAGTCATGCACCAGCAATGCAGCGAGCTGCTGTGAAAGCATTCCTTCTTCATCAAAATCCCCTCTCCACGGGAGCCTTCACCCCTGTGCTTTGTGCCCCGCTGCCCAGCCTCCAAGTCTCTTGCAGTTACTGGTAAGTGCATGCTGATGGATGGACCCCTAAAAATCCATCCTGTGCTTGCTCACGTCTTGTTTTTTCCTGAACCTCAGCAGTGGCTGCACTCACCCTTTGCTTGGTGTCCCCACACTCGTTCACATTTTGACGGTCATCCAGTGCCTCGGTGGCTGTTGATGTTTATTGGCTTTGGTGTTCGGAAGCACTGAGGAATGACTCAAATTGGCTTGTGTCCAGCGTGGGCATTCTTTCCCTTAAGCTAAAGGACTGCAAGAGCAATAGAAATGGTTTACAGCATTTATATTTGTTGCTATTTGTTAAGGTCGCTACATCAAATCTGTATATTTCACCTTGCTGTCTTTATCAATGGACTGATGGACTGCCATTTGCAAAGGAGAGTTGTTTTTTTTCATTTGATACTAAAGTTCATTCGCTACACTGAGTTTAAGATTATAGTAATTAGACCACTTAATAGGCTAAGTATAATCCTGTGTGCCACTGTTGTCAGAATAGCACCAGCCATTTAAGTGCGATCAGAATTGAATGGGTTTTCTAAATACTGAGTGTTCTTGCTTATGTAAGCATCAACTTTATTTATACAGAACTCTTCCTCCAGGCAGTTGTTCATTCCCTGCCCTGTTTGCAGCTGCACTTCTGAAGCAGAAGTGGGTGCCCCAGACGATGGAAATGAGCAAATCCTCCTTTGCTGCTCAGTCTGGTGTTTCACTGTCACTGCTGTGTATGTCAAAAACCTCCAAGCCATCAGATGATCATCCTCAAAACTGTAACCTGGTGATAAGGCTTTTCCTCTCTTAGTTTACATCTGTAATTCTTTCTTATATAAATATATATATACATATATGTATACTAATTAACTTAGCAATCTGCCAAGTACATACTCTGTTATTTTAAGCTTCTTCAAGGATTCATCATTATTCTTAGTCACCCTCAGATGCGAATTTGCACGTCCCTGGTTTGTTACTTTCTGCTCCAGACCCAGTGATATAAGATGCTGAAACACCCTTTGGTCTTCATGAGTGAGATGAGCTTGCTGCAGCCTACTGAGAAAGCTACAGGACATCAGCCTCTGTAGGATAGGCTTCACTGCACCCAGGGCATGTGGGTGGGATATTCTCCCCACAATGCAAAGAGGCACTGGCTGTTGATGTGTCTTGCCCAGAGTCACACAAAGAGCACTGGTGAGGCTGCATCTCAAGTACTGTGTTTTGGGACCCTCACTACAAGAAAGCCCTGGAGCATGTCCAGAGATGGGTAGCAAAGCTGTGAGGAACAGCTGAGCAAACTGGGATTGTTCAGTTTGAACAAGAGAAGTCTAAGGGGAGACCTTACCGTTCTCTACAGTGGCCTGCAAGGAGGTTGTGTTGAGGTGGGGGTCAGCCTCTGTTCCCAGAGGTGTTCCCAGAGGTGACTGCAATGGGACATGAGGAAATGACCTCGTGTTGTACCAGGGGTGGTTCAGTTGGGTATTAGGAGAAATTTCTTCTCCAAAAGAGTGGTTGGGCACTGGCACAGGCTGCCCAGGGAGGTGGTAGAGTCACTGTCCTGGAGGTGTTCAAGAACTGTGTGGATGTGGCACTGAGGGATGTGGTCAGTGGGCATGGTGGGGATGAATTGACGATTGAGCTAGATGATCTTGGAAGTCTTTTCCAATTTTACTGATTCCATGAGCCTATGTTTGGCAGCACATCACAGGCTGATGGCTGGACAGAATAGCTACTCTGCCTTGGCTCCCTGCTGGCTCAAGGGTAAAGGGAAAAGGCTGATAGCTGTGCCTCAAGTAGCGAGCCTCACTTCATCTGTTTTAATATGTTTTTATGATGCTGTGCTTTTCTTATTTTATTCGTCATCCTTAAACCAACATGACAAACAATTGCACAGATTTCAGATATACCACTGATGTGCTAACAGAAGTCATGGAGAGCCATCTCTCCTTCAAAGGTGGACCTTGGTACCCTCCCTCTTCCTCATTCTTGAACTGTTTCATCAGTTCAGGTGGGAGCAGCTCAGGAATGCAACACCAGTCTGTGGGACTTAGGCTGGAGGGGCAGCCATAAGGATGAAATCCACAGAGTGAGAAGAAATTCTTCTTCAGTGTCACTTGGTATATACATTTGCTCTCCAACAGAAGCCCTCCGGAACTGCCTGCTTGGGAAAATGGGGTGAGCTAAAGCAGAACTGCACCTGATGAGAGCCATTACTCTGCAGCCCCTAGAGAACGGGAAGGGACAGTGTGAGATAGAGCGTGGTGAATGCCAGCATTTCCTTGTGTCCCAGGAGCACAGTCAGCCATGTAGTTCACCACGCACTGGTGACTTTTTGCTGTAAGGCTGTTTGTGGTGGGTTAGCAAGGAGATTGTGCTGTTCTCTGCTGCTTCCAAGGATATTTCTGATTTGCAATTCTCTTACAGCGAAATAACTGGAGAAAAGAGGGAGGGCTAATTCAGCAAGATTGATCTATTTGATCAAAATTACAGCTTTCAAGAAAAAAAAAAAAAAAAGAGGTTAAAACACCTGTATTCCTTCAGTTTCTCCAAGGAACAGTCTTTAATGGGCCATTTAACACAAATGCTTCAGAAGAAGTTGAAGCACTGAAATCCTGCCCACACAGCACCCTATGTTGCCTGCACTGTCCTAACAGGTGAAATGGGTCTGAATGTTTGGTGTGACAACAGCAAGGTTTTAAATGGTGTGAGAGACACAGAAATGCTGACAGCCAGTGGTCAGTTCTCACTGCTAGCTCCTCAACGCTAAGAAGTTTTGTGGACTGGGTAGAAATGTAACTTTGCAAATAGGTTCTGGGAGGTGATAACCATGCCCAATGCCATTTAACTAATTCTCCCAGTAAGGCAGTGTTGCAATCCTGCCTATTCCTTGGGATATAGCCAGAGAATGTGAGTATTGAGAGCTGCGTATCAGGGTAGAAATGGAGGTCTCTTTGGTATGTGTGATATACTCAGTGCACTATACTCAGCTCATGCTCACAGCTCACAATGGATGCAGATGCTGAGGTTTCCTAGCCCAGCCTCCACATCACCCCACCAGCCATTTGGCCTCTCCACCAAGCAGGTTTTGCTCAGACAGGATAGGCTACTTGGTGCTGGTCTCAGAGCTCGCCACGTCAGTTCCTCTGACTGCAGGATGGGAGAATGGGCACATGTCCCCTGCAGCTGGCCCTGCTGTGCTGGCAGTCACTTCCAAAGATGGAGAGCTGGAAGAAAGATGGCATGCTGTGTCCAGTCAGGGTGCAGTGAGGGCTGGCTGCTCCCTGCAGCACTCTTGGGTGGCATCTGTGCAGCTTTATAAGGTTGTAAATAACCTTCCCTTTCCCTCAAGGAAACTCTTTGCCAGCATTTGTGTTAGTCTCTGTCATCAGCTACACTTAAACGTTTTTCACATTAAATACTTCAGTAAGTTCAAAGACCAAAACTAACATATGTAATAACTGTATGACACTATATCACTAATAGTAAAGTGTCAGTAGTCAGGCTGGTACCTTTCAGAACAGCAGACTTCAACCTCAAGTAAATGCTTTTTTACTGCAGCCATCTTCTTGCCAAGTCTTGACGCTAAATCTGCAGAGCCCATGTAGGGGAACTGTCAGGTCAGGGCTTGAGCTGGTGATTGAGCACCTGGTGAAGGGGAATCCCTGAACCAGGGAAGCACAGGCAGATTGCTAACACCTGTGGTCTCCATGTGCCCAGAAGGGGTGGACCCATGGTGGAGCCATGCTGGGCTCATATAAGGGCAGCCACTGAAGGGGGAGTATTTCTTAGGCCTAGGTTTCTTCTTGAGGAGTGCTGTGTGACTAGACAGTACTTTTACCAGTGGGGTGAGTTTGACTTTTCTTTTTGCGTATATCTGTTGGCTTTCCTGCTAACACTTTGCCTGGTATCACCATGAACCAGTCAGACCTGCTTTTGCTTCTTCATGAGAACAGCCCAACAATGTGATTTAACCAACTCTCGGTTCTGTATGACAACTGTAATCAACGTGACTGTGTTTGTGTAGCTCCTCTGCTGCCCATTTCTGATTCCAAGTCCTACCATCAGCATATTTCATTGTGCTTCTCACTGTCAGCTATTGTCTACAAGCAGATAAGGCAGTGAATTTGGGAAGAAGATCTAGTAGGAAGGGTTTGAGTTTTAATATAGCTCAGATTTATAAAGTAAATGCTAGTCCTGAGTATTGGCTTTAATTGATGGTTTGTATTATCTTTTTCTTCTTTTCATTGTAACACCTGAAAGTGATAAGTTTGTTGTTTGTCCATAGGACTCCCCTGTGAATAGAAGGAATAGTATTATCAGTACGACAAACCCGGGAAATGAATGTGAAGCCTGAACTGACAGAGCAACTTAGCCAAGCTCCAGGCAGGATATCTGTAGTACAGTTGGAAATTGAACCCGGACTCTCATCCAAGTGCAAGAGTGATTTTTCCGCAGAGCAATCACTTTGGCTGTCTCAAAATCAGAATAGCTGCTCAATTGCATTCCAGAGCTGAGCAGTGCTTAGCATGCTGAAGGAGGGCGACAGCCCAGGCCTCACTGCATCTGCAGCCCTGGACTGGGAACATGTATGCTGAGTGATTGGAGGGGGTTGAGCTGGCTCCTAAAGGAGCAAATCCTACAGAGATTCTGAGGAATGTGTGAGGTATTACCTGGCAGAGCTGTGTGAGTATTTACATAATCTTCAGTGCGAAGTAAGTCTTATTTGCTTGGGCTAAGTCCACTGTCCTTGAATGGAAGAACCATTTCCACTTCACTTTTTACTTGCATAATTCAGCATCCAGTAAAGGGGCACTAATTTCTAAACACACTCCAAGAGACTATGCCCACATGCACAGATATATATATATTTTTTATGTGTAACTAGCTCATTTGATCCACTTGTGTCAGTTAGAGCTCTCTTAATATCTTACAAGCATAATGTGGCTCTTTCAAGGATTGGTAACATCCTTGAACATTGTTTCATCCAAATACTCGTACTCTTTCATTTAAATTGAGAAATAAAATAATTTGGCTTTACTGAACCACACAGAAGGGATACCGTACAAATGTTTTGTTATCAGTTGCCAGCAGCTCATTTAGCAGCTCTTGTAATGTGTTAATTTGGGAGACTTCAGACCTTGTTATTTTTTCCCTTGCAGTGCTACAACAGAGTGATATTTTAAACAGCTTCTACAAGCTAGAGCCTTCAGTTATCTTCAGATTGTCAGCTGCAGGGGGGGAAGAGTGAATGAAACCTTGTCTATGCCACTGATGGCCAAGAAGATCCAGTATAAGGCTCTTCAAAATGCAGCAGTAGTAAGAAAATCTATTTCTCCCTACTTTCCAAACTGGCTTATTTAGTTTCTTCAGCTGTCATGCCTGTGATTTGTAAGCATAAGCTTGTATGCAGTGCCGTAATTTTTGTTTGTTTCATGTCGTACTATAGGGCTGCACCAAAAGACCTCTGAGCTCTTGGCCTTGGGCACTTTTTCTCCAGCAGAAATTGCTGTGACTGTTCGTCAGGAGTTGTGTTAAAATATGAAAGAACAGGAATACTGTTTGTCTTTACCTTTTAGTCATTCCTCTCACGTTCTTCACTTAAGTAAATCCATGCACTGATCTGTTTTGTTTTCAGTTCCTATTTGTCCAGCTGAGAGTGCTAGTCTCCATGAATTAGTCCAGCAATTGATGACACTTGATGATATCTCAGCATCCAGAAATCCTGAAAGCGTGCTAACTATGCAAAATGCTGCTGTGAGAACTGACTGTGAGGTGGCTGTTCTATTCCCTCTTAAAAGGATGCTGCTGCTTGATGTTCCCAGTATGTATGTCTTCTTGTCACTGCGGAATCCAAAGGGAAGTTAAGTGTGGATTTTGATGGCTGACAAGAGAGTTTCTTCTTTTTTGACCCCTCATCTGACTAGATAATGAATATTCTTGCGGCTATTACTGTAAGGCCAAGAAAGGGGAAAGAAATTATGGAAGGACGCATTCAGAGAATGAATGATAAGAATGGAAAAAGAAACTTAAAGGGCCAGATTCTGAGGCAGAATGACTAGCAGTCAACAGGGCAAGTGGCAAGAACTCAGAAATGCTGTGGATGTGCAGAGCTTATAACAAACAGGCTTTCAGTGCCACCTGCAGAACTCTAAGTCAGCAGCTGGAAAGCATGAGGGGAAGGAAGCTTATCAGGAATTAAGTGTAAGAACTCATCCTTCTCTCAAAAGGCCTATGGGTTCCTTTCAGGGATTCCCAAAAGATCTAGCAGTGTCCTGTGTTTTATCTACACCAGTGTTCTGAATATAGCCTTCAGTCATACCAGTCTTCTTTGCCAGCAGTGAATGAGCTTCACGCCCTGTAAATCCTTTGAGTACCTCCTGTTTAAGTCTATGTATTCAGATTCTCTGAATATTCATTTTCTTGGCCTATAAATAAAGAAGTCTAATGCTTATTAATTTCAAGTGTGCTTACATTTTTATTCCTATTAAAGTCTGCTGCATAGTAAAACACTTCCACCTTATATATTTTTCATCTCTGGAGCAGCATAAACTATTTTGGACTCAAGGGTATGTGTATCATTTCAGCAACTGCTATTGGTAGTAAACTGTCCTAAAGTAAAGGTGATATTTCAGTTAATTCCTGTACAGAAAAGCTGTAGCTCTTCCAGATGTATACTGGTCTGTTACTGTGTTAAAGCATGCTGTGTATGTACATATACATGCAAGAATACACCATTTTTCACAAAGGTAGTACTTAAAAGAGAAAAAAAAAAATAAAAATCATTTCAGTTGAACTAACTTCTCTTTAATTCTTTCTTCTCCTGTACTGGTTCATTTCACTGAGACTCATTCACTCCACTCAAGCCATTAGTCATTTTGTTATGCATTCCCTCTGGCTACGCTTGCTACAACACCCTGCAGTTTCCATCTTATCTGAAGTGTTGCATAAATTGGTTTCCAGCAAAAGGAACTCAACTTGCTAAGTGCAGACAGCATGGTTAAGTGAACTTGCAACCTAAATTGTTTCCCTTATTTTAGGAGGACTGTAAATATACCCAACAATTCTTAACTTACAAGAGTATGGTCGTGATACAAAATAGGTTATTCAAGACCATCCCCATTAGTTAGGACATCACCTAACTAGATTACTTTTAAATGTACGACTATTAGGGTTGGAATGAAACTTACAGGGAAGAGTATGTGACATGGCTTTGAGGCGTAGTAACAAGAACATTGCTTGAACAAATCTGTGAGTTCAGCAATTTGAAAGAAGGCAAAGTCCCAAGTTTGTTTAAGTTAAGTTGGGTACTGAGCATCCATATAATGCAGCCTCAGAAAAAAAGTCAGTTTGATCCTTCCATGTTTCTAGGGTGACCCCAGCTGGAGTAACATGTATGGTCTGTTCATCTCTGTTCAAGAAAGACGAAGAAATAAGCAGAACCTCTCTGAGAAGCAGTGGCTTGCTTACATCCGATGCACTTAAAAAAAGGCAATGATATCCTCTTTCTGGAATTGTTTGGGCTACATCAGAGACAAAAACAGCATTAATTTAGGTTCAGTTAGTCCCACTAGGTGGAAATCAAAACAATGATTAGTATACTGAATGTAGTTTCAGTAGGAAATAAGAGTATAAAGATGCAACTAGTTTTATAGTAGAAGTTGGCTGTTCTATGTAAGAATTTCCTGTATATCCTTCACCATTGTAGCATATATTGGACTGCTAAAGCATAATCCTAGAATCAGAATGGTTTGGATTGGAAGGGACGCTTAAGATCATCTAGTTTCAACCCCCCTGCTGTAGGCATGGATGCCTTCCTCTAAACCAGGTTGCTCACAGCCCCATTCAGGAAGGGGATATCCCAACCTCACTGAGCAACCTGTTCCAGTTGTCTCACCACACTCAAAGTAAAGAACTTCTCTAAATCTACCCTCTTCTACTTTAAAGCCATTTTTCCCTTGTCCTGGGGCTTTGTGCCATTACACTAAGTCCCTCCCTAGCTCTCCTGTAGCCCCCTTTGCTTTCCAACTCTTATTTACTACAAGCATATTAAAATTAAACATGCATTCCAAAAGATTTTTTAAAAAACAAAGTTTTATTAAACAAATGTGTTCTAAAGACCTCTATGAAAGAATCTTCTGTTGTACATAAAGGTTCTTATTTTCAGTACTAAATAAAGCATGTAAGCAAATACAACTCAGAAATAATAGCTGAATAGTAACTGAAACAGCCACAGTCAAATGAAATAATCAGTAGAAAAGCATCTCACAAACAATGTAAAAATGGGATAACATCTGCATACTAAACACATTATTTAGAGAGGAATAAATAATCCAAATTCACTGTCTGATATGCAGAAGCCAGGAATTCTACTCTGCTTCATAACAGGTAGAAAAAAACCAGCAGTAAATTCCACACCTACACATTTGTTCTGACAACTTAGTAATGAAGGCAACATTGGTCTATTTTTCAATACTAAAGCAGATACCTTTAGAATTATATTTAAAAAAACCTGCAACTTCAAGTACGGATGAAGCAAAGTAGTTTAGGTAGATTTCCATATTGATAGAAGATGTTTAATAGCATTAAACAGCCATCTCCATCTTAATAGGTGGATGAGGGTTATAATCTTCAATCTGAAAGTCTTCTGCCTTAAAGTCACTGATGTCTTCGACCTTACGAAGGATTTTGAGTTTGGGTAAAGGTCTGGGCTCCCTTTGAAGCTAAAAATAAAAGCATGTCCTACATTAATTGCACAAAAGTAATAAATACTTAAGAGATAGGGACTTTGTGTTATAAATTAGATCTCATTAATCTAAATTCAGATTTCCCCAAGAAGGCATAAAAAAAATAATTACAATACGGTTTGACATAATCTACTTTAGTATTTTGATTAGGTGCAGCAGCATCCAAATGCACTGTGAGCAGTCTGAGTTTGCAGAGCTATTTTAGTGGATGCAAATTAGATTCCTTCCAGACGAAACTAAATTGGAAATTCTGATGAAGATGTGCATCAAATGTGCTGCAATTTCTCACAGGAACATTAGGGCCCAATCCAATAGCTAGTTCTCTGGGTGGTTTTGAGCTCTGTGAATGGTGAGGATACTCAATCCAACTAAAATTCTTATTTTCTTCTCCTGCACTAAATTACTTCCTGAAGAAAATACAGCCTTACCTAAGCAAACTGATTAACTAATTTGAATTGACGAGTTATCTTGTCCCGATATACCTAAAAAGACATTTTATAATAATACTATAAGACATGTGTTCACCCTCTTGGGCAGAATGATTTTCTAAAATTCTGTAATGACAAAGTCAAAAATAGGTGTATGGACTCAAGGTCTCTAACTTAGTTCTAGAATAGTCCATTTTGATCTGGAGGAGCATACAGATGTTCACTTCAGTCATGTTTGTTACAAACAAAAATAAATACAAATTCTACATAGGTTAAAGACCAGTTCAGGAAATGCAATTTTTAGGGCAGAAATGTGGAAAAAAAAAGCCATGCAAATTAGTATCTGGAAAACAGTGCATACAATAATGAGACAATTTGGTATTTGATGAGCACTGTGGAAAATAAAGTACAAGAACACAAAACGAGTACTTACTTGAACTTTAAGAGGCTCCACATGATTCAGATATATGTGAGCATCTCCTAAGGTGTGTATGAATTCTCCAGGCTGAAAAAAAAAAGGAGAATACGCGATAGCTACAGTGACTGAACAAACACTACAGGTCTGCTCATCCATTGGAAACAGATGCAGCAGTGGATCCAGCTTAGTTTCACTTCTCATACGTATTACTTGCTCAAGTTGTTTCAAACTAGCAACTTTAGCCACTGTAAACAATGTAGATTATGGAAGCAGAGGTGTCAATCACAAGATAAACCCCAAAGCACTTCAAGAGCATTCAAATACGGTTTGCATACTCGCAAGTTCTGCGACTTTAGGAATTCCTAAACAATCTAGCTTTTCTATATATATATATATGTGTGTGTGTGTGTGTGTATGCAAGATCCTGAACAGCACACTCACTTCATGGTTTAGTGGCTTGTGGTAGCCATGGTAATGGGAGGACGGTTGGACTAGATGACCTTGTAGGTCCTTTCCAACCTTGTGATTCTATGATTTCAGTTTATCCTGAACATGACACCAGAGTCTTTTAGTCCTTCACTCTTCAGATAGTATTAAATAAAATGATTAAATAGCCTACCTTCAGCCCTGTGACATGGGCAATCATGTACGTGAGCAGCGAATAGCTGGCAATATTGAAAGGCACTCCTAGTCCCATATCTCCAGACCTCTGATACAGTTGGCAAGACAGTTCACCATTTAGAACATAGAACTGGCAAAGAGCATGGCAAGGTGGCAAAGCCATCAGAGAAATATCTAAGAATTACAATACAGGAAGAAGGGGGTGGCGGGAGAAGAAATCAAAACTGCGTTAGTGTCATAAACTTAGAAAATGCAAAAACTGAACAAGAACAGTGAGAGATACAGCAGGTAGTGCAGCTTGATATTGCTATCATTCTGCTGCTTCTTCTCTTTAAACAAGAGAGCACCTGCTGCCTAAGCAATTAAGACTGGGTCATGACAAGCTGTCTCCTGAGCTTTATGATCAGAAAAGTCATAAACAGATATTCTATAGAACAGATTTGTGCCATAATGCTGCACAGCAGTTTAGCCTTACTCACCTAGGGGAGCCAATTTATTTCCCTTAAGGGAAGACTTTGAGAGCAAAATTAAGCATGTATCCTAAAGCAACTTACAACTGCTTTATCTTACTCACTTCTCACACTGCAATGCAACTTTATTGCTTGTTGAGATTTAAAACTGACTAATCATTGATAAATAAATTCAGAAAATAAAATACGAGTGTTTACACTTAAAGTGAAGATAGTAAATTTACAGCTAGTTTAAGTAAAACATGAACTCACTCCTGATATGTGAGGATGTTTAGCCTTAAAAATAGCAGCAGCAGCATGTGGAATCCCCTTTCAGAGACACTAGAAGAAAATGTGGGGGGATTATTTTTTTTTTTAGTGTATGGATCTACTGCTGCTAAAGTAAAACAACCACTAGCACTAGCTCTTATTTAGAAATAATCCTACAAAGTGAACAGGCTAATACATGCCCAAGAAGAATGACTGCAAGTTCTATGTTTTTTTCTAAGTTTACTATTTAATATGTGGCTAAAAAAAAAAATCTAACAACAACAACATTGCTTTGGTATACTTATTTTTGTTGTTTTTTAGCCTTGTCAACATAAGAACTTCTGTCTCTGAACATATATGAGTATGTCAAAAGGCACTGGTAGCCATGTATACCCCTCACTTTAATCTGGAAATAAAAACTTGGAAGTAAGTTGAAAAGTTTTGAGGTTTGAGCATGAGAATTAAGCAGAAAGAGAACGGACAACCCCTGACCACTTTTACTGCACTCAGTGACCTACATTTCTGGTAGTTTTATAAAGAATAAGGAAAGGCAGTAACATGGAACTGATGCTGACACAGTACTTAGAATACAGTCTATATATTTTATAACATTCCCTTAAAGTGCATGGTTCAGTACCTTTGGGATTCCAAGCACACATGATGATTCTTCTGTCATCTGGATTGGTTTTGATCATCTCAATCACTTTTTGTAACTGATCAACTCCTTGGTTGGAATAATCTGAAGAAAGATACCAAATATGATCTAAGTCAGATTCACATTATCTATTTTTAAAGCCCAGCCCACAGCCCACTGGAAAGTGATACTCTCATGACAGCCTCTGAAGATTTTATTGAAACTTTGAAGGCAACTAAATTTATCTGTTGGTACTCACGAAGCATAGGTTATGCTTGGTCTTTCTTCAGCTGCTCTAAGGCTTGTGAAGTTCTCATTACTGTATTAGAATATGTCCAACTGCCTCTTTTGAGTGCTTCCACTACCTTTAGCATCCACTGAAATTGGACGATTCCTATCTAAAAAGTTTTCTTCTAAGCATCAAAAACTAGAAGTCTGCACTAACACTACATCCCAGGAAACAAAGGTTGTGATACAAGTATATTAATGGTACAAAATGTGTTATGATGATGAACGATGACATTCATGATACCTAAAAAGGACAAAGCTGTATTGGAATGTGCAACAGATATTAACATCTCATATTCATGTTTTTTAAAGTAATTCTCCCAGTCTGTTTTCTGTAGTACATGCCTTTGTCTCGAATTTACATGCTATAGTACTCCTACTCAAAAAAAAAAAAAAATCAAAAATGACATCCAGACCAGTAACACAGAATGCCATGCATTCTTTGAATGCTTAAAAGAAGAAAGATTTTGACAAGTAAATACATACATCTATCTAGCACTCACCAAGGTCATTCATGAAAACTAAATTTCCGAAACACTTGGAGCCAGAAGGCACAGGATATTACAATTCACCCAGTGACCCTTGCTGGCTGATTTTAGGCTCGATGTCAATTATAGAGAAATTCACTGGAGTTAACAGCAGAATGGATACTAGAATAAAAAGAGCCATTACTTGTTATTCGTTATTCTGACCCATGCCAGTGAATTAGCATGGCTGGTAACTAATTTTTTCTAATAACTCTTCTTGCAACCCAACACCAAATTCCAATTATAGAGAAAGAGACCCAAGCTGGTTGGCAAACAACATGGTAATATACCAGCAGCACTGAGCCAGAAGCTTTTTCAAATGGTTTTATTAGATCCTGAAGATAATTACTCATGCATTAGTAGTGCAACATAACAAAATTAGCAATGGAAATTTATCTCATCTATTTTTCTGTAGTACACAGTAACTCAGATCTTTTAAGTTAGGAAAGCTAAAACATTTTACTAAGTTTTTACATTTGTTAGTTCACTGTTTGCACCACTTATGTTAGGGTAAAACTGTACTCTGCCAGTAGTCAATATGCCAATACTAAGTACAGTATCTGTAACTAATGTCAACTTTGAGAACATATCGACAAAAAAATACAAGAGGAAAAAATAAATCGTATTCTATCAGATGCACCAGATGCATATATATGTGTGTGTGTATATATATATATATTTTTTTTTTGACTCTTCTTTTAATGACAGTCCTAAGTTGTTTTTTTTTTGACATCTTCTCCTTCAACAATTTAGAAGGAACCACCCAAATACTTCAAAGTAAGTTTAATGAATCAGTTCCACTGAAAATAATAGAAACTGCATCATGTTGTAGTTCATTACAGCTATTCTATCTACAGCATCATCCTGCTTTGTTCCAACTGTAAAACAGAAAAACCTCACAACCTCACCACATTGTGGCCTTCCAATACTTGAAGGGAGCATATAAACAGGAGAGGGAATGGCTGTTTACCACTGTGGACAGTGATAGGACAAGGGGCAATGGTTTTAAACTGAGACAAGGGAGGTTTAGGTTAGATACTAGGAGGGAGTTTTTCACACAGAGGGTGGTGAGGCACTGGAACAGGATGCCCAAGGAGGTTGTGGATGCCCCATCCCTGGAGGTGTTCAAGGCCAGGCTGGATGTGGCTCTGGGCAGCCTGGTCTGCTGGTTGGTGACCCTGCACACAGCAGGGGGTTGAAAGTAGATGATCACTGTGGTCCTTTTCAACCCAGGCATTCTATGATTCTATGATTTCTTTTCCACAATGTCCCATGAACATACGGAACTAACACCACTTCCTGCCAGCACAAGTGCATCATGGAATTAACGTTACTTCATCGTGGAATTAGCATCCTTTGTTGGCATTCAGAGAGTGCAGTCTTTGTTCTGTCACTGAGCTAGCTTATGGTTCTGGACTGCAGTACAGAAACGCATCTCTCCATCTACCGGTGACCATATCATCTCTACATTAAAGTAAAAATAATGTATGTTGCATATTACATTATGTATGATTCCTCTGTTCTATAAATACCAAATTATCACATACAAAACTAAATCTTTCAGAATAATTAGACTCAGCTAATTAAAAAGCATAAAGCAAAATTCACCCTCAGATTACACATTCTTGTTTTCATTCCACAGTGTGAACAGTCCTCTTAACAACAGACCAACCCACCCACAGACTTCTGGAAGTGAGGTTGCAGTCATCCCACCAAGCAGTCAAGGCTGCATATGTCATTACCTGTGTGCATGTCTTTGTATTCTGCTCCAAAGTGCCTCCATTGGAAACCATAAACCGGCCCTAAGTCTCCCTCTTCTCTGGTGCAAAACCCCTGCTTATCCAGGAACTCACGTGATCCATTGGCATCCCAAATCTTCACACCCTTTGCAGAGAGCTCTTTGGCATTTGTAGAACCCTACAAAATACAGACAGTACGAAGTTTACCTTCTAATCCCAGAACAGAGAACACGATTTGACGCAGACGCATTAAGCTTTGCTACTCAGCAGAATTTCTCCATTTTTAACATAAAGGATGGACAGTCTGATTAATGTACTAGATGCTGTTCTCGCACTTGGACAAAACAAATCTTCTAAGTATCTTACTGGACTTCTGAGGAGCCAAGCTGCTGTTGTTTAACTCACAAAAATTACAGTCTCAAGGTCACCTGCTGTATATAATTTCACGTACACATCTACAGAAGACAAGATTTTACTCTTCAAATGGATAAAAGCAGACAAAGTATGGCCTAGACAGTGTCTTTCCCAAGCCACCTCTAATGAAGTTAGTCTAAAAGTCCCTTTTGTTAACATGACAAAAATAAAAAATAGGGCAAAATGAACTAGAAAAGTTTCACTGAATTCTGCAGTGAGTGCCAATCAGCAAACTCAAAAATCCAACATAACAAGTGTTCTGTTTGGGGGAGTGCACAGTCTTTTATCTTTGAAAAAAAGACACTTAAAAAAATATCTGGGTATGTGAGTCCTGTTATCTAGTAAACTGTTGTCTAGGTTTTCCCACACCAGCATGTTCTCAAAGAATTTCAAGGAACACTTGTACTGCAACATATTATCTACAGAATTTTAGTATTCTTAACTGCAGCAATTAGCCCTACTGGGTGTCATTTTTTACTTCTTAATAGACTAGTGTTTACTTCAGTCTTACCGCACTTGTGGTTCCTCACTGCTTGCTTCTGTTCAAATCAATACAAGCTACCTACCTACCTATTGAAAAGCTAATCATTAGACTGTTTGCAAATTACAATATTATTTCTTATGTAAACACTAATAAGAGACTCCATTAGGCTTTTTTAACAGCAAAAGCTCTCCCTGTACCAGACTGTTTCCCTTAAAAAGAAAGAGAAGAAAAAAATGTTCTGATTTTAAAATGCAATAGCATTCACTGAAATACATGGAATGTTTTGAAAACAAGTCTTGTACACATGGGCTGTTCTGCTGTAGGAACAGAAGCACCTGCATTCACACCCAATTCCTTAACCCATTTCACACCAGTACATCAGATTGATGCCATTCTCAGGCCTACTACTAATAGAGCCATCCAGATACGGCACCTTGATAAACCACAGCAGCTCCTCCAGCACTCCTTTCCAGAACACTTTCTTTGTTGTCAGCAGTGGGAACTGATCTGAAAAACAGTTACAAGGTGACAGAGATGATCAGAGATTTGTTGGGATGAAAACAGATAATTCAAGGGGTTAGAAGGGATATCTGGAGATCACCTATTCCAACCCCCAGTTAAAGGTTCCCTATGGTAGATTACACAGGAAAGCACCCAGGTTGGGTTTGAATACCTCCAGAGGAGACTCACCACCCCTCTGGGTAGCCTGTTCCAGTGCTGTCAAACACAGACTAATGCATGTTTTTCTCATGTTCAGATGGAACTTCCTGTGTTCCAGTTTGTGCCCACTGCCCCTTGTTTTGTCACCAGGCACTGCTTATAAGAGCCTGATCCCCACTGCCCAAATAACTGACGTTTTTCCACACACAGAAGGCAATGCCCCTGTCTGACACAGAGGTTTGCTGTTGGGAAGGGACGTGTCATGCTCTTACTGGGAACAATGCTGACAGGCACACTGCAGTGATAGATGGAGGTGAGGACTTACACGTGGACAGCACAACAGGGCTGCAGAACTATGTGCAACGGGAATCAGAGCCTTAAGGTAAAATTATAAGGATCTATTGCACTGACGGCTCTTCCTACACCTGCACAGCAGGTTACCTCACGACGCCCCCTGCTTACTTTATCACGAGATGAGAGCAGACCCACAACCACCGCCTGCTCCTTCCCGCAATGCAGAAAACATCGCGGGGGACGCCGAGCCGCCGCAGCACGGGGAAGGAAGGCCGGCCCCGCTCCTGCAGCCCTGCAGCGGGGCGGCAGAAGATGGCGGCCGAGCCCCGGGGCGAGAAGACGGCCCCCGGGGGGAACGGGGGCGAGCACGGCAGGGACTGAGGGGGCTGCGGGCAGCTCCCGGGGCAGCCGGCAGCCGGAGGGACCGCGGGTCCCGGAGGTGCCGACCTCTCAGACTGTACCGCGCCTGCATGCCGAAGACGGAGATGGTGCCGGTGCCCGTGCGGTCCTCCTTTCGGTGGCCGTGCTGCAGGATGTGCCGGACCTGCTGCAGGTACTGCGGCTCGCCGCCCTCCAGGCCGCTCGACGGCTCCTCCGCGGCCGGCATGGCGAGCGGGAGGCGGTCCGCGCGGCCGGGCGCGCTCCTGCTGTCCGCCCGTGCCCCTGCTGTCCGCCCGTCCCCGCCGAGCCCGCCAAAACCCTTCCTTCCTTCCCGCGCAGAAGCGGGCTGCCGCCTCCCTCTCCTCTCCGCCCCCTCCGGGAGGCACCGTACGCACCGCCTTCTGCTGAGGGCGGGACCGCGGCCGCCCGTTGTCTGCTCCTCGTCGCCTTAGGCGAGGTGTGAGGGCTGCAAGGGCAGTGGGGCAGTATGGCGGCGGAGCCTATGGTATTAAAGTTTATAAAGATGGGTGCTAACATCGTGCGTCTCATACACTTAGCTAAACGCTTTCTTGGCACACAGAGGACTCACAAAGCCTACGCTCAGAGCTCGTGGCAGCCCGTCTTCCTAAAAATACCTGCCTGAAGTGAACGTCTCTGTAAGTTGGGCTAAGGACGGTGCAGGCAAAACAGGAAGAAAAAACACCAGTTCTCCTGCGAGGCTGATATTTTCAGACAGCAAATGCAGCTGTGGGGAGGGGGTTCTGAGATAAGTATGGAAGAATCTAGCTTCCACTTGGCTGCCTGACCAATGAAGAGATTCTGAATGTTGCTTCATCAGTCACACAATCACAGAATTGTAGGGGTTGGAAGGGATCATCCTGTCCAAGCCTCTGCTAAAGCAGGTTCCCCACAGTAGGTTGCACAGGAAAGCATCCAGGTGAGTCTTGAATATTTCCAGAGAAGGAGACTCCACAGCCCCGCTGGTCAGCCTGTTCCCGTGCTTCATCACCCACAAAGTGAAGAGGCTCTTCTTCATGTTTTTATGGAACTTCCTGTGTTCCAGTCTGTGCCCATTGCCCCTTGTCCTGTCACTGCACATCACTGGCAAGAGCCTGGCCCCATTCACTTGACTCCCACCCATTACATATTTATAAACTGTGATGAGGTTCCTCTCTGTCTTCTCTTCTCCAGGCTAGGCATCCCCAGGTCTCTCAGCCTTTCCTCACAGGCAGATGATTCAGGCCCCTCATCATCTTTGTAGCCCTTCCCTGGGCCCTCTTTAGAACTTTCCTGTCTTTCTTGAACTGAGGATTCCACGTCCCCACTCAAGTTGGCCTACCTACAGTGTCACTCCTCTTGGGCTTTTACAGCTGCACACCTTTCATGCTGTACCTTCTCTCTAAGGGCACCACTCAGTGCTGGCTGTAGTTGAGTTTCACTTTGCCAGTATCCACTCCTTTCTCCTGTTTTTCAGCATAGTTTTTGTGTTCTGAATTTTGCCTTCTGCACAGCTCCTGATACAGCGTCATCTGAAGATTTTCAAGGTATATTCTCTCTGTTGGCCAAAACAGACCAGCTCTTCTCTGAATATTTCTTTGTATTAGTAGATCTTAGTAGTTAAGTGTTTGGTTGAGGTGCACATCTCTTAGATGGAGCCCGACTTTCTAACAACTGGTCTGATTCCAGGAGTTATGGCTGCTTAATCTCTCAAGATTATTGTTCTGTAATATAAAAGAAGTTGTAGGAACAGGAACTGTAGGCCAGAAAATGTTAATTTTTCCATACTGTAGACAGGAAAACGTATCATTTCCACTACTTAAAACAATTAAATTGCCATTTCCCTTTTGTCTCCTGTGTGGCTTTATACATTTTGAAATGCATACAGTTTATTTTGCAAAGATACAGTTGGAAATAGTGAAGTAAATGTGTGCAAAAATGTTCAATCACAGCCAATAAAACCAAAACACCTAGAGCTTTGCTTCTGAGAGTTGTATCTGTTCTTAGTGAATATAATTTGCAAATACCATGCAAGCTAAAGACAACAATGTAGGAAAAGACAAACATCTTTTCTGATAAAGGATTCCCTGTTAATTATGGCTCCAAAGGCAAACTACAAGTAAAGAGAGCTAAAGGCAGAAGACTTACTCATTTATGCATATTCAGAAAAGTCATTTAATGTGTGTTACAAACATCAAAAGCAACTGGAAGAAGAAACGGGGCATTTTCATTGGAAAATAATATGCTATATGCATATGGTAATCTGGTTGTTTCAGGCTTAGCTGAATACGCAATATCTTTAGGGAACAATTTTGAAAAGGCTTAAAAATTTGCCTGAATTTAAGTATGCAAATAGGAGTTATTTGCATCTTTACAGCTAATTATTTCCTTAAATCTTTGCATAACCGGAGCCATACGTGATTCCTCAAAGATCACCTAATATACAACATAAACAACATTTTATTTAAATAAATGTCTCTCAAAGTGGGCTTGAATTTGTATTTCAATTAAAAGATTGCTACAGTCATCAGTTGCTAGCTCATATGTCACGGTATTTATTAAGCAAAATTTTATTTATATGCAACTATTTTAACTGTAGTCATTTAACAAATAGCTGAACATTGAGTTTAGGAGTATTTCACCTAAGGAGAGTACATGGATTTCAGGGATTGAGATTTCCCACATCTTCGTTCCTAGGAGAAAAGAAAATAAATGATTAATTTTATTTTTTTTTTTAAATAGAAAGATTTGGAAAAATCTGTATATGGGGAATGTACAAATATCCTGCTGTGGAAACATATATGACACATAAGAAAGACTGAAACAATTTTTTCTCTCTTTTTCCCTTCCTGTAGATCTTCCTTTTGTGGAGTTCCTGTTCTTTCCTTTTGTCATGCTTCCATGTATCCCAAATCTGTTGCACAAACAGAACAGAAAATGGTACTGCGATTTGGAAATAAGTGCTACCACCTTTTCTCAAGCATGAGAAAGAAGAAGAAGCATGAGAAAGAAGAACTGTTTGTGGGCGTTGGAGTCCACCAGATCTGCACATCTTGGAGACTTCCCTGGGACTTTGTGGCTAGCCCCATAGCAGTGTGATACCAGTAGCAACATGATGCCACTTAAAAACTCTGCTGCCTTTCCTGGAGTTTCTCCATGAGATTAGAGAATATTAAGTTTGTTCATTCTTGCAGCCTGTTTCTTCCCTCCCCAGTCTCTTAAGCATGGAGAGGGATCTCCATGAACCCTTCCTACAAAAATATTTAGAAGGCCATGGGAAAGATCTTTCTGTGAACACTCCTACAAGTCTAATTGAAGATTTCGTTAACAGTGTTAACACTGTTACTCTGAGTAGAGCATTGATAATGTGAAAATTTTATGGCAAAAACAGCTCTTTCAAATCATGATGTTGATTCAACATTGCAGCCCATTTTTTGTCAAAAATAATATGGAACATGCTATTAAACACAACCTAAAATTAAAGGAGAAAAAAGATGAGCAGTGGTAGTTCCATTTTATACTTGATTAGTGAATGCAAAGACATGGTATCTGATGCCAAAGCTCTGGATTGTGGTTGTGAGGCAATTCTTTTCTGATGGAATATTTGTCATTAAATTACCTCATCCCAGATGTTACTTAAAGATTGAGGGTTTTCACAGTTAAATAAGTGAAGTCTTTTAATATCATAATGTCTGTGTTTTGCAGGCTAGAACACTGAGCATTTATTTTTGTTTTCTGTAACACTTGTGTTTGTCTTTCAATCAAAGCGTTGTTTCCAAAGAGACAGTCTTGAATATAGCATGACAGAATCCTGTTCCAACTAATGTTTATTGCAATGAAACGTCTCTTATGAAGAGCTGCATTCTCTGTGAAGCGAGAGAGAAAATTAACTTACCACTTAAAAATTCTGCTTATATAATTGCAGCGCTTTTCCAGCTATGTATTCGATGAATTCAGCACTCTTTGGGTCTAAGTGGGGAGGAACTTTAATGGTGAAAGTAGGTGAAGTCAAAATATTCACATCTACCACAGTTTCGTTTGTACCAGAGGCATCTCCAGATACCACCTTGAAGAGAGCAAATCAGTACTTTAGCTCTACAAATAGCTGTGTGCTTTCAGTTTTGTTTATGGTTACTTTCATAAGGGAAAATTAAATAGAAAAATATTTTAATTTTGTCTACCTTCTTTAAATTACTTTCTTATGAAAAGACAGTGGATGCCTTGAATTTATGCCAAACCCTATTGTAAGTGGTGGGAAGATGTGATATGGCACTGCAAGACCATGTTTAAAAACTGCAAGTTAATTTTTACACCACAAACTACATTTATAAAGAGCTTCTGATCACTTACTGAAAACCTGTGTGTGAGTTGTTCTCACTGATTTCAAGAGGAGGTTTGCTTGACTGAAGTTACACATTCCTATGTGTTTTTCTAAACCAGACTCAGTTCTGTAGCTTTATTTTCCTGAGCAGATAGCTTAGACTTGCTTGGGAAAGTGTGCTTAAATATTGCCTATTCCCATGTTCCTGATTTTGTGTTTTGTTTTGCTTTGTGGATTTTCATAAAGGTCTTGTAGTAATAGCAGTACACTGGATTTCTGAGTTGAAAGGGAGAATAGAATTTGTCCCCGGCCCAGTAAAATCAATTTAATTTACTTTGGATGTCTTCATGTGTGTGAGACGTAGATAATTGTGATGTATTTCAAGTCATATTGACAGCTGCTGCTTATGATATGCAGCTTCCACTGCAATAACCTGCATAGCATTTGCTTTCTTTGAGCTTTGATATATAGGTACAGACACAGACACGTAGCTATATATTCAGTGATCCAGTAAGGATGCATTGCTGGCTAGTACAGTGACATTTATCCAGGAAGGTAATCGGAGGCTTGTCAAAGCTGCTAGTGTCAATTTACTCTTGTCAGTGATGATTTGGGTTAGCCTGTCAGCCATCCACCTGACTAAAAGGATTTAGAGGAAAATAGTTTCTAATCTCTGGAGATTCAGCTCACTGAAGGATTATTAAGCTCATTGAGGGTTTATTAATACATTATTAATGTATATTCAAGATGGGATGAGGAGGGACTGTATCTTGTAAAACCAAAACTTACACGTATATGAACATCTACAATCCTCAAGAACACGCCTATGAGCAAGGCTTACATTTTGAAGACAGTACTGTGCAATAGGTCCCCTTAGTAGGTAACCCTTACCTTGACTATATTGAAAATATTTTCTGGTCCGATGGTCATATTGGATAACTCAGACACCCACCCAAATCTTCCTTTCATTTTGTTCAGCAAGTAGGAAGTGTCTTCTGTATGACGCTGAACCATCTGGAGAATCTGCTCATACTGCTCACCAGAGAGATTAACCAGCTTAAAGGCTTCATCAAACTTCATATGCAGTTCAGGAACATTGGGGCAATCTGTTTAAAAACACCAGCCAGTGTGAAGCTTATAGGAAAACAAGGTGTCTTGTACTTGCTCTTCTCCATATGAAGTACAGAAATATAGGTAAATTACAAAAAAGGTCTAGCAGTGGGGCATGTTTTTGAGTTCATGTTTAAACTATGCTAAACAAACAAACAAAAATTCTTGCTGACCTATTTTGGTAGGCTTAGTTTAGGCTTACAATGATTGAATGGATTAATTATCCTATTTGCTGTATTACAACATGCTAAGTTCTTTAAGGTTTGTACCATGTTGCTTGGCAATAGATCTTCAAGCATGCTAAAGAATCATAGAATAGCTTGGGTTGGAAGGGATCTCAAAGATCATCTGGTTCCAGCCCCCTGCCACAGGTAGGGATACCACCCACTAAATCAGTCATTAGATCAGGCTGCCCATGGCCCCACACAACCTGGCCTACAACACCTCCAGGGATGGGATGCCCACAACCTCTTTGGGCAGCCCGTTTCTGCATCTCACCACCCTCTCAATGAAAATTTTCCTCCTGAGATCTAATGTCAATTTTCCCCTCTTTTAGTTTAAAACCATTCCCCTTTGTCCTACACTGTTATGTGTAATACACAACTGTGGACAAAAAGATATTTTTAGTGAGTTGGAAATGGTCCAACACTCTTTCCAAAATGTCACTGGATGATTAACATCTGCCACGCTGGAGATATTCTGATATCTGGGTTTAAGCATTTTCTGTGACTTTTAAGACATAAATAACTCTCGATACACTGGAATGTTATGCTACAGCAGGAGTCCTGAGAGTATTTCTAGGTATTGCAGTCTGAATTTTTTCCAGCTGCCCATGTTGTCTGCAGGAGAAATCAGCATCAGGAATGGTGACTTCTCCTCACTTTCTGCTCAGTGCTTCTGCACCAGGCAGGATCAATTGCTGCCTCACCTCTTGCTCTGCTGGAGAATGGCAAGTCTAACAATGTCTGTAGGTATTTTGTTATAGAGTATCCAACTTTGGATCTCCATCAGTATGTTAACAACTGAGTTATACTGACACTGTGTGGAGACAGCAGGGAAAGGTAATTGAAATCTTCTGGACGTTTTGAATTTATAATCACAGTAAAAAGTCTGTGTGACTGAATGTTAATTCCAAAAATATGGAAAGAGCACAGTAGAAGGTGACAGCCTGAAGGTGTACAAACCAATGGCCAACACGCTGCAGAAATACATCAGGAAATATCTATTTACCATGCAAAAGATTGTCTTGACATTTCTGACATCTCTCATGAAACTGTGTGCATCCAGAGGAATTCTCTCGAAGCTCTTTGCACAGAGTCCTTTGACGTCCTGACACAATTTTTGAGAACATGCCACCCCTGTCAGAACCTAGAACAAAATTACAGTATTTTTAGACTGTCATTAAGTTGAACATCTTGACAAATACATGTTTGTTACTTAATGTATGTGCCAAGCAAAAAATAGGAATTAAACTTCCAAAAGTAGAGGTTGGGAGAAGATGCAAACCATGTTTTCTTCCAATGAATTCATGTCACTATATAATTCCCTTATAAATGGTAGAGTATTCCCCACTGACAGCCAATTATTTTTTATTTCTATTTTTATTAATAAGATAGGAAAGATAAAGCTTATTTGCATTCTAAATGTTGACTGAGGATTGTTTCCCCCATTGAGAATTATCACCTGATACTGAAGTTATGCCCAGAATTTTCCTGGTTACTGGCAAATCACTTGGCTGATTTGTATGTGACTGGTACATGACATTGCTGTAGGAGCTTTAGGCAAGGCTTGCGGCTGTCAGGCAAGGGCAGGGATATGCCATGACATCTCACAGAATTTTTAGAGTCAGAGACATGTCAATATGATATGATATACAAGTCTTCCTGACAAATGCTGATATCAGACCTATCAGTCAACCTTTTGAAAACCTGCATCTCCTATGAATTCAAGAGAAACTCCTGCAGACACTTAGAGTAATGCTATGAAAATCAGACTGTGTAGGACACTGAAGTCACACTGCAGTATTTCTATGAGTTTTCTAGGTGATCTTTACCTTTTAATTTAACCAATGAATTTATGCTTAACCCATGCCTGTTTAACCAAGTAAGCCCCCGGAGCTCCCATACCGCATGTAAAATTAATGCACCGCAGACTGAACCACTAGCCCTGGGTTAGCTGTCCTGAGAGGTTTGATGTCATTGACAGTGCAGTTGATTTTTATTTCCAACACTTGCCTTTGGCTTGTTCTGGCAAATCTCTTCTATTATCTTTGTATTCATCGAATACCTCAGTAATCACCTCACTGACACCTTCAAACACTGTCTTGCTGAAATCAAAGACTGTCTGCAGGAAGGCTGGTATACCCCAGTCTTTCTGTAAGCCGTCATTTCTGGTAGTGGCCTCGGGTAAAGCAGGCATGCTGGGGGATTCACTCAAATCCAGATCAGACATGAAATATGTTTGAAAGGATTGGTCAAATTCTTTTTGCATCTGCTTGAAAAATATGAAACTTCTGTCAAACACTGAGCCCATGTCTGATAACAGTTGGCTAAATAGATCTTCCATTTTTACTAGTTGAGTATCCTCTTTCTCAGGCTTTTCATTAGTCTGGATGTCTTTTCCTTGATCTTCATGAAAAGGGAAAATAAGTGGAGGTATTTTCCTCAAAAAATCTTCAACCTGCATATAAAAAAAAGATCAGCTGCTTGACAGTTTATAGAATCACAGAGTCATGGAGTCACAGAATCAAAGAATCATAGAATCATAGCATCATAGAATGGCTTGGATTGGAAGGGACCTCGAGGATCATGAATCTCCAACCCCCATGCTGCAGCAGGGTCTCCAACCTCCATATCTAATACTAGACCAGGCTACCCAGGGCCCCATCCAACCTGCACTTGAACACCTCCAGGGACGGGACATCCACAACCTCTCTGGGCACCTCAACACTCTCTTGGTAAAGAACTTCCCCCTGACATCCAACCTAAATCTTCCCTGCCTCAACTTAAAACCATTTCCCCTTGTACTGTTATTATCTATCCTTGTAAACAGTTGATTTCCCTCCTGTTTTTAGGCTCCCTTTAGGTACTGAAAGGCTACAATGAGGTCACCCCTCAGCCTTCTCTTCTCCAGGCTGAACAAGCCCAGCTCCCTCAGCCTTATCAGTTTTTCTTCTCTCAGAGAAGTAGCTCTAAACTTTTTTTCAAGTACCTTTAGAAACAAGGGACTCTTTCAATAACCAGAATCACAGCATATTCTCCAAAGTAATTTAAGATGCTAGTGAAAGTTCATTTAGTCTAAATCATTAGATACAAATCTGATTTGGAGAAAAATTGGTTCAGTCTGTTGAGGCTCAACGTTAGTACTGGCTTCTGGGTTTTATCCAACAAACAGTTTGGACTTTATCTTGGAAACTTTTCTGCAGTAGTTTTGTGTCATGTAGAGAACAGAGGGCAATTGTTCTCACCATGACCTATAAACGCCCTTGTGTCTCACCAGTGGCCAAGTGCTCAAATTCCTCTGCAAACCGAAACCCATTAAAAGCAATAAAACAGTGTCTCTGAGTCCATGATTTGATGATGGAAGCTGAACAACAGTTCAGCTCTGGGAAGTTCCTGTTCCCTGCACCTCAGCTGCTCATCCCTGCTTCACGCTGTGACACAGTGCCTTTGACTGAGCAGGTGCAGTGCTATGTGGAGCCACACTTTATGGCATTAGAAAGCCGGTAAGGGTTAAGAAACACTGTGCCAAATACATGTGTACATATATACCTGTACAGTGAGCTCACAGAGGAAGTTATCAATAGTGTCAAAGACAGTCACAGTTAAATCTTGTAATGATAATGTACCAGTCAGGAAAGCATACTTTCTAGTAGAACTGGGGAAATCTCCTCTGCTAATGGTTTCCTCTGTTGAAAACAGTGACACATTTTAAAGCCATCTTGTTACTTGAAGAATAGAAATAATATAAATATAGAAAAGTATGATGTGTAAGTAGGCGATTCCCCTCCCCAGTAAGTATTCCTAACTGGATCTACAGTTCTAACTCTACTGATTTTCTTGTGGAACATAAATAATCTATGCATTATTCACAATCAGCTATTGAGCATTATAGTGTAACTCCTACTGTGAGACACATCACTGTATATCTGGTGAGACTCCACAGAAGGGGAATGATCAGTATCCATGGTGTTGCACTAGGCTGCCCCAGAACTTGTTTTAGCTCTGTGTTCAATGAATGTAATTGACTATAGTCTGTGCTTTGTAACTTTGCATTTCCAGACCTTCCAAATTAAATTAGTTCTAGAAGTTGGTGTCAGTGACAGAGCTGGCCACTGAGAAAGTAAGCTGTGCTCTCTCTAAAACCAAGAATTTTTGCCAGATAAAATTTTTCTTCTTACCTTGCTTCTAAATGTTGATAAGCCACGTCTGCAAGTCATATAGAATCGCATGCAGGTACTTTCTAAGCAAGATTCACATTCATCCCATAAATTTTTCAAAGATACTTGGCATTGTCTTTCTTCTTCTTCTAATCTTTCCTTTACTTCATCCATAAGTCGCAAGGCTTCCTGAATAAGAAAAAAGATTCTGCTGATTGCAGTTTTCAGGTTAATACTGTGAACGTTAATTCCAGAGCTGATTGCTCATTTTTGTTATTTAATCCTTCACTACTGGGGTAGGATGTTTTCTCAGCTGCAGTCACATACGGAGGAACTGAAAATTGAAAAGCTTTTCCTTACAGAGTCTTCCTGATGTTGTTCTCTCAACAGTATAGTGCAGCCTACATAACCAAACAGATCTCTGTGGCCTACCTGGATTTTTGAGGCTGTGAAAAAACCATGAGGTTTTCTGTGCAAAAGCATTCAAGCTCTCACAAGGTCAACGCAAGTCTTTCATCTCCATGTTGAGTATTCATCTGTTCCCCAAACAGTCCTTTTTGTTACTCTGCTCTGTTCTGCAAGGGTCTGTGATACTTCACAAAGCTAGGTCCTTACCATACATAAATTTCTTCTCTAATGCAGAAGTATTCAAAAGTACATAACTCCATCTTTTGGGGATTACTCTAATGGAAAGGCTGTAGTGAGGGGATTTCTTCCCTCTGCTGCAGAAGCATAAGCAACAATTGCAATAAGCATTTTAGCATAGACTGGACAATGGAAAGACAGAAAACCTTCTAGTAAAAGTAGATTGCACATCATTAATTTCTGTCTTCCAGTGCAATATGTTTTAACACTTTATGTTTCCAAACAATATTCCAAGTTGTTCCCAAGCATGGCAGAAACCTTTTAATTCATCAGTTGTGTTCCTTTCTGGCAGTAATTCATTAAGAGAAAAGTCTCACAGAAAAGAAAACTTCTGTCAGAATGCTCTTGGTAGAGCTGGTAATTGTGATATTCATGGTCTGTGTTTAATTATTTCTGATCTTTCTAAATATACTTATTCAGTGTTTCATAAACTCTTACTGTGGGGATAAGTTCTGGGTAAATGAACTCATGCAGCAAGAACCAACAACAAACTGGATAATGGGAGTGTACCGGTGTTCCTAAAGTTAACAAGTTACCATGTGCTTTTTGATTTGATAATATGAACAGTTTAAACTAATCTCCAAGCTGGGCCATGATGGAATTTTCCTCTAAGTTCACTGGAACTAATAGTCAGTGCAGACTGAAAGCTTCAGTCAGAACTGGAGCCTTAGAATGCCATATTCCTGCAAACACGCAAGCTGTTTCTTAAGAAATTGCAAAAGGTAAAACAATGTTCACTTTTTCAGAAATGTGAATCAAGGCTAGAAAAGAGTGTCTGTTGGCCCAGCTCCTGCTACAGGGACAAAGGCAGTGAGAACTCTGATAAAGCTGCTGTAAGATTTTTCTTCTGCTAGGGAGGGAAAGCAGAAGCTGGGATTTCCCATTACTCTTGGCTTTGCTACATGACTGCTCCTCAGAGTGTACATACAGTATGGTTTTCATTCTTCCCAGAAAAAGGGAGACTCCAAGGGAGTATACACATACTCTACCTCTTCAAGAAGGTGCACTAAAATCTATGTGCAACCTGCTTCATCTTGGATTAAAAGTAGGTGCAACTTTAAGAACAAGCAAACAAACAAACAAACAAATGAAAACAGATGCACTTGTTACCTGTTTTTCTTCACTGCTCTTCTTCAAAGTTTTCATCAGATCTATGTGCTTATCTTCATTTCTTTCCATCATAATTTTCATGTGCTTAATACCAATCAAAGCTTTCTTTACTTCTTCATCTACATATTTCTCCCCAACTTCAGATAAAGCTAAAAAAGCCAAATTATATAGCGAATTAATCCAATTTTAATACTAGCACAAATTCTCTATTCTCTAATGACAAAGTGAAACAGCTTTATGTTTCCCTACAACTGCAGAGCCAACTCATGGGATAGTGAATTCTGAATAACAGAGCCAAGACAATTTCCATCAGATAAGAATCTGGCCCAGAGCCGTGTCCAGTGATTAGCTGTGTGTAGCTCAGTCTATGTATTTAGCTATCCCATTTCTGATCTTTGAACCCCAGAATAGTTGAGATTGGAAGGCAACCCTGGAGATCACAGAGTTCAACTCCTTGCTCAGAGAAGGGTTAATGAGAGCAGGGTCAAGGAGAGCAGAATGCTCAGGGCCTCAGCCTGGGTTTTGGGAATCTCCTAAGATTGCTCATCAGTTCCTTAGTGACATAACCTATGTAGTTATTCTTAATCTGAAATCAATCAGTGACAGTTTTCACATAACATTTTGAAAATATGAATTACAGGAGTCTTCAACCTACTTTCCTAAAATATAATCTCTAGACTTCCTGTGAGATAATGGCCAAGTTTTGCTGAAAGGCAGGATGGTCTTCACAATGGACCTTGAGTCGCTGCCTGAGTGCAAATCCTTTATTTGTTCTCTTTGCAAAAGTGCTATGAATATTACTGGGGCTATAAAAACAACTAAAGTGCACATTACTTGCATGCACGTGTGTCATTCATGTCTTCTGCTTTAGCCTTCTTTCTCTCTCTAGCATTTTATTTGTCACAGAAATATTTTTAAAACACATTGAAGCTAAGGAATATTTTATGGCTGATCCTCCTGGGATTCTGACCTACTCAATGAAGCCATGCTTCAAGGTGAGTATATGCATAACAGCTGTTTTTTTTCTTTATTGAGTCATTCTAGTGCAATTATTTCTAATAACTACATTTTATAGCTAAGCATAATAAAATGTAAAATCAATTGGTTTAATTGTTAGGTTTGATTTATACTCTAATGATCTACAATGGAGCAAATAACCTATTAAAACGTTGTAAACAGTTTCTGTAAGGGAGGCTCTGTTAATCCCTCTTAGTTTCTCATTTCAGATGTTATCTCCCAGTCAGATGTGTGGACACTTTCCTTCCACAAAAGTCAGCCCACACTTAAAAACAGAACCTCTTGACTCCAGTGAGCGTGGAAAGCAAAGCAAACCAGAGCAAGCCTCAGTGGAGACCTGGGCCTGAAGGCTTCCAGCACACCCCTGCATACTTACTCTTCAGGTTTTCCCGGAGATTCATTTCCTCCTGCCTGGTCGGTGCACACTGGTGACCATTCAGCCATAGCAAGTGTATTATAAATAACCAAGAGGACTTCATGTTCTTTCTGTTAAAGAAGCAAGTTGAAACAGTTAAATGTAAGCATCTTTATGTTGCTCAAATTCCTAGGTGCAGTTTTTACTAAGTATAATACAATCCTGTTATTTTTTTCTCAAATTATAACTTCTGAGATCTATAACATGCTCTTAAATGATACTCATAGTGAAAACACACGAGTAAGAAGCTGACCTCATTCATTACATTTCTATTAATAGATTAATTCTAAACAGATTTAAATAGATTCATTCTACTGAGTTTGGACGCTGGTGTAATAAAACCAGGACACAGATAAATAAAACTGCAGGCTTATAGAGCTCAGTCTCTCTCTTTCCTACCTTTCAAAACATGCTAAGTACTGCAATAAAATCCTTTCACTCTTTTTATCATTATTTTGGTTTACAAGTGTTTCTGTGCTAAACATTGCCGCCAGATTTAAAAAGGAAAATTTCTAGAATGTTGTTCCTACCAGTATCTCCAATATGCATTGTCCTTCAGGAAAATACTTAACATAGCAAAGGCAGTAATAATAGGTGCGCTAAGAAACCGGCAATTAGATCAGTTTTAAAAATAAACACATCAGAAATTAAAAGAAACTCCTGCAAAATCAGAGGAAGAGATGCCATTTATTTTATTTTCCTCCCAGAAACAGATTAATGAGAAAGATTTGTTTTTTTAGAAACCATTCAACTACAATTTATAGTTTTCATTCACTCATTGAGTGAAGACAGCATTTAAGTTCCTTTCTGCTAGCCAGTGCAGCCTTCCTGAAGATGCATATAGCAGCTGCAAATGCATATGTAAATTAAAAGCCTGCGCTTATTTATAGCCTGGATTTACTTATTTAGTCACTTGCACATTGTAAACTTACATTTATAGCGTAAGATTGATCAACTTTGCAAAGGAATACAAACCCCCTACAAAAGATAAGTAAAAAACCAACATATTTACCATTAATACTGAAACACCTCTTCTGCAAAATTGCTGCCTGCGTCGGGAAAGGCTGGGGCTGTGCTCTGATCTAATTGCTGGGAGTGACAGGGATTTTGCCATGTTCGACTTATCTGATGACAAGGTATTTAATCCTATTAGTGGTACATTCTGTCATTAGGCTGGGGCGTATTTGTGCGTATGGGACTTCATGCTCAGATGTGTGAGTAAAGCCACTAGGGGGAGCGTTGGATAGAATTACGTAATGAAACGCTGTACCTTGGTAGTCTTTTAGTCTTTTCAGATCTTTCATCATCTTGCCTGTTACCTTAGGAGGCATCTGCAGCTTATGTTCTTAGTGAGAATATTACAATTAGTTTCGCTAAAAATAGCTTCCAGCATTTAATCTTCAGTGTAGTTTATTTTGCTATAAGAAACAGTGGATTACGAAAAGGCCTTCTTCATATAGCTTCTGAAGGTACAGAAATCAAAAGAATTGGGAAATCCAGGTACAGGCTGTCGTGCAAGTAGACTCAAAAATAAGATAAGCAAATTTTGGCATTTTGGACATCATTATACTTGCTCACATTTTGGTTTTTTTTTATTCTTCAGATAATCCATGTGTGTGAAATATGTCTGGGACCTGACCTGCACAAAGTCTTAAGTACTTTGAAATGAGATACTTAAGTATTAGCAGATGCTTGATATAAAATATGCACAAGTATTGTCACCAGGTTATATCCCACCTGTGATGTTCACCAATATTACCCCATTAAAGCAAAGGAGTAGACAGGGAATGTAGATGCCTATGGCTCATGCTCTGTAACATCAGTTTTAAAATAACCCCCCTTTTTTTAAATTTACCTCATAGTTCATAAGAGTCAGTTGATGACTGATGATCAAGATCCAACATGATTAGTTCTTCTTGGTCAGGAGGTGTATCAGGAATTGTAGATGACCTATTAGCACTTATGGAAACCAGAAGTCCTCAACTTGCATTACAATTTCCAATTGAAGCTGTTGGAATTTGTCTCACTTTCTGAAAATGACAGAGGGGAGGGGAATGTGTTTTTTGTTTTAATATGTATGAATTTATGGTTCACTGAAATGCTGCTGAATTCTTGAGCAAGATTCATTACTACACAAAATCTTTCAAGATCCCTTTTGTGACGATACACAAAGAAACTTAGGAAATTTCAACCTGAGGACAAAATTATCCAGAGCTAGTATGCCTAATAAAGTTAATCTTGAGCTTAAATTTAACTTTTGAAATGCACTTTGGAATTCAGCACTGTTCTTTAAATGTAATTACAAGTAGTGATCATGCTAGAAATCTTTTCTGTTTCATTTCAATGTTGAACTTAATGAAACAGAAGTCTCAAAAAAAAAAAAAAAAAATCAGATTACATATCAAATATCCACTCTATTTTCTTTTAATGTTTTAAATCTGATTTGCAATGACTCGTCGTGAATATCCACAATTTTAATGTTAGCTGATGTGTTCAGCTGTTTCCTCTTAACATTTTATTTTCCTCTAAATTTGAATGGATCAATCACCCATAGTGTGCCATTTCACCACATTATGGCACTGACATGTTTGGTTTTTTGCAATCAGATGATTTTCACAAGCAGATGATTCAGAACTCACTGCCATGGTTGCAGATTATGAGGTAGCCCTGTAACAGCTCTCATACAGGAGACAATCTGAAGGAGCTCTTATGAGCAAATGACAGAAAGTGTGTTTCTCTCCTGCCCAACTATTATTCCAGTATTCTTGTATTTTTATTGAAATTAATATGTATACATTGGAAAAAATAAGAAAATAACTTGAGAAGGGATTTCAGGAAAAATTGGCTTTTTGCAAGACACTGATAAATTCAAACTGAATAATTGTAGTGAGTCACACAGACACTAAACTTGAACCTAACTGAACTCTAGCAATGGAAATTGTAGCTGATTTCTGGAGTTTCCTTCTGTCCTACTGGATGACCTCCACAAACATATAGCATTTTTTACAATGTACAGTGACTTCTCCCTTTTTTGTTGATCCATTCCACCTGGCAGGATTAAGAATCAAGAAATATGTTGAAATGGAATTTCCTGTGTTGTACTTCAGCTGTAGGATTTTGTTCCAGTTATATATTTATACAATTATTTGCTGTTTGGAAGAGTTGTTTTCTACTATGTCTGAGACAGGCCAGTCATATAACAATCAGACTGAGAATATGTGGACTTACATAGAGTACTTACAGACTCTATGAGTCATGCAAAGTGCTAAATCTCTTGATACTTTTATGAAATAGTCACCAGTTGTACAAAATCTTGACTAGTTTTGTTTGTAAGCACACCACTAGTTCCACTGCTTTCCATTGAAATTAAATCTTAATGGAGGCCTATTGTCTAATTATGTGGCTAATCTAAAGCAGGCTCAAAACTTTGTTAGAAGTTGGTATGGTTTTTAAGGCTATAGAAATTCAAATTTTTGTTTTGATTTGTTTTTAATCCTTTCCAGTACTTCAGGAACCCTTAAGTGGTTTCTATTTCCCTGTGTATTTCAGAGGTGATTGGAGCCCTCCTTCAGTTTGTACTCAATCTGCCTTTGAGCTTTACCTGAGTAGCCAAAATGAGGATAAAAGGCCTGGAGAGAGAGAGACAGCTCCTGAGATGCTGTCAGTCATCCTCTGGCTCTGCACTGAGCTCAAAACAAACCAATTGAAGGCATGAAATCAGCGTGCATAGCTTGGTGCATCATGTTAAGCCATAGGTATCCAAACTGTTGGCTTGCCTGGGCCGTTCTGAGTGAAGAGGATTTGTCATGGGCCACATATATGTAAGCACTCCAAAAGAAATGCCTCCCATTTATTTCCATGGAAACAACAAAAGATACAAAGAGCACAGTAACACTGATTGAACAGATTCTCAGCTATCAAACTTTATTTTCTAACACAGTCATCACCATTAGCTATGCATTTTTGCCAGCAATGAACAAGAGACTGCGTGGTGCGCTTGTAAAAATCTGTATCAGCGGAGGTGATTCACTGTTGCTCTTGTCACTGCTGAAATGCACTACCTATGCCTCACCATGCTCACATCCACTCGTTGGACTCCATGAACATTCAGTAAGCACTGACAAATGTCAGTAGGTGCCATTTTTTCAGCAATGGAGGAGTTCAATGACACGCCTTTGCTTCATATGTACTTCCATGTCAGACACCATTCTGTCAGACTGCCCCTCTGCTACCATCTGTCACACAGCAACAACATCTAATGGAAGGCTGGCAGGAAGGTTTAACCTCTACTGCCATAACACCAACATCTGCCTCTAACACTGTGGGCAAACATAAAATGGGAGACATTACTTTCCGATCAACTCTCATTAAACATACAATAAGGTTAATGTATAGAAGGTAACAAAACTTACTTTAATTTTAATAAAACATATAAAGAAACAAAACCATAAAACTTGTGAGATATATGACCTTATAGAAAACAAGGTTGGAAACGACCTGCAAGATCATCTAGTCCAACTGCCTTCCCCCACAGCACCCCGTGCCCAGGTTTCAGCACAGAAGGGCTCACAGCACACAGGTTTGGTTGGTGTTGAAGGCCAGGCCACTTGGTGGGAAGAGCTGCCGCCATGATGGCGTGAGGCAGGGGCGGCCACGCTGCCAGCTGGGCTGCCCTGCATGTGGGCCTCAGGTTGGACATGGCTGCACTTCAATATGTCTTTATGTTGAACCGCTAAGCTACAGCTTTTGAGCTCAGAGGAATCATCCTCACGATGTTTTATGTGCTTTAAAATCATAGAACCATAGCATATCCTAACTTGGAAGGGATCCATAAGGATCATCGAGTCCAACTCTTGGCTCTATACAGGAGCCAAAATCCACCACCCAAAATCCGAACTCAATGTCTGACAGTGTCCGAATAGTCCTTGAATGCATGAGTCTCTTCGGATTTCCCTTTGGTTGCCTATCCTTGGTCACTCAGGAAGACTGTTCGGTCTTTCTTCCACTTTGCTGCTGATTTCTTTCCCAGGCCCTCCAGGACTTTGACACAAAGCTCCAAATGCCAGCAGTAAAGTGCCATCTGTTGTTCACAGAGGTGTGCAAAGTTTTTTAACGTCTTATCCAAAGATAGTACACAGAAAGAAGGGATCTATTGTGCCAACAAAGTTGTAACAAGATACTGAACACCACATTTGGAGAGACAAACCTATGGGGTAACAGGATTTAAATACTTTTAAGGAACAGAGAATGAAAGCTTTAGGACCTAATGTAAGACAGTACGAAGCTGAAACCTAGAAATTATATGGTTGTCTTTAGAATTTGTGCGTGGGATATCAGTTAACTATTGAACTTGGAGTAGCAGTATTACTGGTGTTATGTTATCAGCAGGAGATATCAAAGTCAGTGCAAAGATAACAAAATGAGTTAGAAACAATTTATTATAAAGCTGTGAAGCAAATCTGCATGGTACAGTTACACAAACAGATTTCAGGAAGTATTTAATATGAAAATGCTCAAGTTTTCAACCAGATGTTTTGCAAGGATTTAGTTTCAAGCTTCCCTAGGAACATTAAAACAAAAAAGTTTTATTGCATGCAGACATGTAATATATCAGCTTTCATCCTGCAACTGAAAAGAGCAAGGTTCCTTGTGTGTTTTCATCTGGTTTGCTTAAGCATCTTTGTCATTCAGCTCTGTATCAGCTAGTTAAAGAGTGGTTGCTTGTTGGAAACTACTCTGGATTTTAATGACATTAAGATGACTGAATAATCAGTGAAAAGTTTGTGAGGTGCTGAAGAACTCTTGAAGATGCTGCTAACTGCCCCAATCTGCTGAAAAGATTATTGAAGGCATTCATAGTATGGTCTTTTTAATAATAATCAGTGAAGAACGTGGAAGTTGCTTTGCTGAGAAACAATCCCTTGGCTGGAAACATAACTTTTTGCTTCTGCTGCATCTGAAGTGGAGCCTGCTAAGGTGCCTGAGAGATCAGAAGACCAAAGAGGGATGGCTGAAGACAAAAGTTCCACAGTACAGTCAGTAATAAGGCAAACACAGCCCCCATATTTGCAGTAGCACAGAAATGAAGGAAGTAAATCTGGAATGTTTCCAGGAGCTTTTTCACCATTTTGGATATTAGAAACAATTTTTAAGAAGAGCTTTGCTGCAATTAGAATTAATGACTTCATGCTCCTAACAGTTTTCTTAATTGTCACTGCACGTGTTTTTACAGCTGTCCTTTTATGTAACTGGTACACTGCCCCATGCAGCTGCCTCAGTACTCACAACTTTTAAAGATCTACAAAGAAACAACAACATCAGTTACAGAGACCTGACAAATGGGAGGAGAATAAAAAAGAAACACTGAGTTCTGAGCAAATGAGAATTAGCAGTGAGACAAAAAAGGCAGGGAAGGAAATGGAGGTAAGACATGAAAAACCAAAGTACCAAAACATCAGGGAAGACACTGAAAAGAACAGTCTCTCTAATTGCAAATTCATGAAATTAATTACATTTCCATATCCTCTACCAACAGATAAGTATTTGAAATTGGTGGAAATGAAGCCCATGAAGATGCACATGTGATATAACAGGACAAACACAAAAACCCTAAAATACTTTCTCTGTTATTTTCTTCTGTTATGAAACCATTCAGGCAAATATGAGGATTTGCCTGAGCTTTGACTTTCCTAATACTTTTGCAGGTGCTGTGAAATAGTAAGTACTGGGAAAAGAATATGGGGCTTATCGGTCTGGATTTGAGTATGTAAGGTGTGCACTTCAGCCAGCAGTTTTTTTCTGAGCTGCAATTCAGCTGATCTGCTGTAGACCTTGACCTCAGAATTAGATGAGTCACACTTTGGAAGATCTTGTTTTTGTCCCAAGTGGAAAGTGGACATAGCAGACTAACCTAAACGTAGGTCTCTAAAACTGGGACAGATTAATCTCATTGCTAGGACATGCAGCTTAAACTTGACCTGGTTTGTCTGTAAGTCTTTGCCAGCGGTATCCTGTTCTATATTAAGAACAGGATTGCCAGCAGGCCAGAGTTGATCTTTGCCCCCTAACTGGCACTAGTGAGGCCACATCTGGAATGCAGGGTCCAGTTCTGGGCTCGTCAGTAAAAGAGACATGGAGACTCAGAGTAAGTCCAGTGCAGGGCCATAAAGATTATTAAGGGACAGGAGCATCTTCTATATGAGCAGAGGTCAGGAGAACTGGGGCTCCTCAGCCTGGAGAAGGCTGATGGGGATCCTATTATAGATAAATACCTGATGGGAGGGAATGCAGATAAAAGAGCGAGACTCAGTGATGCCAGTGACAGAACAAGAGGCATTGGGCATAAAGTAAACACATGAAATGCAATCTGAATGCAAGAAGACAGGTTTTTTTTTACCATGAGGGCAGTCAAATACTGAAAGAGGTTACCCAGAGAGGCTGTGGAGTCTACATCTGTGAAGGCATTTGAAATCTGATGGGATATGGCCATGGGCAACCAGCTCTAAGTGGTCTTACTTGAGCAGGGGTTGGACCAGATAATCTTGAGAGGTCCCTTCCAACCTCAGCTATTCTCTCATTTCCTGTTTATATTTGTATAATACAAGCCAAAATTAGATTTATAGTCCGCTACGTGTAACTTCTGGCATGCATGGAAGTTGGCAGGATCTGAGCACTCACACTTAGAGCATAATGATGTTAGGAATTATTTCAAGCTGTACAAATTCCTGTCTACCATTTCCTAGCACCATCTGCAGTTAGCTGAGATGGCAGCTACCATATCTCAGCCATCATCTTTCTTAAAACTTGAATCAAAGTGTTAAAGTCGTAAAAGATAAAGGAAAGCTCATTTTGAGCATAACCTAACGCAGTAATTTACTTCAGGATTAAACAATTGAAAGACTTGCTAGATTTTCATTTAGGTTTTGTGTCAGATACATTTATTAGTATCCAGCATGGTATCAGACATCCTAATTTCTTGACAATGGCTAGTAGTGATTCCTGATGCAGTTCCTGAGGCAACTGATATCATCCACCCGGACTTCTGCAAGGCCTTTGACATGGTCTCCCACTGCATCCTTATCGCTAAATTGGAGAGATATGGATTTAAATGTGGACTATTCAGTGGGTAAGGAATTGGTTGAAAGGTCACAGCCAGGAGCTTGTGATCAATGGCTCTGTGTCCAGGTGGAGGCTGGTGGCAGGTGGTGTCCCCCCAGGGCTCCATACTGGGACCAGTACTCTTTGACATCTTTATTGATTACATAGATGATGGAATTGAGTGCACATACAGCAAGTTTGCTGACAACATCAAGCTGACTGGTGTGGTTGATGCAGCAAAAAGAAGGGATGCTGTCCAGAGAGTTTAGCACCTGGGTTGAGGTAATTCCAGATATGTATACTAATGGAGAGAAGAAATCCTTGAGAATAACTCTGCTGAGAAGGACTTAGGAGTCCTGGTAGATGAAAAACTTAACATGAGCCAGCAGTGTGCACTTGCAGCCCAAAAGGCCAATGGTATCCTGGATTCCATCAGAAGAGGGATGGCCAGCAGGAACAGAGAGGTGATTGTTCCCATCTCTTCTGCACTTATGAGACTCCAGCTGGAGTACTGTGTCCAAGTCTGGAGCCCCCAGCGCAGAAAAGATGTGGAGCTTTTGGAGAAGGTCCAGCAGAGGGCCACAAAGATGATCCAAGGGCTGAAGTACTACTCCTATGAGGACAGACTGAAGGAACTGGTCTTTTTTCAGCTTGGAAAACAGAAGGCTGAAGAGAGATTTCATTGTGGCCTTCCAATATTTAATGGGAATATATAAACTGGACGAAATCAAATTTCGGTGTGGGCAGGTAGTGATAGGACAAGGGGGAATGGTTTTAAACTGAAGGAAGGGAAATTAAGATTGGATGTCGGGGAAAAGTTATTTACTGAGAGAGTGGTGAGGTGCTGGGACGTGTTGCCCAGAGAGGTTGTGGATGCCCTGTCCCTGGAAGTGCAAGGGCCAGCTTGCATAGGGTCCTGGGCAATCTGTTCTAGCAGCTTGCAACCCCCCTGTGATGGGGGCTTTGGAACTTGATGATCCTTGAGGTCCCTCCCAACCCAAGCCATTCTATGATTCTATGTTTTTACTTTATTTCCTATATATAAAGGACATAAAAATAATCATGGGGCATAGACTCATTGTGGTTTTCAGCACAATGGAGAAAATGCTGTCTCTACTGCTTCTGGAATGATGTTAATTGTAGATTCTTGTTTATGCGTTTACACAAGAGATATTTATTTTCTTACAAAAGTGCTAATGCTAGATACTTCACCATTTTTTCCTGAGCTTTGGAAAACTAAGGTATCTCCTCTGCCTGTGAAGGCAATTTTATACACCTACATTGAGATTTTTTGTAAGATTTGAAAAGGTAGTAAAAAATTTGCTTAATTCCAGCTGGAAACTGTACACTAAAACATAACCATTTGTTCATCCTAGTCAAGTTTTTTTTAGTTCTTTTAGAACTGTACCTTTACATGCAATATAGCTACTGTATGCAAATTAGTAACAGGCAATTTCATTAAAAACATTTTATTCCGGAATACTGACAAAAATCTGGAGTACTGGGCCAGTACTGTACATTAAGATGTACTCTCACATTCTGTGAGAAGGGATTTAGCTCTGCTTCTGGTCAATAGAGAGATACAGAAGAAAATTATTGAAACCATGAGCTACGCAGTATTTAACTTCCTAATTTGGCTCAAGTGTCCACTTCGTGTTGCCTATAAAGGGAGCCAGAATCTCTAGTCACGTGCATATAGGACATAGGAATGGACATTAACCAGTATCAAAAATTCTGAAATAAAGCAGATTCATCTGAAACAACGTAAGTGCTAGAACGCTCTAGGAGGTCTGTAGCACACTTTGTGACTTTGTTGCTAACATTACTCAAATGTATTTTGCTATTAGCACTGGGAGACAGTATCATACTGTATATTCTCCTACTTGACCTCAGGAAGAAATAAGCCTTCATTTCTCTCTTTTGCCTTTACGTTTCTAATAAAATATCTCATATCTTAAATACACATTGCTGAAGGTCTGTTGATTTGCCTAAGTCCTAATGTGTGCACGTATGCATGCATTTTTATATTAATACTGTAGACAGTTTGTCAGATCCTTAGCTGATGTAAATAAGCATATCTCCCTCATCTCTGCAAACAGCTTTGATTCATACCAGCTGAAGACCAGCACATTTTCTCTAGGTCTGGATTCAGTAAACCACACACAGAACAGAGTGCAAAGCAGCCTATTGTTTGAAGAAAACCTTTCTTGTTTAGGGCACTGCTGAACAAATAAACCAGGCAGCAGAGGGAATTAACAAGAATGAAGAGCATTAGCTCCTCGGAGAAAATAACATCAGAAGAGTCCTTGGTATCCATCAGTCAGAATTCCTTTAGCACTAGACAAAAGCCTACAATGGAAATTGCTGTGTTGTGAGCTACTTACGTGATCCCAGGCTGAACTACTTACTTAAACAATGTGCTTCCAACTCATTGTAGGGATCAAGTATCGTGAACAAGGAATGAAAGTGAATTAGAAATTAATGAGAACTTAAATACTATTCAAGCAGAGCACTTAAAAACACATTTAACTTCTAGCCAGAGAGTAGTCACACTGAAGTCAATGGGATTGCTTATGCGCTTAAAGTAAATCACTCGCCTCTGGATCAGGATTTTAAAATTCAGTGTCTATTACTTAAAGATGGATACAGTACAATAGGGAAAGGGAAAGAGAAAAATCTGTTTTCCATCCTCTGCTTTAAGTCAGATAAGATCTAGCTCCAGGAAGTTAGAATTGGAAAAATCCAGCCTTGAAATGAGAAATTTCCTAGTAGCTGTGCGGAAAATATTGAGACAGCTTATATGAAGGAAGTGGATTTACCCTCAGAGTTCTTCCAGTGAGATATAATATATTAGAAGGAAAAGGGGATTAATATAGATTCTGGGAGCAAAATTAATGGGTTAAAAAAATAAAATAAAATAGGCAGCTCCTAGAGGAGAGACCCCTCCTCCAGATTGTTCCAGTATGATGATCCAGCACCAACCCCTGGTTCAAGATAAGCCACTGATTATTAGAAGGATGATTTTATATTGCCCAACTTTTTGCATTTCTTGAAAGCATCTGCTACATTTGGAAGTAGTACTGGGCTACATGTATTTTTTATTTAATCTACTACAATTGTACTTATTTTGAGACTGCATGAAGCACACACGCTGTGAGAGGAGGAGGCTGGCCAGTGTTTGCAGTCTTCTCTGGCAGTCATGGCTGGCAATGGAGTGAGGGTAATATGGAGAGAAATGCATCTCCACTCCTCCTCATCATGCTGAGGGCTTCCCAATATCCTGAGGAAAAGAATGTTCTTGCAGTACTGGCATATCTGAGTGAAACTTGCATGTCCTGTGATTAACCAGATATCAGATCAGATGATCTCATTCAGTTTTTTATGGCTGCAAAGACTATAAACTCTTATCCTGGGCCAGGGCCATTAAAGACCATAAAAGTCCCTGAAAATAATCCTACTGACTCTTCTGTGCGTGAACAAGACTTCAGCTAAATATACAGCTTCTGCCCAAATCAACAGGAGTTTAAAGAGAATGCAGCTCAGCTTCTGATAAATACATGTACCTGTGTGACCACAGTCACAGTTAGAACTAACAACAGCACCTTTGCAGAAATTAAATGCGTGAACACTCGATCAAAGATATCTTCAGGGTATATTTTTATGATCACTTGCTATTAAAGGTTCATTGAAGTGAAAAGCTTTGCAAGTTGCTTGTGGGAGAGAAGTCTAAGCCCTTGCAGAATTCGGCCACTGGAGAAAAGCTGTTTCACCACAGTTTGTCCATTTCCCAAAACAAAACTGAGATCAGCCCACATTCTTACATGAGTATTGGCTGGGTTTTAAATGAGAAAAGGCTCTTGCTCTGGGCCAGAAGCACAGCTGGTATAACTGTGAAGAACCAGTTCATAGCAGAAATGTTTTGCTGCAGTTTTAAGCCAGAACTCCTGCAAGTTTCAGTATGGCAGCTTTAGGCCCAGGACGTACACTGAGTGCAGGGAGTAATTAACTGTGCGCTTTTCCCAAAAATATCACCATTTAAGACTCCTGTGTTTTTCATGGCATTGAGATGATCCTAGTTTAAATGTTAGGCTTTTTGATAAGCACTAAGGTGCAATTCTCCTACTCTTGCTTATGCAGGCATATAGAGTCAATGAGGAATTGATGCATAATTGCCTATAAAGTCACATTTGTCATTAGATAAGTGTTAATACAGTGCTTCTGTGGCTGCCATTTATATGTAAGTAAAATATTTAGGAGTGTTAATAGAGGAATAAGGAATATTTTACCTTTTACAAATTGAAATAAGAAGCATCCAGGCAACTTTGTGATATTATTGTCTTTGGGCATAGCCACAGGAGGGAAGAATTGCATGTAATGGTTTTGTGTCCTTGTGAGTAGATTTGTATTCTGCACTTTCCATCCTTAAAATACAAATGCTCAGGAATTCATGGGGCAAAGGTAACTTGAAATACAACTTCGTTCTACTTGGCAGTTCAAAATTCCCACAGGCAAGTCCAAAAATGATGACGCATATAAAGATTAGAATTGTAGAATCATGGAATCCTTAAAGTTGGAAGGAACCTTTAGAGGCCACCTAGTCTGTCTTCTCTGCAATGAACAGGGATATTCACAGGTTGCCCAGGGTCAGGTTGCCCAGGGTCTGGTCCAGCCTGTCCTTGGAAGTCTCCAAGGTTGGGGCATCCACCATATCTCTGGGCAACCTCTTCCAATGCCCCACCACCCTCACTGTAAAATACTTTTTCCTTATATCTAACCTAAATCTTCCCTTTTCAAGCTTCAAACCATTTCTTCTTGTTCTGTCACCACAGACCCTGCTAAAGAATCTGTCTCCTTCTTTCCTTTAGCTCCCCTTTAGATATTGAAAGGCCACTGTCAGGTCACCTTGGAGCCTTCTCTCCTCCAGGCTGAACAGCCCCAGCTCTCTCAGCCTGTCCTCATAGGAGAGTGGTTCCATCCCTTGCACCATTTTTGTGGCACTGCTCTGGATGCATGCCAACAGGTCCATGTCTCTCCTTTAGTGAGGACTCCGCATCTGGACACAGTACTCCAGGTGAGGCCTCACCAGCGCAGAGCAGAGGGGCAGGATCACCTCCGTCGCACTGCTGGCCACACTTCTTTTGATGCAGTCCAGAAAATGGTTGACTTTCTGGGTTGCAAGGGCACATTGCTGGCTTATGTCCAGCTTGCCATCCACCAGTTCCCTACTATTGAAAGAATGAAGATGTATGGGAATTCCTCTTTTGCAGATATTTTCTAGAATCAAATCATTTAGCTGTACGCACTAAGTTGCTGTATGCTGTATGCTGTTACTGACTAACCTCTTGGTACTACAGCATTGCTGTAGGGGGGATACATGGCTTTTCACTGAATCTACATATTTCAGGTGAGGCCAAGATTTTTAAATGGAAAATGAGACACAGATGCATATTTTTTTCAGCAGAGATGTGCTTGATCCTTTCATCCCCCGGATTATATTGGTAGTAGGAATTGCCATTAAGGCAGCTTAGTCCCACTCTTACTGGTGAAATTATAGGCACAGTTTCATGATTTTGGGGGAATGTGAAATATTTCACTCATTGTTTCTTTCCTTTCTCCTGATCCCGGCCTCCTCTGTCTCCTATTCCCCTCACTACCCAAAGCTGCATTTAGGTCAAGAAAGCTACTTATTGGAAATACATATATAAAGCTTTCATATAGAGTCTCTTCAAGAGTATATATTGATAGAGACCAACGAAATGGGCTTTTCCAAGAAAAGTCTTAACAGGAGAAATGAGCATTTGATGCAGGAGTGTGGAGTGAAATGCTGGAACAGTGCCAGCAGCTGATGGGGCAGCCGAGTGGTGTGGGGTAGTACAAAAACTTCAAAGTAATGAAAAGTTATTTAAAATGTAGGGGAAAATATCCTGGTACTGTTGGACTGGAATAGAATCCAAAGGGAAAACTCAGTATCTGAAGACAGAGACTGGACAACAGGCTGGAAATGCTTCCTGGGCAAGAATTCTGCACTGACAGAAAGATGGATATGTGTCTGTCAGCCCAAATACCATGACCAGAGACACAAGATTAGTCATAAGCTACTAACTTCCACATGGTGATCCCAGGAGACTGCAGCACTGACGCTGCCTGTTATAAATCTCCTGCAAAGAAGCAAGGCACCCAAGAACAGCGTTTAGCACACAGCAAGAGGGAGGGGAGACCTGACTCCCATCTATTTCAATCCCACATCCTTCCTGGTTGCCTTGTTTGCTCAGATGCTGAGTTTCCTCTGGAGACACTTAATTCCAGGGAGGCATCTCAATTATGCAGATCAGCAAATCACAGCTGTTTCTCAACCCAGATGTTACAGACTGCCTCCAGAAAGCTTCTCCCGGGAGCTGAACTGCCTGTGGTTGGCTGCACAGACAGCTCCTCCTCTGCCCTGTGCCCATCACATAAGACCTCAAATCCAGTCCTCCATGCTCCTCATTGCCGCTCCATCAGGTTGATGTTATTAGTCAGAGCAGGTGAGTTTCAGGCTGACGGTTCAGGGCTGTGGTTGAAAGAGAATTGTATCATTATGGAGCTATGTGTCTTCTCAGATTGATAAGTAATGCTTTCATTGCAGATGAGGATGCTTGGACAATATGTATGCTATAAGATCTGTCTTCACTTTCAGTTTCTGGGACTAGGCTGTTATCTCTTTCCAGATTGACATTAGACACAGGTGAGCATCAGCTTGCTATTCCACCAAACCCTAATATATCTGCACAGTTGACACAGCCTAGGACTGGTTCTAGGTTGTGTGGGTCAACATAACCTGCAGCACACATGAGGAAGTGTGGTATGAAATATAACATCATGATACTCTCTATAAAAACTTTCGCTAATTGAGTGATGAGCCTAAGGGAGATGAGTAACAGCTGTAGAAACTGCACAGGAACTCATGTAGTTTTATTTTAAAAGCCATAGCTCCAGGGGAAAGTGTCCCTCCACTAGCCACTGTTTTGCATTATCAAATAAAAGGGCTCCTGTCCTGATCTGCGTCAGTGACATTCCTCCTCTAAGGGCTTAATTGTCTCCATAGCTATTGCTGTCTGAAGGAGGAGGATATAGCAGAGAAGGGGTCTTAGGAAATTTGGTGGAAACCAAAGTATCTGGTCAGTACATTAAATTCAGTAGCTAAAAGAGCCTGTAATTCTTAATTATCTTGTGTGCATCTGACTTGGACTTGCATTTGAGGTTTAGGCTTCTTTTCTTAAAGATCAAGCGACATTATTTGTATTCACTATACAGAATTGCAACTTAGAGTTTTCTGATAGTAAAGTCAATCCTTCCAGTAAATAATGCTTATGACTAATTCTTTTGACTAAGAAATGCATGAAACAGCTCACCTTCTAACAAAGGAATTTGATGCTGAAATCTCTTCCTGTTATTATGTGGATGGGGTATTTTGACTAAATCTAGGGAAACAAACCAGATGGGTTACTTATTCTACAGAGCACACTTTAAAATGTTTGTTTGACATCTTTGAGCTATTCATTTCTCTTCTCTGCCAATACAGAAAAATATAGCTTCATACTTAATAAACATCATTAAGGAGCTTTCTATTCTTGTTTAAACTGAAGCAAACTTGAAGACCTTGTCAAAACAAGTAGGTTAAGCTTGACTAATCAGCCTGAACTCATGCTATTAATAGTGAAGGCAGCATCATTATTCCATTAATCTTTGTCTGGAATATTGGGGGTAGGCACATACACATACAGCAGAGGTTAAAACAGATGAACCTTTCCAAAGTGAAATACAGTAATTTTCATTTATTTTATATTTCTTCAGTTTGGGAGGAGCATTCTTCCTGGCTGAACAAAGTACACATAAAACTGAGATGTTTTTTTTTTTTAAAGATCATTGTGCTATTCTGATTTCTGTAAGAGGATATGTTTAGATTGGATATAAAGAAAAAGTCTTTTACAGTGGTGAAGTCTTTTACAGAGGGTGGTGAAGTACTGGAACGGGTTGCTGAGAGATGTGATGGATGCCCCATCCCTGGAGACTTTCAAGGGGGCTCTGAGTAACCTGATTTAGCTGTGGTGTTCCTGTTCACTGCAAGGGAGGTAGACCAGGTGACATTTAAAGATCCCTTCCAGTTCTAAGGATTCTATGATTCTATGTCAGCTGCTTTACTATAGCTTGGTCAGGTAGAGCCTGAAGTGATGCTGTCGTTCTCACGGAATATGATCATATGTATATCCAAACTACGTGCTCTGCTCACCCTATATAATGTACTCACCTGGAAAATTATGATCTCAGCTCAGACATTAAATGCAATCTAATGAAATTAAGACAATCAGCAAACAAAGAGATTTCCGTCAGTCTCATAGGAGAAAGATAAAACCTTGAAAGAGAGGTAAAATCAAGTTTTATATTTTCAGATTAAATAAATGCAAACAACTGGCTGCATCTGAAATAGAATGAATTATTTGGAACTCACATTCCATCACTGTTCATCAATTTCATAACACAAATAATTTAATCCAACAATGACTCATGGAGAGACAGTAAGTCAGGATGTGGGCATCCACTGACAACGTTTGGCTTTAGTTTTCCTTTCTGTAACAGATTCCTGTCAAGGTCTAACTGACAAGTGTTATCTGTGGCTCCCAGACGGAGCTGAAATGTGGATATTTCTGTTCATACCTTCTCTCAGTGATCAGCTGCAGTGCTGAAAAATCTGGATTGAATCCTTGGGAACCTAGCAGCAGTTTCCTCCCGTTCATCTTTCCTAGGAAAATGGTTCCATTAGTCCAGAAAAGCACAACATAGTATTGTGTTTTCTCCTTTTCTCTTTACACAATGACTGATGTTTAGGTGTCACTTTTAGCCACCAGCCAAGTAACAAACTGCAACTGAGAGCTGCATCTTCATATGACTGAAACAACAAGCACCCCAAGGTCTCAAGTATGTGGGCTCTGTTTAAGCAGACAACTCGGCAACAACTGTTGGTGTGCTATCAACATTATTCACATGCTAAGTCCACAACACAGAACCATACCAACTACAAGCAAAAAGTTAACTCTGCTCCAGCCAAAACCAGGACAACCATAGCCCTTTGCTGCAATCTCTGAACATCCATGCGGATAGCTTCATCTCTTATTACAATACAGCAGTAAATTTCCAGAGGTGGAGACCTGGGTGACATCAGATACATATTTTTCTGTAACATAATTTACCAGATCATTAATCAGAAAAAAAGTTTATGACAATGCCCCATCTGTCTGAAGTGTTTATGTTAAAACAGCTGCGTGTTTAAGGGCACAGTGGATTAATAAGTGGTGCTATCACATTGGTAAGGGCTCTCCACTTTCCTTACAGGTATGTCACTGTGATAGTGAAAGGTTTACTGCCATTGAAACCACACCTAACCTCTATTCTCTCTATTCTCTCTACACATGATAACCACTATACTATCGAAGTAAGGCTTCAACTCTCACATATGTGAAGTTAGGCTTTTTGGTCACTGAAGAAGCATACACACTCATGAAATTCAGATTGGAATATCAATCAAAGAAACCATCATTAAAAAATCAGGCTCTGTGACATTTAACATTTTTAACCGTTTCAAGGTTAGACTGTGTCCAGAGCCCCCTTCTGTTTTTCTTGAACAGTGGAGGTGGTTCTAGAAATGGAAGCTCTGTGCCTCATTCTGCCACGTGTTTGGAGTGCCAGGATAAGGTTCTGCCCTAGTTTTTAGCATTCAGGCATAAAACTGAAATATTTCAATCAGAGAAAGCTTCGTGCTTTTATGCCCACAATGCAAAGTTCTCTCTCCATTCATTTCAGCTAAAGGGAGATCTTTCCTCTGTCACATCTTCAGAACTAACAGATATCTCTTTTTTGTTCAGCGAAATGAATGTAGAGACATTATGACAGAAACTTCATCAAGAAAATGCTTTTTCTTCTACCCAAAGGCTGTAAGCGAGCAATGTGTGCTTATCTTCTGTGCCCTGAGGATCTAAAGACATATCTGTGTCTGAAGGACGCTCCTGTGGCAATCCAGCAAGTGTTATTTAGAACTGAAATAGCCATACAAAGCGCTCGCTTATCTTTCATTCATCTCAACTTGTCAGAGCAAAGACCAGATTAGAGGATAAAGACTCACAATCTACTTATTTCAACACTAATCAAAGTTAAAGAGAAATTTGTATCAACAGTCCTCCAAGTGTTGCATTTACTCTACTAAGTGCACTTAAAGCTGTTGCTTTTCACACGCGCACAAAAAGAACACGTGTAAACTTAACTTCTGTTGGTGAAGTTTGCTGGCAGTTAAATAGCATTTACTGATAAACATACTTGTTAGTGTACGGATCTATTGTTTAAAAAAAGAAAAAGAAAAAAGTGAAATTTTGTCTTCAATTCACAACACAATTCATCCAGAGTAGTATGAGTAGTCCACTTAAATGTGAACATTGGCCAGAAATGCCAAATTTGTATCTTAGCATGTATTTTTTCTAATTCTCACATATCAATTGAGTCCTTCTCTTCCATTTCTTATCCATTTTGTCCTGGTAGCCACTGATGTGTCTATATCACTGATGTCAAAACAACAGATTCACTGCCAGCTTCCATTTTGTAACTGTGTGAAAGTGCTATCTGCATATGGAACTGGAGGCAGTTTTAGTAGGAATCCAGTTATGTGGCTGTACTTGCCAGAGCAGATTTTGTAAGATACCCCTCATAGCCTCGGCAATCAGAAGTGTTCCTCAAATGTTCTCTGTAAATCATCTGGCAGTTTCACTGTCAGGGAGCTGACAGGGAATCTGCTCCTCCACTAAAAACTGAGCTAATCCCTGCAAGCTGACAAGACTGCACTCATCTGTATGGCAAAGACAGAAGTGTTGGTGTGATGGGGGACATGACTTCCCAGGAGAAGTCAAGTAACTCAGAATATATGCAGTGCCCTGTCCTGCTCTGAGTTTTAGGCCACCTGCTTTGCTTTTTTCGTCATCATATTTTAAAATGTGTTTTCTTTCTATCAGTTTGGATGATGGAAGTAATGCATTTTGGCTGAAAACTTCTGAATTCATTTTCCTAAAAACAAAATCTACTTTTTCTTATATCTCTAACCAGAGAAAGGAAGTCATGAGAGTGCTTAATCCTAGTGCCCCTGTAAGAACTTGTACAAAAGGAAGCGTTGAGAAATGGAAAGTACCTGTTCTCCAGGCTCAGGCTTGGATTTCTGAGCAAAGAACATTATCAGTGCACTGTCTGCTGAATTTACCATTAGAGGTTTCTGTGGAAATCATCTGAAACCACAGGATTCCACAAAGTAGCTCTGCTATGAAAGAGCTACTGTTTGCAGAGGGATGGCTCTCTTGCTGACAGATAACCCACTTTCTTAGGGGAAATAGCACTCCTGCCCACTCATGTGTCCTTGGAAAAGCAAGTTCAGCCCTTTGGGCAATATTTCCACTGAGGAAAGCAAAGGCAGACCCACACACGTCTTGGGAAAAAATCTTGGCCTGCAGCACACGACCCATAGAGCACCTGGTCCCAAGTGATGGCCTCCCAAAGAAATCCAAGAGGCTATTCTTTGCTTTGGTCCCAAACTGAATTGTGTTATTTCTGGATAACTTTGCTTCCTTTTCTCAGTGAGAATTTTGTGGGATTTCGCTAGTTCCTTGTTACCCACCTATGATACGTCAGAACTGCTTGGTACCTGTTAGTTTTTTGTTCCATGTGTGAGAATGGGAACTGCTGAGGTCACTTTTCTGCCATCCCAGGCAGTCCTTGCAAAAACAGGCATTACGATGTCGAAAGAAACATTAAATCTTTGGCATAACAAAAGAGAATCAAAGTGACTTATAAAAAAATGCTAAAGTGGTGTTATTTTCCCAACACACATTCAACAGTTTTGCAGAAAATTCCTTAAGCAACAGAAATGGAAAAAACAACAAAGTTTAACATTTCAGTGTCTTACTCAGCAAAGTTTTCTGAGGAAAATAGATCAGCTGAAATAGTACACTTTGTTAGTTTTTCCATATTCTTTATTCAAATAAAGATATGTGAGCTACATATGTTCCCATTTAATTTGAAGATTTTATTCTAAATGCCTTTGATGTACCTAAACTTGGTATTTTTATTTATTACTCATTGAAAAGAGTGAAACCCAGGAATAATGTTGAATGTGCCGTAAGTCACTGCAGCATTTAGTTTGTTGAGATTGAATCAGAAAAGCAAGATTTGTTGAGGGAGCAAACATCTTTTACTAGCCTGACAACCACAGCTGAAAGAAAGGAAACAAATCTAAAAGCCTTGCCCATTTTTCCAATTAAATCATTCTGTTTAAAATAAAAGTACGTCTCTTGCAGCCTTAAACCACAAAAGCTGCAGCAACAGCAATATGACAAAGCAAAATATGAATCACTAGTGCAGACATGGCTACAGAGCCATGAAGCTTCATTGTCTTCTTCTTCCCCTCTGCCCAGAATAAAAAATATGGTTATAACACTTACAGCTAATGATTTATTTAGGAAGAAAAAAAAAAAAGAGAGAGAGAGAGAGAGAGAGAAGCTGTACTTGATGCTTTCCATGGAGGAAATGAGCTTGCACAGATGAGACTGGTCCCTTCCAGCTTTGTGCACAACAGCTGTGTTACAGCTCAGCACAGAGAAACAGGAGCAAACTCATGGTTTCAGAATTAGAGCACTCACCAAAAAAAAGAAAAAAAAAGAAGAAGAAAAAAAAGTGATCCTTGTTTGAGTAGTGCTTAGGCTTATGAAAAGGGTTGAGCTTGAGTGACGAGTTTAGCCTCCTCTTAGGGCAAAGGTTTGACATTCCTTTACCTAATGAGTAATTGTATCATACCACCCCTGCTGAGCTGCTAATAGCAAATGAGAGACATTTTGGTACAGAAGGAAGCTAAGTGTCCTTTCTAATTAAGCATTCCCCTCTCTGAGTTTCTAGATAAACTCCACAGTACTTCTCAACCCACACTTTTTAAAAATCTTCATACCCCTCTCAGCTCACTATTTGACCTGCATACCCCATCCACTTCTCTGCAGGCACAAAAATTCCACTCAAATTCCTTCTGTGTCTGATCATTCCATACATCAAATCAGAGCCCCTTGGTTTATGATTAGGAATGCAATCATCTCAGCTGTTGACATGCCCCTGGACCCTTTCTGTTCCCATTTCCACCCTCAAGGTTCCTTTGGACTTTTTTTAAAGTCAAAAGCCTTATTTCTGTAACCCTTTTAAACTAAGATCTGGGACTTTATGCACCATCTGGCTTGTCTCTAATACTTTGTCCATGCCACGAAATACACAGCGTCATGAAGAGTGCTCCGTTCTGCTCTTGCTGTATGTCCACTTCTCTCAGACTTCAGAGAATTTGCTCTTAGCCCAGGAGTCCTGTGATGGCTGGGTTGGACCATAGGGTCTGGAATCACTGAATCATTAGTTTGGAACCAGTAAGATCATCCAATCCAACACCACTATGCCCACTAAACCATGTACCATGGAACTGGCATACTGCAGGCTTGCGTTTCATGCCTCTGTCTCTCAGTGAAGTGTTCCATTCCTTCTTCTTATCCCCATGAAAACATGATTGCCCTATTCCTCCAGTTCCTCTCAAGTCACCCGTGCTTCCCACCATTGCAACACAGAAAAACCTGCTCCAGTGTCCTTCAGTACCACTAAGCCTTTCAGAAAGCACAAGCTATGTGTGTGCCATCTAACCAGCTAACATGCAGATGTGGATGGGTCAGGTGACCCCCTTCCAGACTGAATAAAGGCTGAGCTCTGCCCACCTTCCTTGAGGAACAGGTTCTCCCCTGGCTCTTGTTTTTCTATGCAGACAAGTGGTTCAATCAAACATCTGGGAACTGGACGATGTTGAGCCGTGCGACCTTATATCAAATGTCTGAAACTGGTGATCTGAACTATAAACTTATTAAGAAAAGGGCAAAAGGACGATAAGATAAGAAGGTTTGGCCTCAGGTTGTGCCAGGGGAGGCTCAGTTTGAATGTTAGGAAAAACTTATCTGAAAGATTGGTTGGCTGTTGGAACAGGCTGCCCAGGGAAGTAATGCAGTCACCAGTCGTGGAAGTAGGTGTTCAAGAAATGTGTAGAAGTGGTACTGAGGAACATTGTTTAGTGAGCAATATTTGTGGCAGGTGGATGGTTGATCTTAGACATCTTTTCCAACCTTAAAGATTCTATTATTCTAAGAAGACTGATAGATGGTGGTACAAACAGGCTGCAGAAGTCACGTAACAACCACTTTTTAACAAGTTAGGCTAAAATCTAAAAGTCTGGATAGGAAATGACATCGGGGAAGCTGGATTTGGCTTCCCGATTCTTAGACTCAGCCTGTACATTGCCATAAATAATGCTGCTGACAGGCAGTTTTGGATTGCACAACAAATGGACCAGGGCAGGGCTACCCGACTGAGCATGTCCTTTCTTCTCTGCTCTTTTGTCCTCACTGCCAGATGCCTCCTCCTCCCACTTCCCTTACACACCCTGGGGTACAGAAGAGCGCCTTCACTGGCAGTCTTTTGCTGTCCTGATGGGGATATAAGTCATGGTTGTTTCTGTACCCCCGGACCCTGATACAGATCACAGCAGCTTGAACAAGTGGATCTCACCTCACCACAGATTGCAGCAGGGCTGGAATCCCAAAGACAGTCCTGGTGCAGCTCTGGGTCTAGTCTTGTTCTGGAGACTTAAATGTCTTCTGCTCGAGGTCGGTGAATCTCCATGGTAGCCAAAGTCTACCTGCAAATTTGTAAAAGGCATGTACTAAAGTAACAAAAGCACAAACTGGATAAGAAAGAGAGAGTATTGCTGTGTGCCAAATTTCAGAATGCATGGGCTCTCTACCAGAAGCTTAACAGAAACTAGCAATTTTCTGGGCTCATTGTTGTATTCCATCTTCCGGGCACCTTCTTAGTGATGTGAAATGGAGCTGTTTTGGCACTAGAATTTTGTCACTCTTCAGATATTCTAATTATCTGCCCTAACAGGAGCCTCATTTCCTAGTTCACTGTTTCTTTTTCCTCCCTTGAGACCATTTCTGGCATCTGTTTCCACATCATTATGTGAACACTAGTACAAAAATTTCTTTAATGTTCTAGCAAGACTCTACCTAGCTTGTCAAGTACATGAAAATCTGTAAATCTGTAAGGAGATCTTCGTCTTTTTCACCAACCCTCTTTCTCTTCAGACTGAGTTTGAAAAATGCCTTGTAACATATATTAAAAACTTAGGATTTCCTGCTTATTTTGCCTGGCACTTCTGATGTGAAGTACTGCTATCTGATACCTCATTTATCTGCATTTGTCCATTTAGAGCCCAGTCTTAGCTGGAGGGAATGGGTGTAGGAGAAGAGGGAATTCAGCATCTCACAGCATCATCTGCAAGATGTGAAACAGAAATATGAAATTTTGGAAAAAGCAAGTTAAACTCATTGGGTTCTTGTAAAAAGACTTCAGGGATTTCAAGGAATTTCAGAGCAGCTGAAGTCAGAGAAGCAGCACATCTGGCTGTCCAGAGTCATAGCCTGGGTGAGGGAGGCTCCACGCCACCATTTTGTGGCCATACTGCTGCTCTGCCTCAGCGTCTCTCTGTTTTGCTGCCTGCTTCTTGTCCTGGTCTGGGCAGTGTCTGTATGTCTGATTTGTCATCACTCTGTTGGGTTTCGCTAAACCAGAACCCAGCCCCGCCATCTGTGCCTAAAAGATGTCTAAGCACCCATTTTGGAACTCCCAGGAAGGCTCTGCTGCTCCTCAGCTGTCCTTGCCCTGCTCCAAAAGTATGGGCTAAGCCACGTCTGTGCCCACAAAGACAAACACATCAATTTAGCTTCAGTGAAGAGGATAATTAAGATTTTATTGAAAACACACATCAGGAAGAACATGCCTTTACAAACTGCCTCCCTACACATAACTACAAGCTCTACCTTTTGCTTTCTGCTTAGAAAAGAGCTAACAAAGCAGGAAGGATTTACAATGGATGTTTATTAAGGAACAGCAGTTTCCAAGATGAGCCAGGGTTGCAGCATGCAGAAATGCTAACAGTGCCATTAAAGCACATCAGAGTTACAGGCAGACCAGCTGCCTTGTTGTATTTGCCCGTCTCACTGCCTGGGTCTGCTATCTGGTGATTCCCTGTCCTACTCTGCCCAAGAGGTCTATAGGTTTTTGTGTATGCATTTGTCAAAGTAAAAGTGAAAAAAAAGAATGGAAAACACTTTGGCCTTAATGTGAAAATGTCCATTTCACAAGTATTCATATGGAGAAATCACTGTTTCCTTTTTCCTCCCAAATTCTAACATCCTTCAACTTTAGCTGCACGTAAAATAGGCCCAAACAAACCTTTAAAGAACAAATGAGCTAGCTCTGTGGCATCTCATAAGGCTGTGGAATTCATGAAAACCACATTCCTTGGATTCTAAACACTAGCCATCCCTGCTGCTCTTTCAAATAATGTTGGTTTTGCTGACTATTCTCTCTGAAAGCCAGCACAGTTGTCTAATTGTAAGTAAATAATCTTGAAACAAATCCATGTTTGACATGCTGTCATGCTAACATTTACTGTTTTGAAAAAAGGGATTTACTTCAAGGATATTGAAAAATTCCATTGGTGTTTAAGAGGAGTAGCAACTGTGACCCCCCATAAATTAAAATGCTTGACCCCGCTATATGATATGAATGATCCAAAGTATTTCGCATGTAAAGATCAGTAGAGGCGGAAAACAAACCTCCCTTTTGAAGGCGTGGTGTTAGTTCATACAAATATCCACGAGGGTGTAACAGATTTCAGGGGTACGCTATTTAAAGCTGAGACTCTTCAGCTCACTCGTAGCCCCATGAGTTTCTTTGGGAATGCAAAAGGTTCATTATAAAGGTCTACCCCTGTGGATTGTGTTGCCAGGAAAGAACATTTGGGCCACATTCAGGTGCCGCTGCTATGTCAAAGGTCAAGAGCTTCATGAGCCCTTCAGACCACCTACAACCTTAGGCTGCCCTGGTTTTTCAAACAAAGAGGCTAAGAGTCTGGGGCAGACAGACTGAGCGTGATCCACCGCTGTTTTTCTGGGCTCCTCTCAGGGCAGGCTGGAATCATACAGGAACTCAGGGTCCAATAGTCCCACCTCTCTTGTACCTAATGCCTTGTTATTTGTAGCACCTAAGATGGATGCCTGCTGTGAAGAGTTGTCTCAGCTGAGATGTCAAGACTTTCCTTCTCTGCACCCTCCAGTATAAACCAGGACCTAGCAGTCTGGCACACCGGGACTCTCTGATAAGCTCATCGGGCTCTACATGAAGGCATCGCAGTAGCAGTGCAGTTACAGCAGTCTGCATGGCTGTAGTGCCTGGGAATCCTAACACTGCAAAGCTCTGAACCTTTCAGATGAGGCAGGTAACATGGTGCAGCTGAATTGCAGGCTCACATCCCAAACCCATACACATACACTGAAAACTGTGGCCAGGAATGGAAAGTGTGCTGGACTGGAGGATGAGGGCACTTGAATTCCCAACTTTCATTCTTTGGATCAATGTTGGAAGATGCCTTCTGTGTTTTTTCCCATCTCCAGCATAAAAAAGACAGATTCACACCACCTTTTGTGAAACTCTTTAAGAGCTGTGGTACACAATTTCATAATCTTTATTTGGTTTCCATCCATAGTCCTTATGTCACGTAGCCATTGAAACAATGTGCCCTCTCCTAGCTCAGCCAGTATATCATGGTCACTGTAAAATCTGCTTGAAGTACAGAGTTCATATGAGTTCTAGTAATGCAAGAACATAAACTTGTTAGCAGAGTTCCCCTCCAAGGTGCTCATTTAAACCAATGCACTACTTCAGGCACAGACAAGGTGTTCTGCCAGTGATGCAGAATTCCCAAATATGTGTGCTTTGGCTTGTTATGTGTAGTCTGACATGTTGCTGTTTTAAAGATGAAAGCTTTCCAGATTTTCTCAGCTCCTAGCCAAGTGCTGAATCCAATGTGCCTTGTACCATTAGGCATAAGGCAAAAAGCTAGCAGAACTTTGCTGCCGAATTCAGACTGCAACCAATTTTGGACATAATTTCCATATCATAATTTACATAACTGAATAGTGTTTTTCTCCCTTTTACTATGCATTTACTGTGCAAAGAGGGAAGAGTTTTTGCCTATGATATTTCTTCATTCTCACCTCTTTTATATCATTACAAAGAAGTGACAAAAATGGCTTATTGTGAACAAATCTGGTAAAAATATTCCCAAGAAACAACAAAAGCCTTCTGTGACTAATGAATCTGACCTATCCAGATGTGTAATCAATCCTGTTAATAAGTTTACACTCATCTAAGAACTCAAACTGTTGAGGTGCAGTTGGAGTGATGGAGGTATATGAGGTTTTACTTAAATGTTTGGCTTGTACAGGCAAAAACAGTCTCTTTGGATTTGTGTACATCTGTTTCTATCTGAAAGTAATACCCAAAGCAGCAAGAGCTGGAACATCTTTTGGTGTTGATTCAAATGGTGCATGAAAAATAAGGTCAGTTCTCTCTGGATCAGCACCAATTTCACTATTTCCAGTCAAAAAGTTACGGTGCTTCTTGTTAAGATATTCTTGGATGGGACTGGGGAAAAAACTCCAGCATGCTACAACAGTTCTTCTGGACTTGTGTGCTACCCGTGGAGAGATCACTAATAAATGCTGCTAACAAATCTGCCCTTTTTGACCTCATGCTGTGAAGTTACCAAAATAATTAAAAGAGTTCCTATATCAAATAACAAAGCCCTTTTTTGACAGAGGAATGTGTAATGTTTGTAGATTTTCCTCTCCAGTAAGCTGTCAACATCTTCAAAGGCAAACAGGAAGATGTCTAGTGGTGAAATCACAAGATAGGGAGTCAGGAGGTCTCAGTCTATTCTTGGCACTGCCACCATTGCACTACGTGACACACGGCTCCTCTCTGCTTCATTTCCATCTTTCACCATGCAGTAGCACTGGCACACATAGACACTGCACAGCTGTTACAATGGTAGCTCGTATCCATATTAGTTAAGGGAGACTGAGGAAATGATGTTTCTAATCCCTGTCTAGCACATGCGGAGAGGGATCTGGGGATCTGGGCTATGATGAATGCCATGGGTACGGGCAGCCATCAGGAAAGTGCTGGCAGCAGGAGGTTTCTGCAGGCACCCTCAGCCCCTGGGCATCTCCAGCAGTGCAATTGTGCAGAGAGCTCTGACTGCCTCTGAAAGATATGTAATGGGTTTTTTGCCTTTCAGAAAAGCTGAGCTGCTTTGCAGGGAACATTAACTGCTCTCCCATGAATGCATGTACTGGTCACAAAGGTACCATCATAATAGCTGTCATTTAATCCAGTGTCTTAAGCAATGAAGTATCAGTAACGGTCCAATCATATTTTCATGCAATCCCAAAAGGCTTCTTTTTTTTTTCTTTCTTTTTTTTTTTCCTTCTGAAATTATGTAATATAAAGAGTCTTTTTTTTTTTCTTTTGCTTCATAAATGATTTCTTGTTAGGCACAGTGGAAAAAGAACACCCTATAACAATCTAAAATGAAGCCATCTGGCTTTGTGTTGGTCTAACAATATTAGCAAACATCCCACATCTAAAAGAAATATGAAACACTATTTCTGTTGTGTGTTCATTTGTTTTACTTTGCAAAGACACATAGCACTCACACACATATTTTCAGTAAAGCACATATTTCTTCCTTTTGTTTCCATGACATTTCATGGTTTCAATGCTTGTCTTGTCCTCTGCAGTGAAGAATATTAAAATAATCAGAAAGGTGAACCAATTTTCACAGTCACGACCTCACTCTGCAGTACCCCTCTGTGTGATCCTACCTTGCAGCCAGCAGCAGGAAACTCACCCAGCTGTGATTGCAGGTAAAATTCTTTGCACAAAGAGGAGATGGAAAGGGACTGCAATTATCTAGATGCAGCTACGGCATAAGCTCACACCTTTAATTTATTCAGAATAACTTGTTTGTCTGTCCCTGATGGGTGGGCCCTTCCAGCAAGCAAACACGCTGGATGATGCAAAATAAAGATGTTCCCATATGAAAAATGTCTCTCTGTCTGTTGGCGTTTTGGTATTGCTTCTGGGAAGAAGAAGAATAGAGCAGAAGGGATTTCAAGCTTGAATTAGTGCTACTAGAAAAGTCTTAACAGTTTGTCTACATCCGGGCTTCCCTTAATGTGTGGTCTTCAAGACATCAGAAAGGAGACTGTGAAACGACTGTGAAAAATTAAGGCACACATGCACACATATTCCCACAGATGCAAAAAAGGGAGCAGGCAAAAGGAGAGAAATAGAGCTAATCAAGGTGTTTTTGTGGTATAGCCTTTGTATTTGGTTGTAGTGACAGCCATTCTGGTAATGCCATGCAAGAAAATGCTTTGACTTTGATCCCTCAAACCATTACACAATCCTTCAGTTAGGAGGCCTGATAAACATGGGTAAGTGCCTGTAGTGAGGACAACATGTCCACTAAAAAATGGAGTGATATGTTTACGTTGCAAACACAATCTGTTGGTAAAATCTGTTAGTTTGAGAATGCTCCTTTCTGATAAGATATACACCAACAGAGCTTCACAGCGTGACTCTTGATGAAAACCACCAGGAGGTAGGCTGACTGATGAAATAGCTCTACTAATAAGTGAAGATGGGCATCTCCGCAGCTGCAGCCTTGTTTTGATTTGAGGGAACTGCAATCCTCCTTGCAACCTCCTCCACGAGTTGGCATCTGCCTGGTTTGTTATGCAGCAAACTGCCCCTTTTGTGGGGATGAGCAACATCCCAGGGCTTGTGCTGCCACAGCTATCCCCAGCCCTCCTCTCCCACCTCAGAGGGAAGCTGTTGGTGCTGGATAGTAGGAGAGTTTCTGCAGGACAGCTGGGTTAGCTCTTCTTCAGGCCCAGCACTGACACAGATAAGCAAACAGAACTCCGTAGGACAGCCAAGATTTAAGACAAGCAAACAAATGAATAAAATAAAGGTTTAGATAGCCAATCCCTAATTTGTGTAAAGCACGCACCTAGAGAAATCATTCTGAAAATAATTTTTTGACCCACATGAAGAATGAGAATGGCTTAATATTTATGTGAGCAATTCTTGTTAATAAGAAAGAAAAGTCCAAGAAACTCCCCATCATTAAGGGCCAGTCCTGGGGCAGCCACCATCAGAGCTGGGGCTCCCTTAGATGTGAATGAGTGTGTATCAAACTACGAGATCTTATTCTAGGAGTCCCCACATTTGCATGTACACACACTTAGCTGATACAGCTTCAGTGCTACTAACAGCTTTGCTTCTTCTTTTTTCATGGCCATCTGCAATTTTGACTCATTTCTTGCAAAATTGCCCTGCTCACCCTGTACAGCTATCTAAAATAAAAGATCTTAGCTCATCTTAGCTGGCTCTTCCTTTCCCTTTTTTTTTTTTTTTTTTTTTTAAATTGTGGTTTCATTAAACTGCTTCTGCTCTTGTGGCTGGAAGGAGCTCAAGCAGATGTCACACACTGGGACAGTCAGCCCAGGTAGAAGTGATGGAGTCACCACCCCTGGGGGTGTTCATGAAACATGCAGATGTAGCACCGAGGGGCATGTGTTAGTGGGTATGGTGGTGATGGGTTGGACTGGATGATCATAGGGGTCTTTTCCAGTCTTAATGATTCTGTGATTCTAAGGCAAGGAAGAAAAGCCCAGAAATCCTGTACAGTGGCATTTCCTTGTAGGTTAAAGTGTCTGTCAGAGCACTGAAATCTTCTGCATCTCTGCCTTGGACTTTCTCTTTTCCACAGCTGTCACCACAAGTGTTTTCTTTGCTGTTAGCTTGCCACGTGGGAATCAGTGGCTTAGTGTGCATAACAGTACAGCAAAAGTTTAGAATATGCTACAAAGCTTAATGACAAAAATATGTGTAGAATCAAATAAATAAAAATCTTACTTTTGGACTGGTTTCTGTGGGCGGAAGGTTGTTCTTTCATTTCATTTTAAAGCCTTGATTCATTTTTGCAATGGTAAGCAATGTTTTGTTTCTAATTTGGTCAGCTTCACTGTTCTTCACATGCGATAATCTATAAAAAGCTAGAACTGCACTAACTGTTAAACAATAGATTTAAGATACCTCTTTTCTCTCTTGTCTCTTGATCCAAGATCTTTTTAAAAGAATGTGATGTTTACAATTTGATGGAAAATGAGATCTTTTACTCATCTTACAGGGCTTAGCACCCGGGGCCCCACCAAATGGATGTCTCTTAATCACAGAGACGAACAGTTAAGCTGAAAAAGATGATTCTTTTTAACATAAGCCATGCAGAAATATGTCTTGTGGAGGCCTCTCAGTATGATGTAATATAGAAAATATATATAAACACAGGAATTATTCTGTGAAGTTCTGCAATTACGACAAACTATTCATTACAATGTTTTGTTGTGTTGGTTTGTTTTGTGTTTTTTCCTGAGAGGGAAAGCTAATCTTAGCATTAGAACAGAGCCACATTCAAAGTAAAAAAGTGAAAAGGAGGGGGCTATATTTGTTTACAAACAGCTCGAATTTGCATAGACCTTCAAAATGTTTCAGACAAAGGAAGTCTGTTGAATTTTGCACCAGCATGTAGAGAGCTGCAGTAGGAGTGGTATGAAAGGAGAGGGAATGGGAAGGTGAAGATTGGCAACCACGTGCAGAGCAACAGGGCAAGGTCTGTAAGAACAACAGTGCCTGAATTAGACATCCATGCAGATCCCAGCAGATCTGTGGGATGCTTCTCAAAACAGTGAGACACAGAGGTGAGCTGGGATGTAGTAATTAATTATTCTCAAGTCCTAGATGGTGTGAAAGAGGCGTGCTGAAAACTGGGTCATTGTTACTAAGCTGAAAAGAAACCACAAAATGTGGAGAAGACTTCATAGGTGACATCCCTTCTTCTAGCTGTCAGAGAGTCCTGATCAGACCACCTAGATACTCACATCTGGAAGCCTGAGTGTTAGACAGACAATTTGAGTGTATATACTCTCCCACTGTTTGTCAGCATGAGCATATGGACTCAAGTGTGAGTATAATTGAAATGTATTCAAACTTCCATGCAAAATCACTTTTCCCTCTATATGGCCTTGCTTTGATCTTTGCTATATCATTGCTAATGTTGGAGCACTATTTCCTGCAGATATGTGGGAAACTCCGGCTTTGGACCAACTTTGCATGCTGCTATGAATCAACAAGCGCTCTGCCACCTGCACGTAATGAACACAGGCAGGTTCCAACATAATTTGCCTCAAATACAAAAGATACAAGAGGAGTTATGCATCCAAACCCACCATATGTTTGTTTAACTGTATTGGATTTGCACAGCTTTCCTTTCAGACAGTGAAATACAAAAAAAAAAAAAAAAAGAAAGAAAGAAAGAAAGTAATCCTCTCAACACAGAGAGAAATCTTGGCTGCACTAAAACCAGTGGCAAATATCCCATTTACTTCAGTAGGTCCAAGATTTTGATTTGGCTTCTGTCTTTCAGGCTGCTGAATGTGAAAGTTTAAAGCAAAGGATGCCTTACTGGTCTCTCTAGATCTCGTGAAGGTTTCTGATGGTAAACCACCATCAGAAAGAGGAAGAATAGTAAAAGTACTCTAAAAGGGCCTATTCAAAGAGCAGTTGAACTTCAAGTAAATATTTAATAGCTTTTAAAGGACTAAACAAGTCCTATAAGAGACAAAAAAAATATATATATATAGTATCTTTTCCATTCACTTTAATGGTAGCTCGTTCTGCCTTTCAGGAAACAAGCAGCAATATCTGTACCTACATCTGCATACATCTTTGAAATATGTTCATTTCCTTCATCTGAAGTTTGTAATAAACTGCCATCCTGTCTTCGAACAGTACCTAAAATATTGGCTGGCTTTTCCATCAAACTGCTTTCCTTTGCAGCAGTGCATTTTTCATCAAAATGGAAACATTTAAAAACACGTTGATAACCCCCCCTCAAAGACTTTCAGAACCAACACTGACTATTTCAGGAACATAAAATTCATCATACATTACCAAACTTCATTTTGGCATTCCAAAATGATGATGCTATTTGTCTTATTCATTTTAAAATGTTTCTATAAAGTATGGCATGTTATAAACTACTGCAGTTGGCAGGAGAGCAAAATATAATGCTGTACAAATGAATATCATAGTTGAAATATGACATTCATTTCTTGGGTGGTGTCATCTTTTTGAATTATTATTGTGAACTGCTATTTAACACTGAATTAAGCATTTTTCCTTGATCACAGTGTCTACTCATTGTTGCAGAGATGAGGCATGCACATCCCTCTAAGTATTTTCTGTTTGTATTGATACTGAACAAGCTGATAAACTGTTTCAAACTGACAGAAATAGGAGACATTTACATCTACAAGATAAAAATCTTCAGTGAAAGGCAAACAGGAGCTGACATAACAATTTTTAAAAATCTTTTTAATAAAATATGGTACCACTGAAGTTGGTATATATAATCTGATTTCTAAATACTAAAGATGGGATTATCAATATAAAAATGTAAAAACATGAAATAAGAAATAGAGAAAATATTTAAAAAATCTAAACCAAAATTTTGATTTCCGTAACAGTCATGAGATGTTGAGAAAACAGGTTTCAAGTTAATCTTTCATTTGATTCAGAATAAAAACACATTTGCAATGGAAAAAAAAGTCAGAAATGCATAAATTCCATGTTTTGACCAGGACTGGTATTTGCACAAACAAGTTAGAAAAAAATTCCTCTTTGCAAAAAGCACCACATGGCTATAAAACAGCATGCGTCTGAGCAAGCATTCAATCAAAACTGCTTGAATTTGGAATGGTATTAATAAACCATCAAGGAATTTGGCCATTGTTCCAATATCAATTCATATATCATCACTATATATGGTGTTAAACTATATATAGATTCCTTAATAGCCAAAAATGCTGCCCATTGGCATAATTGGGAAGTAGAAATCAAAGTGAAACTGTGTAATTACACACAAACCATGTCGGTTCATTCTTGCCAAGAAAAACATTAGCAAAACTATGGGTTGCGTGACCAATTAATTCCCACAGAATAATTAGCACATCAGGCCATGAAGGAGCTCTTCACCTGCAATCCTTGATCTCCCTGGTCCTTCTCTGGCTGCACATCTGCCTAGCCTATCGTGTGAGATCAGGCATCAGCTGCTGACAGTTTACGTGACAGTTAAAGACATTCAGTCACAAGAAACCCTACAAGCAACAGCAGCAGCAGAGAATGGCTCTGAAGTTCTATAAGGAAGGATCTAAGCAAATACATTCTGTTATCTGAATACCTCATGCAGAAGGGTGTTTCTGCATGACTAGCATGAAGTTGACGTAAAATCACTAAGAACAGAGATGAATGTATAGTTAAACTCCCACAAAAGGATCCACTTGATAAGGACAGATACAGAAAACCAGCTTTCACCTTTCATGTTCATTCTTTGCCCCTATTAGCTGCAGCATTGTTTTCACAAGTCTCTTTCAATTCAGTTCCCTTTTGGTAGGAAGAACTCATTACCACTGCCACAGAGAACCACTGCTACTCTGGAAAAGCTTCCAGAGGAATAAAATGCTGCAGCCACCTTGGTTAGCAAAGCAGATCATGTCCCAGTACTGTGTTCTTCACCTTTGGATTTCACCATAAAGGAAATCCTGTTCAAGTCTTCTTGTCCATTGATCAGATGTCACATAAGAGTGGAAGAAATTTATCTCCAGAATTATCACCTCCTGCAGCAGTAGAGTTCCTGGGGAAACTACTGAAGTCAGCAAAGAAGCTCCGTGGTGCTGAAAATGAAGGGTTCAAGGGAGCATATATACTTCTAGTTGGATGGAGGAAGCTGGATCGTGACTATCCTATGTAACACACAATTACGTATTGCAAATGATATAACAGCAGAGAGAATTTTCATGTTTGTTGGGCTGGAAGGTGAACAGAGACTGGAACCCATTCTGTGAAGACATTTAAAAAAAAAAAAAAAAAAGTGAAAAATGTTACAGATTCCATCTTTTCCAAGCAGCTTATGCAAAACACACGTTCTTGGTTTAGCTTCACTCCAGCAAGTTCCTTGCAGGCACCTAGTATGCATAACAAGAGCAGTGGGGCCAGCTTAGGCTGTCAGAAGGATCAAGACGATATTTGCAGCCTGCCATCTTTCTCAGTGTATAACTCTTCGCACCCAAATGGATAATGAAAACATTACAAGATCATTTATTTTGAATAAATGGAAAAGTGGAGCTTTACTCTAATTATTTATTACTTTAAAACCCTGCAGATGTTAAAGAAGCTGGTACATGAGCAAGCCCAGATATGCACCCAATTGCATGGCTAAAAAGACTGGCACTGTGGTGCTGTTGCTAGCTGGAACATTTGTCAAGGCGGGTAAGTACTGTTCTCTGAATTCCTATGTCCTCTTAGAGCCTGCAGTCTGTCAGTTCATCACAGTTATCACTTCTCCTGGAAAATGTAAAACAATTTTTCTTAAATAGGAGGTTGCACTTCCGTGTTCCTTTTCTTCACCCCAAAGCTGCAAAAATGTCAAAAGTGTTAGGAAGACTTACCAGAAAGCACTGTTAGTCAGAAGGAACTCTCCCTCCAGGAGCGGGAAAGGAGAGATGGCTGCAATTACAGCCAGGGATATATCTGACTATACTTGCTGGCAGCAGCTCACTTCCTTTCAGGCAAGCTAGTATTTGTTTCCATAGCCAGCACATACAGCCAGTTCTCACCCTCATCCCAGGAGGCGCTGAGCTGCTGCTGAATCAAGGTTGCACAAAGATGAATGAGCCCAAAGGGAAGGGGCAGGGAAGCGGAGACAGCTTACACTCATAAAATGAGAAACACAGAGTTAGGAGAATTACAGAAACAACAAAATCCATCTGCACTTTGGAAGGTTCTTCTACCAGCAGAGCCTGGGAAGTCCTTTCCCCCCAGTAATGCCTCTTATATATCATCCAAACCTCAAATTCCTCTCTGGAAATGAGTGTGGATGGGTTATTTCTGAATGACTTAAAACTTTTGCCTCCCTTTTCCTTTGGGACTACAGGGCTGCATCATCCACCAGCCAATATTTGCATTCCATGTTTCAGTTCTGTGAAAGAAGTGGCATCTGGGACAATATGGCATGACAATGGCTTAAAAGTCTCAGCTTTAATTACAGACATATATTATCAATATGTAAAACAATACAATAACAAAAAGTTAAGCTCTTTGATTACATTGAGGGAGCCTTGCAGAGGGGAACAGAAAGTACATGGCTCCAGCAGATTCAGAAACCCTGCCTTCACTACAACATATGCTATCACTTCTTTTAACTGGGTCAAAACAAATTGACTCAAAGCATCTTTGTTGTACTGCCACAAATACCCCCCCACCTAATACACTGATACACTGTACACTAATTTGGGTATCCTCTATGCTCTTTTTAGGACATGTCTGGCAAGGTCAAGGGAGAAAAATCATTCTCAGGAGCATCTGGTGGTCTCCAAGCTCAACCCACTACCGAATGTAGCAGATCAATCAGTGGCAGCAGATGCAGATAAGGTTGAGCAAAGCCTTCTTCACAAACAAGATCTCCCAGGCCTTTGTGCCTAGCTGTAATGGTTAAGGAAAAAAGAAACTCCTGAAAGTGGGAGGCAACTAAGTCTCTTGGGAAACCTAAATGCATACATGTTCATGGAAGCAGATAGGGTTTGCCCAAGGTTCCCAGAAGAGATGGCTGTGATGTGTCATTGCATGTCATCATCATCTTTGAAAGGTCAGGGAGGATGGCGGAGGCTGCCAATGGCTGGAGAAAGACAAATGTTACAAATCTTCAAAAAAAGCAATAATGACGATATGGGAAACTACAGAATAGTAAGCCTCGTATTGATCTCTAAGAAAATCCCTGAGAAAGTGTTGTTGGCTTCTGAGCAGATGAAGGAGAAGAAGATGACTGGGAGCCAAGGATAAATCACACCTGACCAACCTGAGGGCCTTGTGATGACATTACTATATCTGAGAATGAGGAAGCATCAGTGAATTTCACTTTTCTTGATTTTAGGAATTCTTTTGACGTGATTTTCCACAGCAAAGTAAAAGCATATTAAAGATGGAATGTTACAATGAAGGTGGGTGGACTGCTCAATGAGCGAAAAACTGGCTGTACATCAAGCTTAAAGGGTAGCGATTAATGCTTCACCCCCTGTCTAGAGAATACTGACAACTGAGGTCTGTACTATTTTATACCTTTATTACTGTTGGGGCGCAATCTCATTAAGTTTGCAGAAAAAAACAAACCAGGGAGCCTAGTCACTGTGCATGGGAGCAGTGCTTGGACCTACACAGTCTGGAGGAATGGGCCAACAGAAATGTTTTGAAATTCAAGATCAAGTAGAATGTTGTGCACATAGGATGGAATAATCTACTGCATGAGACTAGCTGCCCAGGGAGCAACTCTGTGGAAAGGGAACTGAGGGCTGCAGAGGACAGCAAGGTGAAGATTTGCCAGCAGTGTGCCCCAGCAGCAAGGAACGTTGTGTCTTCCTGGGCTGCATTACAGGAGCACAATGATCTTCCCCTTTACTTGACACTTGTTCGACCACATCTGTATTACTGCAGCCAGAGTTGGGCCCTTCAGTACAAGAAAGACAGCCAACTGGGGTGATTTCAGCAGAGGGTTATCAGGATGGTAAAGGGGCCCTTTGAGGAGAGGCATTGAAACCATGGGTGGTTCAGCCTGGAGACAAGATGGCATTGGAGGCTCCTAACAGCACTCCTGGTACCTGCAGGGAGGTTATGCAGAAAAAGGAGCTGGGTTCTTCCCAGTGGTGCACAGTGGGAGTATGAAAGACAACTGGGATATGACAGGATATATAGAAAAATGATTTCAGTCCTAGGACAGCTTGCTAGAAGCACAGCTTGCCCAGGAAGGCTGTGGGGGTTTTCAAGGTCCAACTAAGCAAAAACCTAAGCAACTCAGTCTGATCTCACAGCTGGCCTTGCTTGGAGCAGGGGGCTGGACCAGAGGCCTGAAGGCTCCTCCAAACCAAATTGTGTTATAATTTTGTTATCCAAGTAACTTTTGTCCTCTGATACTTCTTTAAAACATTTCTGCATATATTTCAATGTTTGTTTCTTTGCAAGTACTTACACAACATCCTCTTAATAATCAGTAGGAAAATTGAGCTTAATTACACAGGCAAGTATCTCAAGTGGAAAAAAAACACATTACAAGCAGACCAGCTGCCAGTTACCAATTTTCAAGTATACTTTTAAAAGTAATACGGAGCAAAAGTAGTAATTCTAGTAACTCTAGTAACTAATAACTTAGAAAACTAAATGGCAACCGAAAAAACTGAGCTCCTCCATACTAGAATATTTAAATAGCCTTCAGCAACAGCAGTCAAGGGGTGCCTTGTCTTGCTTTTCTTCCTCTGGGAAATGTTTCTTGCTTGTGTTCCATATGTCACATGGGTTGAACACAATGTCTACTGCTGCTGCATGCTTCACATTCCTCCCTGCTCTTGCAGTTCTCCATTGCCCAAGAAACTCTAGACATCTATGCATCATAAGGGAAAACTTTGAATGAACAGATGCCTGCATAGTTGTTCTGCAGTTCATACTGGTTTTGGCAGGTTTGGAGCGAAAACTGCACTGAAAACAAGTATACCTGGTCTCTTTCAGTGAAAAAAAAACAGTATCCCAAATGGCAGGATGCAGACACTGCCCTTCAAAGTGTTGTTTTATCAATGTGTAACAGAACCCTTCCCACTCCATCACAACTGTCCCTGCAGTAACAAGAGAGCTTGCAAGTAAAACAGAGCCAGCCAAGGCTCCGCTCTTGGTCTCCGTGCTTTTGTCTCTCTGGGACCACTCCTAAGTTCACATCATATAGCTTTTTTCCAGGCCACCCAACTGAACTGCTTGCTCAGAAAGCAGTCCTTGCTAACCATAGCCAACTAAGGTTGATCCCTGTCTGCTTTGGGCCTTCCCCCCAGGCCACCTCCTTTCACAAGCTCTGTGCATCAGCTGGGCTGGAAAAGAGGCCACAGCTGGTGGAGGGCTTGAGGCCTTGCTGCACTCTGTGAAAAGCTGCAGATGTGCTGCCAGATTGTAAAAGAGATTTTTTCAATCCCAATACTCCACTGGAGCACCTGCATTGAAATGGGCTAGTAACAGCGCTAGTTTGCTGAACTTTAAACTGAAATGTGTGAATATCCTGTCCACGTACATACAAGACTCTGCAAAACAGCTGCATGCTGAAAAGTCTTAGAATCAAAGAATCATAGAATCATTAAGATTGTAAAAGACCTCTAAGACCATCTAGTCCAACCGTTCACCCACCCCCACCATGCCCACTGACCATGTCCTTCAGTGTCACATCCACACGTTTCTTGAACACCTCCAGGGATGGTGACTGCAACACCTCCCTGGGCACTGTGCCACTGCATCACCATTCTTCAGGAGAAGAAGTTTTTCCTAATATCCAACCTGAACATCCCATGGAGCAACATGAGGCCACTCCCTCTTGTCCTATGACCATTACATGGGAGAAGAGGCCAGCCCCCATTTTGCCATGACCTCCCTTCAGGTCATTGTAGAGAGCAATAAGGTCTCCCCTGAGCCTCCTCTTCTCCAGACTGAACAATCCCAGTTCCCTCAGCCTCTCCCTATAAGACTTGTGCTCCGGACCCTTCACAGCTTTGTTGCTCTTCTCTGAAGATGCTCCAGGCCCTCGATGTCTTTCTTGCAGTGAGGGGCCCAAAACAGAACACAGTACTCAGGGTGTGGCCTCAGCAGGGCTGAATACAGGAGCACAATCACCTTCTTGGCCCTTTGGTCATCTTTCAAGTGGAGAAAAGGACAGTCTGTCTTCTGTCCTGGAAGGTCCAGATGGTTAGCTCAAAGCTAAAAGCCAGGAGAGGGGGTATCAGCTGCCATAAGGTAGATAAGAAAGTGAGGAGGACATCAGTGGTGACCAGGAACTTCAGGTCTGCCCATGGTCTGCTGCATTCTTCAACACAGTCGCGACAGCTCAGTAAGGTGTCTTTTGCTCAGGTAAGCTTGTGGGTAAGTTTATATGGATCTAAGAATGATAGAAGTGTACATATCTCATTTTTTATGCATTTGCCAAGCAGAGAAATTTGATTTTTCTGCTGGATAGAAAACTTCACTGGGCTTTTGGAAGACTGGGCATCCTAGAATGACAAGGAAGGATCAAAATCAGCTTGTTCCCTGTGCCCTCCTCATAGATACCTCCAAACACATTTTGGACTAGATGTTTCCTTTACAGGACTGCATGATAGATGAAAGATTAAAATCACTGTCCACCATGGTCGTTCCTTCTTCATTCCTTAACTGTTTTTGGCCTTTTACAAGAAGTTACCCAATACTTTCCATTAGAAGGCCCTATAGCTTTGCCAAAGTTCAGTCATTCTAGCTGTAATTTCTCCTGCTGGCTAGATGCCTCTGGCTGATTTTGTTTGGATCTCTTTTAATAAGTTTTTGGAAAATTTTCAGTCATTTCCAGAAAGAATCTATGGGGAAAAATGTATATATTGTTGCCTATGTCAAAAACTTACAGACATTTTGTTTTAAAACTCTTATTTCCCAGGCTTTGGGAAATTTGGTGAGTCAATGATCCTTAAGTCTGCAATGGCCTTTTCTCTTTCCCAGTGGAAGTATGCAGAGCATAGAAGCAAAATGTAAACCACAGATCTATATAGCAAAGATGATTTCAATTCATTATGAGTTCTGCTTCACTTGTTGTAAAGGTCAGAGAGTGTGTATGAAGGACAAAGGAGAAGAGACAGGGGAAAAAATAAATTCTTGCTTTCAAAACTGGTGTCTTCAGTGCTATAGAGCAAGACTGACTCTGCCAGAAAGCTCCTACGCGATGTGAGCAGCTGTGTAGGGTTTGCTTGGGATGGAGTGAGTTTTCTTCACAGCAGCCCATGCAGTTCTGTCCTTTAGATTTGTGGCCAAAGCACTGTTGATAACACCAAGGTTTTAGCGACTGCTGAGCAGTGTTTGCACAGTGTCGAGGCCATTTCTGCTCCTCATTCCATCCCTGCAGCAAGTAGGTTGGGGGAGGGTGACAGGCAGGGAGGGAATACAGCCGGGACGGCTGACCCCAAGTGACCAAGGAGACATTCTGCATCATGCTCAGGGAGAAAACAGGAAGGCTTTTTTTTTTTTCCAAAAGTAGTCACTGCTTAGAGACTGGCTGGGCATCAGCCTGCTGGTGGGAGGTGTTGATTGATTACCTTTGCATCAGCTGTTTTTTCGTTGGTTTTGTTTTTTTCTTTTTCCCTTCTCTTATTAAACTGACTTTATCTCAGCCCACAGGTTTTTCTCACTTTTTCTCTTCCAGTTCTCTTCCCCCGTTCAGTTGCAGGGGAACAAGCAAGCGACTGGGTGGGGGCTGAACTGCTGGCAGGGGTGATACACCACAGCATCTCACCAACATCCAGCTCATCCTGGCTTGTGACTACCCTTGTTTTTCTCAGTAGTCTTCGTAGGAGTCCTACGGTGTCATTTTCAGAAGGTCTGAGTGCTCACCCCTGCCATAGAAGTCAATGGGATCTAGCTTGCAAACACGCAAAATACTGATTATGACTGCAGCTAGACTGCAGCGTTTGTGCCATCTGCAGCACACCTAATGTTACAGTCTTTCAACACATGGGTTTGGGCTCAGGATTGCTTTCTGTCGGTTTCACACACATGGAAAGCAATTAGAGGAAGGGCAGAGGCAGTAAAATGTGTAGCTAAGTCTTGTGGGGCTGTGAGTTTAGCTTTTAGCCAACTTTGCCAAGCGGGAAGTGGAAGGTGCTCTTGGGTCCATAGCTTGCACATTGCCTGTAACCCTGAGTACTCTGAGAAATCAAAGCATTTCAAATGAGGCACTGCATAAAAGAGGATAACTTTTAAATTTAATTTTCCCATAGCTCAGTCCTATAAAATGGCAGTTATAATGCTCCTTATTGCTGGCAAAATTTAAGTCACATTTGTAAGATATATAAATGTTACACTGATGACAGGCATGGAGGAAATAAATAATTTTATCTTCAGAGCAGAGCCCAAATTTGTAGTGAATAGTACCTAGAGGGACAATGAAGAGAAGATAAAATACTGAATGAGTATTCACTAAATGGATTTAGTCCCTTTTCTGTACTGAATAAAGGAGAGCTACTGGAGAAAAGTGAACAGGTTACTGCAACCCAACATCTATATAAATACTTTTTATCAATAGAAATAAATATGTTTTATCAGTAACCCCAGATGAATACGGGTAAGTTAAGGTCACACAGGCAATCTTTTTACTGGCATTTGCTAACTCATGAGCGCTTGATTTCACAACCTCAGAAAAGTTCTTTCACAGCAGTTCCTTGTGAATGGTTTTTATGAAATCTGACAAAATGAAAATACATGGGATGTCTCCAAAGCTCTAATTAATAATTCAAATGATATCTAATGTCACTTAATCTATCTGAAAGAAGATAGACATACTGTGTGCAACTGATGACAACATACATGATCTCTGAAGCAATATGCAAGGGACTATTTATCACTATCTATCTTTTTGATTTATCTGTCCCCTTTGAAACCTGTTTAGTCTAAAAAGCATATTAGAGTGGCTATCATTTATTGTTATTATATCCTAACAAGCAAACTTTAAAGGTTCAACGTACTCTATAAACAGTCATTTATGTAAATTATGGATGTGTTCTACATAGTAAAGAAAATACTGTACATTTGGAATCACAATATTCCCAGATTTCCAAAATCTATTCTGTACTTTTTTGGGCCAAACTCAGAGATGAGGAGTTGTAATTTAATATTCCCCTGACCCTACTTACACCCACTTGTTGAAGCGTTGGGGAGTCCTGGAGGGTGTAACTCACATGCTATAGAGCCAAAATACGTTGTAATAAAATTCACTTAATGCAGGGAGGATGCTCTGTCTTTCTGCTTTTCTTGCTGTGTCTGTCTCCTGTGGCCAAGCAGTATACAAGAAATACTCACTGAGTGCCTGTTTGACCCTGATGTCTACAAAGGAAGAGATCAGGAAAACTAAAAATCTGGATGTGCCATGTGGATCTATACTGACATAACCAGCAAATCTGGGGAGAAGGCACACCTTACTGTAGTGTCATGTCAGTTGTCAGATGAAAAACTAAACTGTACATCAGCTTACATTCTCCAGTGTCAGATCATCTTATGATGACATCCCTGCACATCATCTTACTTCCAGGATAGCTTTCACAGACGGACAGGCATATGCAGAATGTGCCTGGCCATCCCTGAACTGTACACAAAGCACATGGCATGTAACAACATCTGTAAGATGCTACAGAGTTGATAGACCAGCTTTTCCATGGAGACTGCTGCTTGCAGACAGATGAAGATGACTGGAGGCAGCAGGTCGCTGGCATTTGGAGAGCCTCAAAACGTAGCAAGATCTTTATCTGCTTCTACCAACATGACCCAAAACATGCCCAGTATAATTCTGATATACTCCAAACAACTATCTGACCCCAGCAGATCCTGAGCAATCAGAAAGTATTTCTGAGGAAATCAAAGTTATCTTACTGTGTTTGTTGAAATAAATCAACACTATAAACAAACAAAATGTTATTACTAATCTATACGAAGCTACTTCTGCTAGAATCCTAATAAAATCTGGCATTATTTGGTTTTAGTTTTTCCATCCTTGACAGTTAGGCATTCTAGCAGTGGAATTATTCTTCATTATGTGAAATTTTGGTGCACTAAAGTCAATTTTTCATTGCCTTAAGTGCTCAGCAGATGCAACACCTACAGTTGTTCTCAGTAATTTTGACAAAATATCATGCAAGAAAATTGGTTTATAAATTGCCAGAATAAAATTTCCCAAACTTTCTGACCCAGAAATAGTTACTTTTCACTCAAATTAAAAAAAATAAATCATAATGATGTATTTCGTCAAATATAAAAAATGTAAGACAATTCTCCCTAAGTATTGCCTGTAGGTAATTGTAGTAACTGCACTTTTATTTGCATTCTATCCATTTGTTTTTCACTAAATTCAGAGTAATGTGACTATCTGCTCCATTCTAGAGCCTTGCCATGTCATCCTCTCAGGAAGTCAAGATTTAAGAAGGAAAAAAGCCACAACAATTGACAGAAAAAAGAACTGGTGCATGAGCCTTAGCGTCATCAAAGTTCAAGCCATATCTACAACAAAAGTCTGTTTCTCTGAGTAACTTCAGCACGCTGAAAAGATAAGCAGGTGCTTTGCTACTTTCAGAATCTCATTCAGTTTCCCAGTTATTCAAAACAGGAAAGGGAAAAAAAAAAAAAAAAAGAAAGAAAAAAAAAGCCTTGCCCTCAGAGACAAGTCTACATAATTAAATACTTTCAAATTGTGATGCTAATTACACATATTAAGGAAAGGCTCATCTGTAGATTTAACTAAATTATCAGTAAATATCTTCACCATTTGTGGATTTAACAAAATGAATAGTAAATAACTTAGCCGTTTGTTCAGAAGCATTTACAATCTCATTACCTAGACCCAAGGATGATTTCTTTGCTCTGGGCACAGATCCAAAATGGTCATTAAAAACAATATGAAATTGTTGTGGAGAAAAAAAAATATCATTAAAATATGTCATAATACTCAACTCTCACTTTTAAAATGCACATTTTGTACAGAGCCCAAATGATGCAAACTTCAGACAAATGATCTCCCACATACAGTTCCTTCTTCACACAAAGTTCTCTTCAATGATGCATTCAATTCTTTTTCAGATTTTTCTATTTAATTGTTGCCCTTTGTATTGCATGTGGGCTCAGGCTGTTAGAAGGCTGTCAGTCAAAGAGAATGCCACACATATCTTTTAACATGCTTCCAACATCCCTCTAAGATTCATCAAATTGCCAAGTGGCTTGTGTTTGGAGAAGAAAGAAACAATTCTGACAAAACATTGTAAGTTGAGCTCTAGGAAAGAGGCAGGTCAGAGGAATGGACTGTTGTGGTGTCCAAGTGAGCAGGAACTATATACATTATGTTTTTGCATAATTTCAGCAAATTCTGCACAATTTGTTCAAACTCTCAAACAGAGAGATTAAATTTGTATCTTTTGAATCACTCTCAAGATTGAACACAATTTGCAGAGTAGAAGTGAGAGTGAACTAACTTACCTTCCTTCTATTCAAGGGAGGACTGTAGCAAGGAAAACAACAACCAGTGTGGCTGGTAACTGCTTACGGTCACACTATGCTCCAGTGCTCACTTGAGTTTCATTATTTGATGAATAAATTTTAGTAGGTCTGTCTAACCAAGAGTGGATGTAATATTTCAGATGGACATTTTGGGACATTTTTGTTGCTTAGTGTACAGGAGACTGAAACAGAGACAGTGAAGAAGAGACCAGAATTCTCCTGTTAAGCCAAACTGCTTTTGATGGAGAGGCTATGTGCTTCATAACATCAGCAATTCAATGATATTAGCCTCATTAATTACATTTGCTAAACTACCCTGTATCCATGAACCATCACCAGTGTGGCTTCCCCTTTTGTGCATTCATTAACCCTAAGATGGATAAATGTGGCAGCAGCTTTCAGAAGCAATACCTACTTCTGGTAAAAGGAGGTGGGTCAGTGGGAAGAAAGAACACTGAAATGAAACTTAAAATACTTGAGACTGTTCATCTCCCCACACAGAGACCTTGATGGTGATCATGGCCATCCTGAAGAGCGGGCAGCTGGTTCTCAGCCTTGCCCACTGCTGGATGCAGCCAAGGCAGAATGGATGGTTACACAGGACTGCAGACATGACATCTCATCACATGTTGCAGCAGATAGGACACATCCATTCAAAACCCGTGTGTATTGTACATTACATGGCCTGTGCCACTTGGAGAGTAAAACACAGTGACTGCCCAGAGTGATATTTCTACCCACCTACAAATGTGTGTTCTTGTGAAGGCGTGCCTTTTTTGTTATTAAGTAGGCATGTAAGCTTTCTTAAATAGTTATTAAACTTGGGTTTGTGTTAGCACTTATACAGTGCTAACAAATTCTGCAATATTTGACATCTTCAAGGTTAAAATCTACTTATCTGTAGTATGTTTCAAACCATAACAACATTCAGAATGAAACTCAAATTATGGCAAGCTCAAATAATGTTATGTATTCTGAAATACTGGCTAAACACAGTCCTGCAAAAAGTGAAAAACGTGTTTCCATGACTTTCATTATGATAAAGGAATTTGAGAGTAAGTTTTAAGACTGCCAAAAAAAAATCTTTTTTTTTTTTATATTTGCAATTCCATTTTCATTTGACATAAATACATTATCTGCGTATTTTCAAATGCAATGTACAGAGTTGAAATCAGACGTTGAACTCAAAGAAAAACATGACTTCTATGAAGTGTCTCTTACCAGAGAGAAATACCCCTCACTTCACAGCCACACCTTATTCAGGTCATTGCCTTTTGGCAGTATGAACACTTGTGAACAACTTTTCAAGGATGAAGTGCAGGAAGAATAAAGTACCATCAAAAATCTTTGATGAACACCCGGAGAGCTCACTGCAAATTGTGGCCACTGCCATTGAACCAGATACTGATGTGTTAGTTCAAAAAACAAGGTCACATATCCTTTTTGCTGCCCTCATTTTTTCTTTTAATAATAATAACAATAATAAAACACATAAAAAAGCTTTATTACTTATAAACATTAACTATATTATGTATTTAAATGTGGCCCAAGACAATTCCTCTTCACTCCACGCAGCCCAGGCAAGCCAAGAGATTGGGCACCTATGGAGTAGAGGACAGATTTAACACACAAACAACAGTGAGATGTGTCAAAGAAACCACGAAAACAGTAGAACAGTTCACAAGTTTTCTGAATTTCTTTACTAACACATCTTTTCAAAATTGTATTAGTATTAAACAATCAGTTATTTAAATATTTAAAGGGTATATAAGAAATCTGATGTAGAATACAAGTTCTGTGATTAAAAGAGAATATAGAGGCATCTTTTAGAAATATGAAGTCTCTCACTATCTCCACAACTTACTAAATGTTTTTAAAATCACAATAATTGAGGTAGATTTGGGGCCTAGTTATTAATCATAATTTTATTATGTATTCTAAATATTCATCAATTTATCTTTCAACAAGTAAGGAGTATGCTTCCCTCTGATACAGGAATTTGTAAGTCACAGACCATTGGTCTCTTCACTGTTAGGTTGCTATCCGTCAGCTTACTATAGTTACTCTCTGAAGAGCTGAAAGAGTTATCAGCAACTGCTTCTGGTGAATTTTCTAAATTCCTACCCACTCCTGCTCCTTGTGCATTTTGTGATATCGTAGATTTTGGTAATTCTTTCTTTACATTCCTTCAGCACTGTGCTCTCAAATAGTTTTCCTTTAGAGAAATGGGGTTTCATTACTGTTCTTCATTCAGTGCGTGATAATTAATGAAAAGATTTCTTCTTGGAAACATATCCATGGGCTTTGGATCAGAGTCAGGATAGGTTTTTAGTTTGGGAAGCTGAGCAATATCAGTTCTTCAAGAAAACTGTAAGATGACTTAGGATCCAAAATGAATGGTAGAACTGATCAAGTATTAATCAGTCCTAAAAATATTGAGAGTGCTGTTGGTTTAATCCAACACTCTACTGCAGGACTTCTTTAACTACCTGATAACTGCACTCAGATTTAGTAGTTTTATTCATGACTTGCACCAAAAACAGATATTCCAGTCAACTACCAGAGTGTCAGCGAAAAGCTGAGTTGTGTCTCTTTGATACCTGAGCCCTGCTTTAAAGTAGCAAATGGCTCCTGCAGCTGGTGTGCAGGGATCTTTGGTGGTATCAAGCTGGAAGAGAATGAGTACTGCAAAACTTGCTCAAGAGATTGCTAAGCCAATCAGAAAGAAACAAATTCAGATTTCTAAATCCTGGCTTTAATTTTTGTTCTGCACTGGTTACATTTGATGAATTTACTCCCCCATTCCTTGCTCAGGAGAGACCCTACCTGATAGGTTTATAGTGCTTTTTGACCTGGTGTTAAACGAATGCTGTGGTATCACACTACAACTCTGCTGGGACACTGTGATCCCATCAGAGCCACCAAATGGCTGAAAAGACCATATAGCACCATCCCTTCTTTCAGCATCGCCCCATGCAGCAGGCTGGGATACCTCCAGCTGCACTGCAGAGGCCAAATCACGCACGTCTCCTTTCTGCAGTGGGAAAGCCTTTCAGGAGCCTGCACTGCTTTGCTCATCCCTAGAATGAAGCGGCGTACGGTGCATGAGCTCTGCTTCATCAGCACTGATGTTACTGTTTGGAGTAGGATCACAAACTTGTATTGCCACCTTCGATCACCTGAGTAAGGGCAGGTTTGCAGCAAATCCCTGTGCGCCTTTCAGGAAAACGTGAGCCTGCAAATGCTGCATTATTCCTGGCAACATCCAGAACGAGAGAAATGAAAGACAACCAGCCTGTACATCCCTAATCCCACAAATATTTACACACATTCTTCAGGCCACGCACTGAGCGGGATCCCTTCGAATCCAGCAGGACTGTTTGGGGCTGAGCGCCGCACGTCCCAGCTGATGGGTACGCATCCGCGGTTCGGGATTTCTCACTTGGGTACCAACGAGGCGTTCGGACAGTCAGGAGGCCAGAACTCCGTGTGCCTGCCACACGCGCAGGGAGGTCAAGAAGGGACACCGCATCCCATCCGGGATGCCCGCTCACCACCGACGGGTGACGGGCGAACCCCATCCCGTCCCACCGCCATCCCAGCCTCAGGCGGGGCCCCGAGCCCGCCCCCACGGCCCGGCCCCGGCCGCGGCCCCTTCCCCGGGGCGGAGGGAGGGAGGCGGGGCCGGGCCGCTGCTCGGCGGGGCCGGGCCGGGCCGCTCGGGGCTGGCGGCGAGAGGAGCCGCGGCGGGCGGCAGCGGCAGCGGCAGGGGCAGCGGCAGCGGGCAGGGCGCGGCCGGCCCCCGGCATGGCCCGGCAGTAGGCAGCCAGCCCCCGCCGCGCCCCGTGCGTCCTATGCGAGCCGCCCCGGCGCCAAGATGAAAGGTAGGGACGGCAGCGGGGCGAGCGCACACGTGCAGCGGGCACCGGCGGCGGGCAGGGCAGCGCGGGGGAGCGCGGGGCGGGCGGGGCGCATCCCCGGCTCATCGCGGGGCAGCGCGGCAGCGCCGGAGCAGATCCTGCCGTCCCTCCGAGCCGTCCCGCTCTCGGCACCCGCTCTGCGTTCCCCCCATCCCCGTCTCCGCTGTCCCGCGGACGAGACTTGGAGTTCTCCCCCAGCGGTTTGTTTATTCCCTGCCAGAGCTGTGCGATGTTTCGCGGTGTTGCTTCTAAACATCTGGCAGTGATTAGGTGCCAGTGGAGGCTTAGCTGGCTCGTGAAATGTATCTGGCATATTGCTCCTCAACATCCACCGACTGGAAAATATTTGGGCTTTGCTTTGCATCTGTTAAAGCTGAAACTTTGTTTCTTCTTCTCTCGTTTTTCTCTCTCCCTGTCTTGATGTGGGTGAAAGTTTCCCCTTCTGCCGGCTGACCCCGTCCCACCAAGCTGGGACTGAGATAATGCCCTTTCAAAGTCAAATAAGTAGATTACTGAATCGATGTAAGATACGTTGGGGGGCTGCAAGAAAGCCTGTTTAGGAAATCGACAGCCTTGCAGTGAGAGGCAGAGCCCATGCACACCGAAGAGCAGTCACAATGGGAACATCAAAGGAAAGTGCAGGAAGAACTGGGAGTTTGCAAGAGTTGGGTCTCGGTTTCCTTCGGAGACAAAAATACACTTGAAGGGTGGAAGGGAAAAAGCACATATGAAAACTGCTTTTGGGCAGCAGTGTGGCTGTGCTTGGATTGCAGGGGCTGGTGCCAGATGCCGGTAAACACGGCGACACTGACATGGAGTTTCCAGGGCTGGGGACACGGAGTGGTGCGATATTGACTTGCATTGCCTGAAGGGAAGAAAGGCTTTGGGGGATTCTGGTTCTGGTTCCATTACCTGGAGGGGGCCTACAGGAAAGCTGGGGAGGGACTTTTTATAGGGGCATGTAGCAACAGGATGAGGAGAAATTGCTTTAAACTATGATAGGAAGATTTAGAGTAGATATTAGGAATAAATTATTTACTGCGAGGGTGGTGAGACACTGGAACATGTTGCCCAGAGGCTGTGGATGCCCCATCCCTGGAAGCATTCAAGGCCAGGCTGGATGGAGACTTTGAGCAACCTGGTCTAGAGGGAGGTGTCCCTGCCTATAGCAGGGAGTTGAAACCAGATGATCTTAAATGTCCCTTCCAGCCCAAACCATTCTATCAAAAAAAAAAGAAAAAAAAAAGAAAAAAAAAAAAAAGACTTCTATGGCTCCACAAGCCCACCCACACTATTTGAGTTACTGCTGATGTTGTGACATAATCTCCCCACAGGGCCCTGCAATGTATTAAAAATAATATATTTATAGTGTATTTGTAGGTTACTTGTGCCAAAAGCTTTGTCATTGGCTTGTCACTACGGGTGTAAGTGTCATGGTAAGAACAAATCAAAGCAATGGGAGCCCAGTAATGTCAAGCCATGGGTGTTACCACTGTAGCCTCGCTTTGGGACTGGAGCTGGGCTGTTGTGCTGGGCAGGCGGGATGCTGAGGGCAGAGCACAGCAGTAACACATTGGGGCAGCCTTGCGCTGTGCTGAATGGCACCTGGGACAAGGCACTGAGCCCACTGAAGCCAGCAGGTGCTTTGCTGTGGCAATAGGTGGGTACAAGACATGAGGGGGGCTGGAACTAGGTGATCACTGGGGTCCCTTCTGACCCAAGCCATTCTATGGGTCTATGATCATATTTCTGCCTCCTTCCACTCTGCTTGCAGTGCTGTGTTTTGCTGAGTGGAGAAGTGGCACTTCGATAGCCATGTGCTCACAGCCTGGCAAGGGAGATGCTCTGTTCTGCTTGCCAACCCCTGCCATCACCTTCCCCAAAAGCAATCACAGCCATCTCATTTCCACCTCCCCTAGAAATCAGTTCTAAAACATGCAAAGAACTGCTAAATGACGGTGCTAATAACTGGAGAAGCCTTCCAACCTATCATCAAGTGCCATTGCCTGTGTCATGGAAGCTGCAGAGCCAAAGCAAACTTTGACTCCATGTCTTCTTTTCCTGGTGCATATTTGTTTTTTCATAATTTCTCTTTAAACTTGGGGGTGATAAGTGGAGGAGTCGGTACAGTGACACCAATAGCAAAACGATCTGTTGATTGCAGCTGTCTCTGCATCTACCCTCTCTGGAGGACGGAGGAATATCTAAATAATTACATCACTGAGTATCTGTACGGAATAAATTATATTTTCCACTGCTGGTATTTGTAATGTGCTGTGCTTTAAATCAGTAAAATAAATGGAAGTTTACATTTGATGTGCTTGCAGTTGGATTTGCAGCAAACTTCACTGAGCTCACAAACTTTGCAATACTTTTAAGTAATAATTCATGTAATTTTTAAAGGGACTCAGCTGGTTCACAGTTACATATATTTGTGTCAAATGATAAGTTTTCTTCTAAATTTTAGTTATGTATTGGGGAATGAGACATTGTTTGTTGCCTGGGAAACAAATGAAAACAGCTTCCCACAGTCAACACCACATGGTCAAAAACATCGACCTAAGTGAAGAAAGAGGAACACGTTGTTAAAACTTTTCTATATACCCTTTGTAATGATCATTTGAAAACATATCTATAACTGGTCCAGTCGTGGCTGCTGTGATTTTGCCATTTGCAACGTGGCTTTTGTTTGGACAATGACTGATCACTGCTGCCCCAGATCAGGCACTGCCACAGCCCAGGTGGTTCTGTGGGATGGTGGCTCTGGCAGAGCAGAGGAGCTCTGTATTCTTCCATGGATCCTTCTGCTCTGACCCCTTTTTCCCACCCCTGGCTGCACTGCTTGGAAAGCGGTGCTCAGGGTGGAAGAAAAGTCGGCTGCGCTGTAACAGGAGGGAGCATCTCGAAGAATGCCCTATCCTGTGCAGTGCCTCTCATATAATAATAATAACAGTAACAACAACAACAACAATCTCCTCTGCATTCTAACTTAGAACCAAGATGCAATCTGCAGGAGAAGCTTCCACCTTCAAAACCGGAATGTGCATGCACCATTCAGTTGCTCTTTCATGAAAAGCCTTGAAATAAATGGTCTGTTTATATGGTGTCCACCTCCTTGGCAGATTTTGTCTTTCCCTTGAAGCCTTTTGATGCCACTGCTGTGTTTATAGAATAAAGTGAGGTTGCTAGTGGTGGAGAAGCGTGTCTCTCTCCCTCTGTAATCTTCCTGTGCACAAAATCAGATGAGTGGTTGTCTGCAAAAAGGCCTTCCCAGGATAGAAACAGCAAACTGCACATTTCAAACAACCCAGCCCAAAGTGTTTTGCAGGAGCCAGACAGCATCTGAAAACCAAGGATGGGGAGCGGAGCGATCCAATAACCTTCACTCAGTGCAGTTATAGCACAGCTCATATGAATACAGTGACATAAACATGAAACATATGCAAAGCTCGGAGTGGTGTGTGTTGAACATGTCACAGGACCCTACCGCAGAAGTTCAAAGGCATGAGCGGCTACAATAAATGTGTGATACAATGCAGAGAAAATCCCAGGCAGTGCTACTCCACAGCCCGTGTAACCCGGACTGGCTGGTAGGAATGGGGGATTTTAAACATATGTATGAGAGAGATGATCATGCATGCGTGTGTCAAAGGATATTCTCCTTAATGCCGAAGAGGAAAGAAAGCAGAGTTTTAGGAGCTGTGAAAATAAGAGGGAAATCTGTTATTGCACAGATAGAGCTATTACCCTACAGGTGGCTATTGAGCAGAAGTAGCTAGTAAGCTATTGAATGCAGGGTTATTTTTTATAAGAAGTCGTGACTGTGCATCTAGACTTTGAATATTCTGATTTTCCTGGCCACACAGGACCAAGAAGAGCAAATTGAGCTGTCTTCCTTCTGCTGCTTCGGAGAACAGGAATTTATTCTGGACAAGTTACGCTACAGCTGAGAGCTGAACAGAGCCCTATTTTGTCACGATCACTTAATGCTTCGTTGAGATCTGTGCTCAAAGGCCATTGTATTCACAGGTCCAAACACCTCTGCTGGCTTGGTTGGCAGGGAGGGGGGGAAACATGGTCCTGCACAGGGGTACAGCTGGTACGAGCTGGCAGAGCTAAGCCAGAGTCAAAGAAAGAGAGTGCAAGAAATGTCAAGGATGAAGGCAATTCAGCACTGCGAAGGATGTGTGCCCAGTTATCTCCAACTGCACAAAACACTTCTTATCCTGAGGTTCTCTTGTGTCAAAACAGAGATATCCCCAGTGGAAAGCAAAATAAAGACACCTTTTAGCAGGCACTAAAGGTGAACATGATCCTCCTAACAGTGTGAGTGTGGTCTGTGCAAGCGAGGGATCGGGGCAAAATGAATTGTATTTGGAGTCCGACTGCTCCCACCTGAAGTTACAATCCCTTTTGGTGCATAAATTTGAGGTGAAGACTGGGACGTCACTAGGAAACAAAGTGGATGACTTATGGGAGGCAGGATAGGAGTGTGGTGTTCAGGAATACTGCTGTTTAATGCTGTTGTTAATTGCCTCCTCTAACATGCAGACAGAGAGGCAAGATTTTTAAGCACACTAATGAGAACAGATCTGTTTGTCCTTAAATCATTATGCTGAAATATGATATGATTTAATAAACCTTTAACTTCTAAGGTCGACCCTCTGCACTGTGCAGCTGGTGCTGGCCCCAGTGCTGCAGCCTTGCTCTGAGGCACTCAGAGGCTGTGCAGGTTTTGGTCAAGAAACACCACTGTCTGCTCTCATCATTTCATCCCTAAAAACAAAACTGGAGCTTTTTAATCTTCTGTCCCTTCTTGTGCATCCTCTTCATTTTTGGGCTGTAGGAGTTGGGCTGTAGACCAGGACCATAGCACTTGAAAACCCATTTGTCACAACCGTTGGGTCTTTTTTATGCATGTGTTAACTGATGAGAGACATAATCCTACTCTTGGATTATAAGTCTCAAGAGAGAATTGACCACCTGGGACTCTGCCTTTTGCTTTCTTGTGATACTGAAAACAGACCAATTCCTGGTTGTGAAGGGCAGAGATAGGGAGAAGCCTCAGTTTCTGCCTGGATCTAGGCTAGTGCCCAAGGATGCTGGGGGATGTGAGGAGGTGGACTTTCTCCTAGAGCTCCTAGTGATGAGGCAAAGGACTGGGTGGAAAAGCTGCACTCAGAGCCAGCCACAGTGACGTGCTGGCTTGGGACTGTGTCAGTAGGGAAGGATTTTCAGCATGGGTTGTGTTTTCACAAGGGAGGACTTGTCAAAACAGAAGCAAAGAGAAAGACCTGGATATGAAAAAGATCTGTACAAAAAAAAAAAATGAGTGAAGAAAGTCAGGGGAAGGAAAGTGAAATGAAGCATCTGTGAAGAAAGAGGGGTCAAGCAGTTAGTGCAAGCAGGAGACTGTCCAGAGTAACAGCCATGAAAATCAGTGGAAACCAATTAGACTGATGAAGTCATCAACATCTGAAGGCTGCAGCTGCTCACTGTTCTTCTGCTGGCTCAGTTTCACCAGTAGGTCAGCACTTTGAAAGTAGACCCTCTTAATAGTGACCAGAAACACATATAAATCTGATCACTTCTCAGAAAGCTTTTGTAATCTGAGATGAGAAAGATATTGGTGCTCACTGTTATCTTCTGTCTGAACAGTTGTTAATATTACAGAAACCTCACAAGTGGACAAGGTTTGTCTTTTGGAGAGAGCGCTGATGTGGAGAGGGCAGCCTTGGGACACTACAATGGTTCCTCCCAGAGGCACCATCTGTATCAATGCTGATTTATGGGTTCACAAGAGGATTACCATAATTTTTTACTAATGGGCACAGTGTCTTTACAAATGATTAAAAAATGATTATAAAAAGTATTCTTGGTAATATTATGAGAACTGCTTCAAAAGCAGTGCATCCTATCTTGTGATGTTGTCCCACAGTGTCAGAGGCGGATGTTGGTGGTATTGCAGTAGGGGTTGAACCTTCCCACCAATATCCCATTATGTGTTGTTGCCATGAGACAGATGGCAGCAGAGGGGCAGTCTGACAGAATGGCGTCTTACATGGAAGTGCATATGAGGCAAAGGTGTGTCACTGAGATCCCCCATGCAGAAAAATGGCACCTATTGACATTCACTGACACTTGCTAAACATCCATGGAGTCCAACCAGTGGATGCAAGCACAGTGAGGGGTGGGTGGTGCATTTCAGCAGCTGTGAAACAGTAGATCACTAATGCTGGTACATATTTTTACAAGCACAGCATGCAGGCTCTTCTAGCTGGCAAAAACGTAGAGCCAGTAGTGGTTAAAAAATAATGTTGTGTAGGAATGAATTTGCTCTGTTGTGTTCTTTGTATCTGTTTTTTTTTTTTTTTTTAATGGAAAAAAAAAAATAAGAGGCATTACTTTCACATCAAGTGATGTATAATGAATTTCATAGAGTCACGCTGAAATACAACCATATAGGTCCCATTAAACTGGTGAGAAATGCAGGGCCTTAACGATTAAAGATCCTGGAGAATGCATATTATGTGGAGATTTATTTTAAAGGAAACTCTTATATTGGGTGTCATTGTTGCTGCAAATTACTGCTATAGTCCCAAGTTCCCAGTATGGTACTTAGGGGTAAATTCTAATGTGCTGTAAATCCAGTTTTCAAGGGGCTATAAATTAGTACCTAAAATCTGAGGTGAACCTTGGTATGACGATTTTCAGCCCAGATGCCTCCTTCTCTTCTGAACTATATTTCCACAGAGTTTGAAATTTTGTTCAGAACATTTGTGCCTTTCCTTAACTGAAGGCTTTAAACAAAAATTACTTTCTAAACCCATGTTTCCCACGTGGACAATTCCTAGGAATAATTGGATGCTATGTGTCTGTAGCCAGCATATGACCTGGCATCTTTATGGTTCTGAGGTCTACTTTGCATCATTAGCTCATTATAGTGAAATGACCAAGTAGGGTGTACTGTTGAAAGATGATAGCTGGACATGTGCATTAGTAGCTTTCTGATATACTTCCCATGTGCCAACAATGACACCCATTAAAGGAAAGAGATAAAATGGAAACAAATACCCTAAAACCACACTGCACCAAAGACTTCTCAGATCTGGTGTTGTTTCAGAGAAGGAACCAAGCGGTGCAGTGGTTACAGGTTCTGTGTAGTCTGAGGGCAGATTTAGCATCCTTGTCAGCTCTAGCCAACCTCTCTCTTATTTGACCTAAGTACAGACTCCAAAGTGGCCCGTGATTAATTTATTTAAGATTTAAGAACAAGAACCAGAAATTACACGGTTCTTCTCAACATATTTTTGCTTTGCCTCTAGCAAATTAATCAAATGAGAACCCAATTTGTTTCAGATTAAATGAATTCCCTCTGTTCACTGTGATAATCCCCAGCTGAACCACCTTCCATGAAGCACTGTACTGTAACTTATTTAACTCTACAACTGTTTATTAGAAGTGCTGCAGTAATAGTTTATAACTGGAAGGCAAGCAGCATTTGGCATTTCTACGAGGTGGTTATATTGCCAAAATATCTCCGAGCCTTGGTTTTGGATCAGAGCTTTTGCTTTGTGCTAACTACTTCAAATATTTGATGTACTCCTGCTAAGCTACAGATAGCCACTTATTTTCAGCAGTTTGCTGTGAGCTCTGAGTGCTGATCTGTTGCTGGCCTCCAAGGGGACTCTTGTAAACCTGATATGACAGGTCTCCAGCAATCCTTCTCCTGTGCAGTTAAATACAGTTGGTTGCTTATGTGTTTTGCCCAAAGTTCACTTTTATTAACAGACCCTCAATCTGCCACAGCTCAGTAGAAGTCAGTGGAATAAGAAATGGCTTTTTTACCAACTCTTTTCTTTGTCTTTCTTATTCTAGATTACCTCTTTCAGCTGACAGCTCTGTAGAGCACTCTGTAACTAAGCTATGGGTATCTTTTCAGCACTAAGGAGTAAATCCTTCCACCTAGGATGTAAAAATGGATTCTGCTTTGTTATCTGCTTCAAGGAGGAGTATGTTCTTCTTATTTTGCACCTAAGAAAATATTCCTTGACTGTATATAAGTATACACCTATGTAGCAGAAATAATGCATTCATTCCAGTTGTCTTTGAAACCAAGGGCTGAATTTAAACTGAAATAAAATATTTCAAACTTACAGCTTTCACAACATCAAACAAAGCTGTCCTATAGTAGTTGCAGCCACATTCAACTGTATGGACAGCACTGATGTAAAATATCATGTCTTTTTTTCTTAGTGTTAGTCACAGATGCTCAAAACTCATGTATTTCTTTCACTTTGATTTTTTATACTGTCTTTAAAACCATAAGGCAAAAAAGCATCGTGGAGGTTTTCTTACTACTTACTTTCCTAATTGGTGTGTATTTTTTTAACCTTTGTAATTCATCACAGACCACTTTTTCTCTGAGAAACCTACATACTTGCTTTTCAAAGAAAAACTGGGTTCTCCTGTGTTTTCCCAATTCAAAGATATCACAGAACTGTGAGATTTTTGTACACCTTGTATGAATCAGGAAGGTTTTCAGCACTGGAACTTGTGGCAGAGAACTGAGTGTTCGCAAGCTTGTCAGCACAGTGCTGCGAGGAGCAAGCTGGGGCAAATAGCTTTGCCTCAGGACTTACATTTATGGGCTTGTTTCCCAGCTTTATTTTTAATATTTCAAACATGGGTTTCTCATGAAGAACCACTAAAACTTTCAACACCTCATAGTCTTTTTTTCCAAGGGATGCAGCGCTGATGATTTCTGAAAATTTAGTCTGATCTCATTTTATTCATTCTGCCTCCCATCTTTATTTCCCTTAAGCTTGTTACACTGCAGTTAATATTATTCAAGATTATTTATATTACATTTGAAATATGTAAACATTGCATTTGCAATATATAATTTGGACAAAGGTCATAATGGTGGTTGTGACTGAAAGACCTCTGAGTTTAGACTGTTAAGTAATTCTAACAGACTTCCCCTAAACTACTTTGTTGCCTGCTGCTAGACCAGCCCCAGGGATTAAAATAGGTCTTATCTGATGTTTAGATTTTAGAAACAGGAGGCCAGCCCACTTATTGACAAAACTGGCTTAGCCCATCCCTACTTCATTTCAAATGGCACTACTGCTCTTCAAAATGAGATTTGGAAAAAAATGATCCCTAGCAAGCATGTAATGTTGAAACTATTAAGAAGTATGTGTGTATATATGTACACAGACATCCATACATATATATGTAGGAGTCCAGAGAAACAGCAGGATAACAAATGTCTTGCTAGAAGTCAATGCAGTTGGCCTACATGTGAAAAACCAAATGGCTGATTTCTCCCTTCAGTCACTGAGGAGAATAGAGGAAGGCCTTTGGCCTGGTCTAGTATTAAATGTGGAGGTTGGTGGTGGGGGATTGGAGATTCATGATCCCTGAGGTCCCTTTTGAACCCGGGCCATTCCGTGATTCTGTGAAATGCCTTTCAGAGGTAGAGGGCCCTCCACAGCTGGCAGCAGCAGTGAAGGGATGTGAGGGCCTGAGACGGTGAGCAGAGAGAAGGCACAGCCCTTGGCATAAGGGGGGCTCTGAGATGGAGGTTCATGGGCCTTGGAGATGTGGTGCAGGATTAGGCCACAGGACTTCAGCACAGCCTGGCTGCACAAGGCAGATACGGATCAGATAAGGCAGGTTACGCTCCCAAGAAACAGGAGGCAATTGTGTTAGCAAGAGAAGGCAGGAAGCTGAGGGCTCTGGCACTGATAACTTTTCTGTGCAGCTTTTATCTTTTGTGCAAGAGGGGAAGGCTTTTCCGGAGTAATTTACTGCTGGGATGAGAGGCTTGGTTGTTGACTCCTTGTGGTCAATTGGTTTATTAGTATTTGTTGTGTTTTGTCAGGTGACATTGTCTTCAGATAATATCTGGTACAATGGTGAGGTGTTCTTTGTTAGAGGATAGTTGCTGCCTTCAAAATCAGGATGTGTTTGCTTTGCCTGAGGAGTGTCCACTGGTTCTTGCATTTCTTAAACGTACAACTGAAACGAGGGTGAAGACAGACAGGAGCCTCTCTGACAGTGAGCAAAACGAGTAATACCTGGTGAAGCATATGAGTTTTGAGCTGTTTTGTTTTAGACTTTGCTGAGCCTGGATGAGGGCCATATGTTTCCTCCACTTTTGAGTCCATCGTCCTACAGCCATGCTGTGTCCCATGTCAGCTGCAGCACAAGCCCAGTCTCACGATGCCAGCAGCTTGTTCATGCACAATACGGTTGTGGACACAAAAGGGCTACCCGAGTCCAGACTCACTCCCATCATGCACACTTATCTGTTTGGAACCTACTTTTTCACTGCAGCTCATTAAATGTTCCATTCTGGTGAATTCCTTGGCTGGCCTCTGTGCTTCTGTTTCTTTCTGTCCTTGTGTTGATGTAGGATCTGGATGGGACATTTGCAAGTGAGGCGTCTTTCTTGGCACCCAGTGCAGCAAGGGTGGTGTGAGGGCTCAGCAAGCTGAAGCTCCACAGGATGCAGCAGCTGTGCTCAGTGTGATGCAGATTTCTGCCTTGCCTCTACTGCAGTGCAAGCAAAAGCTCAAGAGCAGGCATATTTTGGTAGGGGCTGCCGTCGGATGCTGGTGTTTTCCGTGTAGTAGGCTTGCAGCTCTTGGGAAATGATGTTCTAGGTGCTGATTTAAAAGAGCCCTGGAGCCTTTCCCAGTGCATGAAATGGCGTGTGTAGAAGAGGAAATGGATCTCCTCTGTTTCCTGCTAGAAATCAGGAAGCAGGAGTTGGACAGTGGGGCTGTACTGCTCTTCCTGGGAGCTAGTCTGGGTAAAACCTGGTTCCGGCAGCAGGCACACTGTCTCAGCAGAAGGAAGGGCTGAGCTGGTAGCAAGAGACTGAAAAAAAAAAAAAAAAAAAAAAAAAAGTAGTGAATGCATTTTTTTTCTGCTGATGCCAGCCTTTTCCTTTGAGTAATTGCTGCTGGAAGGAAGTAGAAAGAAATTAAGCTTCTGACAAAATAAATATGTGATTAATAGCATTTTGCTGTTTGCTGGCTGAAGATGAGAACAAAAGAGCTGAAATTTTTTTTTTGTAATCTGTTTGTATTTGTCAGTTCTCTATCCCATTGTTTATCAGATCTTGGGGTAAAGCTCATGCACCTGTAACAAATTCTTCCTGTATTTTTCCAGTGGTAGTAGTAACCTGGTGTTCTGTCTTATTTTCTGTCTCTAGACGATTTTGCAGAAGAGGAGGAGGTGCAGTCCTTTGGCTACAAGAGGTTTGGTAAGTGGCAGCAGGTATTTCACTGCTTTGTTGCACAGTTACCTTAAGAGAAGTAGCTACTATTAAAGCCTCCTTTACTGGCCTGGCAGCATGAAAACATGTAGGTACAGTCCCATCAACCCATTCAGTCTAATGTCTGGCCAGCAGCAGGTGTGTTGAGAAGTCATCAGCTTTATTACTGGATCCTTGCATGAAGCAGTGTTATGAAAATCAAGCCCACACTTCATGAGTGTTCCAGATGTGCTTGTGCAGAAAAGAAACTTCTGCTGCCCCTGCTGTGCTCTTCATAGACCCTAAATTATGCACAGCATGGTCAGTTGTAGTCATATGGGACCTCCTTCATGCTCTCCAAAGTCAGAATGGCTGAGCCAGGAACAATTCTGTGAGCTCATCTCTAAAAAAAAAAAGGAGCAAAAGCTTATGTGATGATTGTGTTCTGAAGTAGTCCTGGTGATCAAAATCCCTTACCACAGCTTTATCTTCTCCTGATCTGGGATGTGGTGATAGCTTCAAAACATGGTTAAACTCTCCTGCACAGTGTTTGAGACTTGAGCGTGTTCTTGTGCTTCTGTATACATAGGGAAGCTCTTGCTTCTATTTTCTCTTGAATGAACCCAAAGGTTTTACTTAATACATTGCAATGTAACCTTTTATAAACCACACCTTTAGCTAAAAATTCCAAAGAGATAAAATCTTAAAGCCATATTGGTCACTCTCTTTTCTTTTTCTGATGGTGGTTCATTGAAAATGGCCTTGTCATGTGAAGGAACTTGTGCTGTGCATCTCTGAACAGGGTCAGCAGGCCTCAAGGCTGGAACAAGAGTCATTTTTAACAAGGAAAAGCAGGCTGAATTGAAAAAAAAAAAAGAAAAAAAAGAAAAATGTCAATAATTCACCCCAAAAGAAGCAGGGGGAGGCACGCTCGTGGCAGCAGGAGTACGCAGAGGCTGAGAGGTGGGATCACATTCGCATGACCTCTTCCACCCCCTGAACTGCTTCACTGCTCCCTGCTGCTGAGCTTTATTTTGGGTAGGTCAGCCAACCACAGAGCCAGCATCTGTGGCTTAGAAAGTCCTGCCGTAAGGCTGCATGTAGTTTTTTTCTGTTTTTTGTTTTTTTCCTCTGGACTGGGCTCTGGAATAGCAAAAAAAAAAACAAAAAAACAAAAAACAAAAAAAGCAAACAAAAAAAAAACCCAACTCTCAAGAACTGGAAAGAAATTTTAACTGTTCTGCATGTTTCCAGGAGTGCTTGTTCTTGTGTTGTCAGGGTGAAGGGGAAGGGAAGAGAAGGTAAGCAGAGTGGCAGGGGCAGGAGAAGGATGTCAACACTTGTGGAGGTCCCTGGAGGGCACAACCAACCCACAGGGCTGTTTTCCCTTCTTCAGAAAGACTGCCTTAATCTGTTCCCATTTCTACAGTGATCGCAGCATCTCCAGGCAGCCTCTGAGCAACGCTGCAATCTTTAGAAGCATTGGCTCCTCCATTCAGGAAGATGATGCATATCTTTTAAAAACCTAGATCCAGTGGCCAGTCAGATTGGTACTTCCAGTGAAGCACTACAAGTGCAAAAATACAGCCAAGTAATTCAGGACCCATAGGAAATGTTCTGCTTGTTGTCCCAGCTTCTGTTCCTTCTTGGCCTTGCGTCCTCTCTGATAGTAGCAGGTTAAATTGTGAGCACTTGGATAATGAAATATACTATTAAGGAAATAAAGATAAAGAAGAAAATAAGCTTACTATTATTACTGATAGTAAAGAGAAAGAATGAGATACTCCTTTCATGTCACTGTGAGATTTTACATATGACAATAAGGGATGTGATTTAGTGATGGGACTCGGTAGATCAGATTGACAGACTTGATGAGCTTGGAGGTCCTTTCCCACCTACCTCATTCTATGATTCTGTGGTTCTATGATAGTGTGATTGGAGAAGCCCGAGGCAAGAACCAACCTTTGCTACAGAAGCCCTTGATAAAAGGGCATTTTGGAAGGAGGCCTATCCTGTCTGAAGGCTGGTGCTGTGGAAATCAGCACTTTTTGCATACAGCTGCTGAAGCAGGCAGCAATAACAGCAGCATTTGGTTGGTTGGTTCAGGATCCATTCTGTATGAACAGCTGTGTGAATATTTTGTGACCAGAGTAGTCCCTGTGTGCTCTGTTAACATGAGACAGGGTAGAAGGACCATGACTCAGGTGCCTTCGGCTCCATATTTTGGAAAGAGTAAGCCTTGTTTGGAGCAAAATGTGCTCTGAGAGGGAGATGGCTAAACCACAACTGCTTCATAAAGAACACGTTTTGCAATGAATCACTGCTGGCAGCTGGGAACACATGTTGGTCAGCACTTGGCTCACAATCCTTGACTTCAACTGCTTTCCTAGAGTTCAGCTGGGGAGTTTATTATTAGCTGTCTTGTTGCTGGACCTTGCCATTTGCTTCAAGAAAGCAGGAGATGTGCTGAAGGATGAAAGGCACTCTTGGGCAATTCTCATTTTGGGAAAGAAGTATTTGGAAAGAAGATTGAGCAGTCACCATCCTGCCAACATGCACTATCCCCATTTTCCTGAACATTTCTCTTCCTCCTCCTCAGATACACTAATTTCAGGGAGTGTATTGTGCTACTTTTTAGTCCACCAAACTCTAATTGGTTATATTAATCCAAACACACTGAGTATATTGCAGTAACATTTAAAAATATTCAGCACAGATGCAGACAGCAAAGTCCACACCAGCATGTGTTTACTTTTGAGTGCAGGACAAATTCACCGCAGAGAGTCAGGGAGGCCGAGGAAGATGCTCTTTCCAGCTGTCTGGTGCTGTTTTCTTCTTCTCAGTGGGTGCTCCAGATGTGCAGGGATGCTGCCAGAAGGGCACTGTCCAGTGTCTCAGGTGCCCTTGGCTCTGGGTTTTGGTGGTGAGAACATGATGTTTCTTATTGCTGTTACTTCATCATAAGTCACTCCCAGGTTGCTTTCAAGTGATCTGCTCCAGATAACAAGTTGTGCCCATCCATAGTTTTCCTCTACCAGATTGTCATCAGTGTTAACCCTTTCCTCAGGGAATGCTTTTGGTTTGTGTATCCCCTACTCCCTTTTTGGGAGAGAAGGAATGAGGAGAGGGCAAAACATGCTTTTCAGAATTATAGGGTTTTTGAGAAGCTAAATCTCAGGCTTGAGAGCTTAAATCATAGAATCATAAGGTAATAGAATCATTTGAGTTGGAAGGGACCCTTAAAGGCCATCTACTCCAGCTTCCCTGCAATTAATAGGGACACCCACAGCTACATCAGGTGCTCAGAGCCCTGTTCAGCCTGACCTTGTGTGTCTACAGGAATGGAGTACCCACCATGTCTCTGGACAGCCACTTTCAGTGCCTCATTACCTTTAACATGAAATATTTTTTCTTTCTATCCAGTCTAAATCTCCTCTCTTTTAGTTTGAAACTGTTTATCCTTGTCTTATCACAATAGACACTGCTGAAGAGTCTGTCCCTTTTGTTCTTATAGCCCCCTTTTAGATACATAAAAGCCACTATCAGGTCTCCCTGGAGCCTTTTCTTCTCCAGGATGAGCAGTCTGGTAGATATTAGGATGAGGTTTTGACTCTGGCTCTGGACATGAATGAAGGCAAAGGAATTAAAGGGAACTAATGGACTTTTGAGGCATCAGGTCTGATCTGCTCAACTTCTGGCATTCCCAGTCAATAGATACCTAGACAACTGCAAATTTTGATTCTTTGTGTTAATGCTTTAGAACGTTAAACCTACACTTAAAAGAGCAATTAGTGAACAAATTTCAATGTGAAGTTATTCAATTAATAGTTTGAAGCTATGATGAAATAACTGGGAAAAAAAGGGAGTGGTTTTTGAACTGATGCGAAGCCCAGTTTTAATGTTTCAGAAAGCAGGCTTCCAAGAATAGAGCTGAAAGCCCTGCTGACAATAAGAAACATCACAAGGAGTAAAAAGACAGGGCCAGTACACTGCAGATAAACAGAAGACTAAACAGTTTGTGTGAGATAAGGTCCCTTTCTTTGCAATTAAGAAACATAGCCAGAGTTGGAGGCTATCAGTTTGTCCTCCATAGTAGGGCCCACCTTGTCCCCTTTCCTCCAGACCAGGAGCCGGGATCTTTCACCTTCCACAGGGTATGCTAGACATGACTGAGTCTTGATGTCCATTCCGTGCAGCTAAGTTCTAAGAATTAATTCTAGTTATTTCTAGACCAGAACTAGACAAATCATCTTGCGAGACAATAATGAAATCTGCTACACTAGAAAGAGTTGAGAAAAATGCCTCTGGTTTTAAAGTATTCTAGGAAAATATGAAGATTTTTTTGCTGATGAGTTGCTGAGGGGCAGCTGAACTTGATCCATGTAATAACTGTTTTCTCACTTTATATTGTTTTGAATATTTTAGGCAGAGAGAAGCTATGTATTAGTTGGTGTGTGTATGTACATGTGTATATTTATACCTTTGGTAGAATACAAGTGGAGAATTTTAGGAGTTTAACAATAAAAGCCTTATGAATAGTTTACAGAGAAAAAAAAACAACGAAAACTTTGATATTTTATAGACTTTCAGAAAGAGCTTAATATGATATATTTTCCTGTCTGTAAGTAACAATTTAAATGTAATCACGGTAATCCTTCTTAAAACTTGTGGCTTGGATTTTTGTGATAGTTCAGGAATAACATTAACTCATTAACACTGCACAGAAAGCCTAACTTCAGCCTTTAACCCCGGATAAACCCAGGCCATTGTTCACATCTATAGTAACACATGTGGAAAAATGCCTGGCATCAGCTTGATGATGAGCTACATCCACACAAACCTTAAGCCTCTAAAAAAAATAAATAAGTAAAGATCTAATCTTAAGGAATTTATCAACTTTTCTTTATGGTTTGTAAATGACCAGCAAGGGATTTCAGGTGCCACAAGCCACATAGTTCTCTGGGCATTCTTTCACTTGTGTGCCTGTGACACACAATAGTGTGGCTCAGTAGAAAGTCAGGAGTCACTGTTGCTCACAAATCAGAGGAAAATCTGGCACATTGCTTCCAGGCCAGCAGTCTCACTGCATTTATTGGATGGAGATTCCGTCTGCATGTGTCTTGGGGTGATTAAAACCACACTCCAGGTAGCATCAGCATGCCTGTTCATTATAGGCCAAGAAATGTCACTTGGAGGAACTCTTTCCATTACAATGGCCAGTGGGGCATAAGGGGGCATCCAGGTGAGCCCAGCATGTCCTGGGGCTGGGGTCTTGGGGGCACACACTGGGGGCTGCATGTATATGAGGAGTTTCTTTGTTTGTTTGTTTGTTTTTTCTTTACCAGGGTGCATCCAAAGTTCCAGGGCCATTGTCAGGGAGTTGAGCTCTTGATAAAAAAATTAAGAGGAACATCTGTGAGGAGCTGCAGTTAAGGTGCCTGCATGCCTCCGGCTTTGTCCTCACTTTGTCAGCAGCTTCTGGATTATCACTGATACCTCCCAGCTGAAAATTTAAAACTACCAAATCTTAATATGCTGGTAAAGATGGAGGATAGTTGAGGCACCCTGACTGATCCATCAGCATCAGACAGTAATAGTGCGATCCAAGAAGCTGACAGAGCTGTGTGTTCTGTGCCAGTTTAGCCCAGAGATGTCAGAGCTGTTGGGGTTGATGGCCTTGGGGCTGCCCCTCTCCAACTTCTCCTGCTGTGCCTGCATACAGGCCCCATAAGGAGGCCTCTTAGCAGTGGAGTGGGTGACCAGAGTCATTCCAGCTGTGTGCTGGTCTGCAGGCAATCTATTTTTTATTGTTATGTGGTTTTTTTTTTTTTTCCAATCTAAGTACAATTAAAATTCTTGACATGTTTCTTCCTACATTGCATCTGCATGCCTGGAAGCATACCTTCTCGATCAATCTCTGTCTTTCAGAGATGTGCTGAAAGGTGGCATGGTCACTGCTATGTGTGAAGTCTGCCCTCTGTTTTTCATTAGGGCTGTAAAATAGGTGTGTGGGCTGACTAGAGTGTTGTATTTACAAATGGAATGAAAAATATTGGTTGCGCTGTAAGCAACACCTGGGGATTTTGTATTTGTTCCCCTGTAAACTAGCTGGACAAATAATGAAGCACTTTGCATCAAGATGCTGCCAAAACACCTAGGCTGCACGTTGGGTTGTTCTGCATCACAAGCCATTACCTGTGAGAGAGAGATTAATGCATTAGAACAAAACTAAGAATTGTGTTTTCAGCTTGGTGCTGTTTCCATTGAAAGGAGCACAGGAAAACTGTAGAAGAAGTGCAAATTTAAGATAAGAAGCCATCCCAAGAAGGAAGGGGAAGATAACATATTCAGAGATACCAGCTAGTGCTGCTGTTGTAGCATTACTGATGTCCCTGGTGAACCCTTCTTGAGTTTTATCCAAAGCAGAGCTCTGCCTCTGCAGCCAGCAGCTGCCATACGCTGCTCTTTACAGCCTGCTGCAAGCTATAAAGCTGCAAGTGCTCAGATGTGTCTGAATGATTCTTGGCTATTCTCTATCTGCTTCTGTTATCCCACACCAGAAAGTTGCTGTGTGCTTACTGCTGGCAGTGACATTTTAGAAGAGACACACTGGTGCACAGTGAGGCAGAAGATGCCTTTTCTTTTGGGGGATTTTCCTCAAACCAGACCTGATGGTCTCTGCCCTCTCCAACCCTTGACAGCCAGCACCTTGGAACTGGTGAGGCCACCAAAGTAATGCATCACACACTTGTTCTCAGCCAATTTTATGATGATTTGCAGGGAGAAAATTTTACTTGTGAGGATTGAATTTCTGTGAAATCTAAATTTAGGGCTCAACATTTTGCAAGCATTTTGCTTGCTTTTAGGTGGCCAGTAAAGACACCCATCCTTGAAACAGTGGTAGCAAGGAGAGACAAATGCTGTGTGAAGGCATGGCCATACTGAGCAAGAGCTTCATGTTCCCAGTCACTTTTAGTCACTCCACAAGTCTTCAACTACAAGTCAACAGACTGCGTGGGGAAAACACATAAATGCTTAGGGAAAAAAGCCTGTGAGAGCTGAAGGGGATAGTGCAAATAAGGAATCACAAAATATTTTGCCATTCAGAGAGATGTAGACTGGCTTGTGCCCAGGAGAACCTCATGAGGTTCAACAAAGCCAAGTGCAAGGTCTTGCACCTGGGTGGTAGCAACCCCTGCTATCAGCACAAGCTGGGGGATGTTAGGATGGAGCACAGCCCTGCTGAAAAGGATCTGGGGTTAAAGGTGGATGGCAAGCTGGACATGGGCCAGCAGTGTGCCCTCACAGCCCAGAAAGCCAACTGTATCCTGGGCTGCATCAAAAGAAACATGGTCAGCAGGGTGAGGGAGGTGATCCTGCCCCTCTGCTCTGCATTGGTGAGGCCTCACCTGGAGTACTGCATCCAGATGTGGAGTCCTCAGTACAGGAGAGACATGGAGCTGTTGGAGCACATCCAGTGGAGGGCCACGAAAATGATGCAAGGGATCATTTATGAGGACAGGCTTAGAGTGCTGAGACTGTTGAGCCTGGAGGATCTTTGAAGGCTCTGAGGATATGTGAGAGCGGCCTTTCCGTATCTGAAGGGGAGCCATAAGAAGGAAGGAGACAGACTCTTTTGCAGGGTCTGTTGTGTTAGGACAAGGTGAAACAGTTTCAAACTAAAAGAGGGGAGATTTAGGCTGGATAGAAGGTAAAAGTATTTTACATTAAAGCTAAAGAAGCACAAGAACAGGTTGCCCAGAGAGGTGGTGGATGTCCCATCCCTGGAGACACACAAGGTCAGGCTGGACAGGGCTCTGAGCAATCTGCTGTAGCTGTAGGTGTCCTTGTTCATTGCAGGGGAGTTGGACTAGATGACCTTTAAGTCTCCCTTCCAACTGAGCAATTCTGTGATTCTGTGATTCTGTTTTAAGCTGGTTTTGCCTATTGCAGACACTGACAAGGGGCAGCATGTTGCTTCACTAAACTAAAATTAAACCAAACTCTACCATGCTGCAACACAACGGTTTAGCCAAAGGAAAGCTGGAATAAAAATTTATCCAGTCTCAATTAATCTTTTGCATATGGCTGAACCTAAGCGGAACAGGCAGAGAGCCCAGACATTTCCTCTGATTCTGCTTCAGCCAGGGTCGTGTGGGTGGCTTAGGGGTCTGGTAACAGGTAGGTGGGGGGGGAACACGAGCGGGAAAGGGCTTTGTGGGTGCCTGGACCTGATGGGGCTGTGCATTATGCAATGGGAGCTTGGAGGTTTGTGTTCTGCAGACACTCTTCAGCTCAGTCAGGAATGTATCTGGAAAATGCACCCTGCCAGGGCGAGGGACAGATGCCTCACATTAATAAAGTTTGTATGTGTTTTTCGGGTTGCAGCTAGTGGCTTCTAATGGAGGCAGCTGGAATTTTTGTGGAAGACAGAGTACAAGACCCTAGGGATCCACTTTTCAGCCCAGCTTGTTGGGAGGTTTGCATTAGTGATTCTTTGCAGATGTTCAGTGTGTTGGTAGCCATTTCATAATGCCATAAAGAGGCAGGGCAGGTAGGCTTCATTTTAAAGATATCAGGGCACCAGGATATCATACAATCACGGAATGGCTTAGTTTATAGGGGACCTCAAAACCCACTCAGTCCCATCCTGTGCCATGGGCAGGGCTGCCACCCAGCAGCTCAGCTGCCCAGGGCCCCATCCAAACTGACCTTGAACGCCTCCAGGGATGGGGCACCACAGCTTACATGGGCAGCTGTGCCAGCGCCTCACCGCTCTCTGAGTGAAGAATTTCCTCCCTAAGATCTAAGCTATGCTTAATAGGGCTTTGCTGCATATGGTTCAAAATAAGAACATTTAAAATTTTGGAAAATGCTAATCGATTTTCTTGATGTAATCTATTTTTGTGTTTGCCTGGTTTTGGCCAGGAATGTGGAAAATACCACTGAGTTTTATATTCTGAATTTGCCCAGGAATAGGCATGCAAGCTTTTACTAGCCAGACTTGTAAGGTCATTGGAACCTACTCGGTCGTGTCCAAAGGCAGGAAAAACACTGTCCTTGTATATTTTGTTAAGAGGCTAGGGCATGATTTCAGAGCATCTGTGTATGTAGGGACAACCAGTAACTGGAAGATTTTCTACATACTTTTCTGCTTTATTGTATAAAGGAGAAGAATCTGATTACAAAAAAAAAAAAAAAAAAAAAAAAAAGCAAAAGGATGTTTTCTTTCCTTCCTCTTTTAACCCTAGAAGTTAATTGCTTCAGATGGAAATATGGCATATCGTGCCCAATGTAACTGATGGTTTCATTGTAAGTCTGGTCTGTTGGACTTGAGTTTGGAGTGAGAGAGCTCTTGTCCTTAATTAACATTTTGCACAACCTGAAGCCAGAGTAATTTCAACCCCCACTGTGGCGTTTCAACAGAGCATCTGTGCAAAGCTAAATTCACTTCTCCCCAGCAGTGACTGCATATCACTGCTTGTTTATATATCAGTGTTTATATATCATTTTCATTTAAATACATCCCATAGGAATTTGGGTCAGTGTATTGGACTACCTAACAGCTTGACTTCAAATATACAAAACCCAGACATGTGGACATTTAGATATCCTGTTGGTTCCATCTAGAAATCCAAGTGTGTTCCTGGATGTGCTATTCCCAAGATCAGGAAAGCCAAAAACCTATGAGTTTGGTTCTGCTTCTCACCCTGCTCCAAGACCCCAGTCGAGAGTTCAGAAGTTGTTTTGTTACCCCAAGCACTGACACTCCATATACACTTTCCTAAAACAGGCCATCAAATCATTGCTCCATAGAATCATAGAAACATAGAGTCATAGAATTGCTCAAGTTGGAAAAGACCTTGAAGAACTTGTCTCCTTAGGAACACAGGTTTCTGCTTGATGGATGATACTACGTGCTTAACCTCTTTCACAGATTTTAAAAGTGACCACATGCATATTTCAGCACTAAGCAAAGCTTCTTTATTAAGTGTACTGGACAACACTCAGCATGGCTCACTTCTGAGGGGAAGCAAACAAAGCAACATCTGGTTCTTCTGCTTATTGCAGAGGATCTGAAAGAGCTTTCCAAAAACTCTAAAATTGGTGTCTTTTTTAAGTAGTTTAGTTTAGCTAAAATTAGAAGAAAGCTTTAAGGTGTATACGAGGGACTGACTAATCAAAATAGTGGAGGAGGCAGAGGAGGAACAGATGTGTCCATATGGGTCATCAAGCAGAATTGAAGTATACAAACTATTTTTCAGAGATCCTTAATTCAGCCCCAGCTGGATTTTCCTCTTTCACTGATCAGCCTTTCTGCAGATTCAAAAACTGCACATGAAACCACCTCAGTGGAAGATCCCTTTGTTTTTTGTGGTGTTCACAGCTCAAGTTTTAGGGACATGGGTTAGTGGGCATGGTGGGAATGAGCTGATGGTTGGACTAGATGATCTTAGTGGTCTCTTCCAACCTTAATGATTCTATGATGATCTGATCTAGGGAAGTACTCTGCAGTGCCATATGGAAACCACACATTCTGCTGCATCTTTCCTAGTGACAGCAGGAGCAAGGCAGAGGTGTGTCCTATCCTTCTGCTCTACTCATGTCATGGAATAGTTCAGCACAAGGTAAAAAGCAAATCTCAGCCCCAGGCCCACTACCAAGCCCACTAAGGCAGGGAAATTTGGTAGCTGGAGGAAAACCCACCAGTGTCAGAGAGCAGTCTATAAAAACCATAAGCTTCAGAGTCAGCTTTTTGCTGCAGCTTTACATCCCAGCCCCTGAGCAGCTTGTATTTGTGGCAAGTGGCTTTGGGGAATGTGGGGCTGTGGGGCTGTTTTTGTTCGCAGCCATCTATGCGAGAGGTTACTGTGAGTAGTTCTGTGATTTAGTATAGAGAAATGGAGCTGTGTTCTCCACAACAAACCCTTCCTATTGCACTTGGTTTGAATACCAGTTGAATCTTTAATTATGTCTCCAATGGAAAGAGAATTCCTCATTTATTGCAAAGAATGAAATTGCACATGCATGAAACCAGATGCCCTAATAAAAACCCCACAAAGTAACCATAAGAGCTACAAGAACATGTATTTGTCCAGCAGATGATCGAGGTGGTCTAGAAAAGAATGACGGGAAGTCTCTTTGCAAAAGGAAGCAGAAGAGCTGACAGTGAAATCAGAAGTCATCTTATGTCAAAGCAGGATTTACATCACCGTAGTTCTCTTAATTTTGAGCTTGCTGGTTGCGCTGATGAGGCACTATAATCAATTTATTTTATTTTTTCCCTCCTGGGAGATTTCTAAAACACTCTTTTAGAAAGAAAAATAAATAATCTCTAATGTCTTTTCAGTTGTTCTTCTGGGAAGACTTGTGGTGAGTTAAAAGAAAATAGTCAATGAAGCTGTGAATGGGAGATGTTTCCAGGGTGGGTGTGTTTGAGGTTTGTTTGGGTTTTTATAATACTCTACTCCTATGTCTTTTTTTTTTTTTTTTGTCTTCTTTTTTTTGTTTTAATAGTTTTCAGATGCTTTTAATACAGTGGAAATTGGATTAAGAAACTGCTCCAAATTCCACCAGTGATGGGAACTTTGTGGAGAGATGTGTTGTAGGACTAGCTCCACCACTGCACGTACACCCTGAGAACAGTTCTGCTGGAGAGGAGTTGAGATCCTGGTCTGGTCTTGCAGCTTTTGCTTGGACAAAGAGTTTTTGCAGTCACTTTTCTCTCCTTTGGCTTTCAGATCTACACCTAAAGTGGATTTATTACCTTTTAGCTTTCATGGGCACACTGTTGTTGACACTGGAGTTAGTGAAGCCGAATGATGTCAGCATGGATCTTTCTCCTGCCTATGTTGAAGTGTAACGCTGAGAACAGCACGGAATGGAGGGAGGTGCTGCAGTGCACGTGAGATGCTCTGGGGTTGCAGCTTCCATCATGAGGGTTAATCTACTGTTTTGTGGAGGCTCCTCAGCACAGTTCATATCACTAAGGAAAAAATTCTTCTCAAACAGTGAGGCAGTGAGGCAGTGGCATAGGCTGCCCAAGGAGATGGTAGAGTCACTGTCCCTGGAGGTGTTCACGAACGATATGGATATGGCACTGAGGGACGTGGTTAGTGGGCATGGTGGGAATGGGCTAATGGTTGGATTGGATGATCTTAGAGGCCTTTCCAACCGTAATGATTCTGTGATTCTAAGCCTATTCACAGAAAGCAATGCAAAGCCCTGCTCCAATAATTCCCATGCTGCTCTCATCCTGCAGGATGAGGTTAAAACATCTGTAGTTTGGAAAACAGTGCTGTCCTGTCTTAGGAGAAGCATGGCAGTGCTGACCTGCTTCCTGCCTTTATTATGATTTCTGTGCTAAAAACGAATCTCAGCTGGAGCCAGTGTGGATGGGCACCATCCCGACACAGCTGTGTCAGCAGGGCAAGGGCTGCCACCGCTCGCATCTGCATGGCTGGCTGCCCAAATCCAAGTGGAGGGCTTGCAACTGACAGGTTGTGCCAGGCAGCACTGCCTGCCTAGGTGCCTCTGCAGTGCTGCTCTGCTTCCCTCCTTCCTTTCTCCCTATTGCCACAGCTTGCAAGCGTCACCACATCTCATCCTCCCCTTCTGTTTGTTTTTCCTTCTTCCCTGTGAGGCTGATGTGCACTGGCCGTGCCGTCGGGCTGGTGTTTGATCTTATCCATGCACGGGCTGTGTGTTTTTCAAAGTACTTCGCTGCCAGAGCTGACCACTACTAAGGGAGAGGAAAAGCAGTCAGCAAACTTCCATGCTTACAAGTGTGCTGCTTTAAAGCTCTGCAGATCATGTTGCTTGTTTTTTCAGACCAGCTCACAAAGATGTTGCCAGCAAATTTCCAGTAAACTTGACATTTAAGTGAAAGTGGCTTCTTAGAAATATTTAAACAGTGGCCTATGGAAAGTTTTGGTGAAAAACCAGGGGGGAGGATCTGTAATCTATATGCAGCTCTTCCTGGAGAAGATGAGATACCTAAAGCAAACCATCCTTCTCTTTAGGTTGTGGCTTGTTAAGAGGATTTTGGACTTTCCACACAGATTTGAAGTACTGATTATGCAGTTCAGATGTAGGCAGAGAAATGGTTCTTCTTGGGAGTTCTTGCATCAAGCTCTTTTTGAAATGCATGTGAGCTGTCTATAACACATTTTTCTCATAATCATCTTGAGCAGCTTTTAGGAATCTGAGTTGAGAATCTTCTGACTAGTTCTCAAGAGTTATATGCTTAGCTAACAGGTAGATCTGCTGTAAACAGGTGCATCTCCACTTACTAAAGTTGTATGGTCCCCACTTGTGTCTAATGTGAAATGATTTAGCTGGATTTGATACAGGGATGCTCATGCAGCCATAATAAAGGTTTAAATAAAAGCGTTGTTTTAAATCACAGTTCCTTTTAATACATACATGTCCTTGGAGACTTCCAAGACAAGGCTGGATCGGGCCCTGGGCAACCTGATTTAGCTGTGGACATCCCTGTTCATTGCAGAGGAGTTGGACTAGATGGCCTTTAAAGGTCCCTTCCAACTGTAAGAATTCTATGATTCCATGATTCTATAACACTCATCATACATTGTCATAGTATTTAGTGAGTTGGAGTCAGGCTCTCAGTGAACAGGACTTATTTCCTCTGTGATGGCACATGCCATGCAATCCAGTAACACCTGTGAGAGGTGCCTCCTGCAGAAAGTAAGGCACTGAAGCATGGTTTAAGATCTTAAATACCCTTTGGATCTATATCTGGGCATGATAGGGCACTGGCACAGGTTGCCTGGAGGCCTTGGGGACCTTCATAAGCTACCTGGGTATGGCCATGGGCACCCTTCTCTGGGTGGGGATGGGCCAGAGTGACACAGAATGCTCTGCTCCTCTCAGCCATTCTGGAATTTTAATTTTGCATCCTTCTATTTTGTTATACATATTATAAAAATGAGGATAGCTTACATTATTATGATAATATATCTAGCAAATTCTCTCTCCTTACTCCCAGTTGAGGAAAGCAATATAAATACATAAAGAAGATTTAGTAAAGACTGGCACAGGGTCAAGGTATTATTGTATCTCACTGTGAATGTTTTATAGTTCTGCAATAGTAAAGTTAATCCCACTGGGGAGTTTGGCATAAGGTCAGAGTAGGAATTACTAAAAATAAATAATATTTTGTTTAAAATCCAGTTCTGGGTCTTCTCGTTAAGCGATAGCAGTAAGAGTCTGTGTTCCTTTATTTACATAATAATTTGGAATTTACTATAAGTTGATTCTGATGGATGCTTCTACATCCTCACTGTTGTATTAATATTTTTAAATGAATATTTAAAATTGTTAATGTGGCCCTAGATTACTGCGGATGATAAAATGGCCAACAGTTCAGCTTGGTTTTAGGATATTTTATGCATCAAAGCAATATCCAAATATCCCTATTTGACAATATGCGTTATCCCGCTGATATTTTCCAATGCTTTTACTGGGGAAAATCATAGAATCACTGAATGGCTCAGGTTGGAAGGGACCTTAAAGCTCACTCAGTTCAAACCCTGACTGCTCCAAATGCAGTTTGTTGCTGCATTTATGTAACCATCCCTCTGGGTCATGTGCACGTGCCCACTCAGCCTGTGACCTGGGACAGCACCATTCATGTGAACACCCAAATGTTGGGTTTTTCTTGTGAGACTGCCCGGAATGCTACCTAAAACACAGAGGTAAAAATGGAGAACTGAGCAAAACAGGAACACCTTGTTTTTAACACAAAATATGATCATGCGCATCAGCAGCATCATGATCTCATTGGGATATCGTGTTTCCAGCCATCTACTGTATGGCATTTCCATTGCCACCACTGGGACTGTACTGGGAAGAGACTGTAGGAGAGAGCACCTGCTTTGTTCCCATTGGTGCTCGCTGCAGAATCAGCAGGGTCTAGGCTAATCAGAACTGACAGCAATTAAGAGTAATTGAGGTAGTCTTTCTAACTCGGTGATTTTCCTGTAGCTTTAATAAGGAGAAATCAGAAGGAAAAACAAATGCTGTTGTTTGCTAAGCTCTCACAAGCCATTTCTGGTTGTCTCAGGATTTGACAACTCATTAGATGGAGAATTGGCAGTGTTTGGACTGAGTAACACCAGTTTTCTGCATGTCTTTATAATGACATTCTTGTTTACATTCTTTCAACATGTGGAATGTTAATTTTTCCGTATGTTTTTTTCTTGGTACAGGGACTCTTGGGTTATTCTGAGTCCAAACCTGTTTTCTTCCATTATGTAAGAAGTCAAGATAATAGGAAGCATGATGTGCTTTCCTCTTGTGATACTGCAACTAAGTGAAATGCAAAGGTAGGGCTGGCCAAGCAAGGTTCTAGTTGTAGACCTCTGGTCATAAGAAATCACTGGCTTTGGAAAACATAGTACTACTAAGATTTTTTTACTTTAGTTTTGGTTTAGAATATTATCTGTGTTTAGCATTGTGAGGTCAAATAAATACCCTGCAGGCTGCAAAGGGAAACATGTTTGTGGTGGTGACAGCCCTGTCCGCCTCACCTGCAGCCTGTGCACTGGGACTGTGTCTGACATACCAAGCCTGTGAGCAGTGTCCCATGACTGCCAATGAAAAGAAAAAAATGTCTAGAGAAATAATTCTGTTTTATCCCCCTATCCCAAAATGTGTTGCCTTTTATTTTTTCTTCCCATTTATTTTGGCCTAAATTCAGGACCCTATACCATGGACTGCAAAGAGGGAGATGGGGCAAAGAAGGATCCGCATCAACTGCTCATCCTGCTACTTATGCAGGAGAAATCCTTCATGCCCGCCTGGGTGGGAGATGCCCTTGCCACCCCACACCCATCACCCACTGTGCCCACTAACCATGTCCCTTAGTACCACAAAGGAGAAAAATGCTGGGAAAGTTGTACTTGTAAATGCATAAGCTTTTTCAGATAAAAGGAGGAGGTGGATGCTGGTAAGTGCTTCTAGTTTACCACTGTTTCCCATAGAAGATTTGCATTTTTCACTTCCTTGAAATCAAGGCTTCATGAATAAAGGCTTATAGACTCGTGCTTTTGCTGGGCACCTCTGGTTAATTCAGATATTCTTTTGCTTTCTATATACTCTGTCTGTAAACAAAATACATATGTATATATCACATCTCATAGAAGAAGCAAACAGAATAGAAAGTCTTCATCTGTGTTTATCTACAACTTCGAAAATACTTTCTTGAAATACTGTTTTCATATTTAAATAATAAACTGTTGTGTTCTTCTTTCTAATGTACCACCTTCTTCACCTAAATGTTGATGATCTTCAAAATTCCCAAACTACTGAGTTATTCCACATTCTGCTTTAGTATTAAATTGTTTCTTTGTTTCATGGGAAAAATTAGATAACCTGTGTCTCAGTTTTCACCTGGAGGATGGGATCTTCAGCCAGAGATACATGGAATCTCACTCACAGTGACTTATTTAGAAGTCCTATCCGATTTTTCCCCTTTTCACTGTCTTAAGATAAATACATTTAAATTGAGTGAGCCAGTTTTTCAGTTTAATAGAATGTTTTGATGCTTGTTAATTGCAATTACTTTCTCCAGAATCTATTACAGCTTATTTTAGCTTTCATTAAAGAAGGTCTGAAAGTGTTTGTAAAGGTTAATCCTTCAAAAAGCACTGCCTTATTCCATAGACACAATATTCTAGAGCAGATTTCCACTAGGTTTTATTTCCAAAAGAGGTGTCACATTCATCACTGCGGTTTAATCAGTGGTGTAGTGCTCTAAAAATATTACTGACTGCTGAAACTATATATTTCGTATGTACAGTGAAACTGAAAAGTGACTAAAACACTTCATACTTGCAGAGAACAACTGTTCCTTTTCCAGTGCCTATATGTTATTGTTGCTGTTACTAACAGTACAGAAATAGAGGACAGAAGGGTGCAGTGAGTGTTTTGGAAGCATTTTGTGAGCATTCAGGATTCCATGAGAGTCTCTCCACAGAATGAGTCCTTCAGCCTGAATAAGTAGTAAATAAATGAGTTTTTCTGTTAGCTCTCATACAAAAGACTCCCAGTGGCAGGACAAGAGGCAAGTGGCACAACTGGGGTACAGGAGGTTCCCTCTGTCCACCAGGAAGCACTTTGTTACTGCACAGCCGATGGAGCACAGGCACGGTCTGCCCAGAGGCTGTGGGGTCTCTTCCTTGGTGACCTTCAGAAGCTGCCTGGACATGGGCCTGGGCACCTTGCTGAATCTGATAAAAGTCTTCCTTAGATTATTCAGGCAGCCAAGTTCATCAGCTCTGTGGAGTTTTTATCTGAATTGAGTTGAATGTGATAGAGCCAGGTATAGTAAAATATGCTTCTATATGATGCATAGTTTATTGCACTGGTATCAGCAGTTTCCTGGAGGCTTGCAGCCAGGTTTGCTTTCTCTAAGTGGCTGCTGTGAGTGATTCAGCTCCACAAAGGGAGATCAGCATTGCAGATTCCATGGCCCTGGAACTGGCTGAAAATCTTGAGCTACAGCATTACAGCTGAGGTCTTGTGCATCCCAGTTCTCAAAACACGTCATGTGAACAGGATGTGTTCATTGCTTTTTCTGGAGAGGTCTGGAAGGAGTTCTTCTGACCTGTTGTGTTTCTCTCCAAAAAACTTCTGGACAACTCACATGAGCTAGCAAGCGGACAGGGGGTTGAAGTATTAAGCTGCAAGAAAGGTTTTTAAGAGTCAGTTCAGGATGCTCTCACTGCTGAGGGCTCATGAACTTTAGCTCTCTTTGACTAAGCATGCAGTAGCAAAGGAGGGGCTGGCGCCCCTGTGAATCACCCTGAATGGAATGGTGTAGGTTTTCCGGGGACAAGAGCTATCCTGAGCTGATTGGGCTGCTTGGGCTTGTGCATCATTTTCTGCCAGTGCATGTGCTTCAGGCTTGTGGTGGGGAAGAAACCTCCATATCCATCGTGAGCACTCACAGCTTGCTCTCATCTCTCACTCCCATCTCCTTACCAAGCTACAATAGGCTTTTTTTTTGTGGAAACTCCTGGCTCCAGTACTCCTTGCATGACCCTGTGGTGACTGACTCTATTCTTGAGGGATAATACTGAGGCATTTAGCCTCTGGGCTAATTTCACATAAAGTCCTGGCACCTTCCCATGTGATGGAGTTGAGATTGCACCATTCCTTCTTCTATTCAGAGCACTTTTGGGGTGGTCTTCACAATTCTGGAATTTGCACATCTGTACAAATCTTATATCCCAGGCAGCACTTAGCACAGGGACCTGTTCTTCCATCCATGGTCTCCATCTCCAGATGAAATGCCAGCAGGGTGGGGGGCCCTGGAGCCATACTTCTGGGTCTGTCTTTTCCGTTGTGAATGAAAACCCGAGCTGGGAGGTGTTCAGCAGAAGTGTTTCTTGAGAGACATCAGGCATGCCTCCTGCGAGTGCCGACCCCTCACAATGTCAAATTGCAGAAACGGCACTTTGTCTTTCTCAAAAATTTAACTTGTCCAGTCTTGAGCTTTTTCACCCATTGAATACTTTTCATTGTGGCTAAATGAATTAAGGAGGCATTGATGTAAGAGAATTTTGTGTCCTGGATCCTCCATTAACTATTGCTAACATGTGAACTGCAGGCTTTTTCCACTTTGCTTCTGTCTTTACAAAGCTATCTCCACAAGATTAAATAGCCTTCCCCAGGATGCGGGAAATGGGGCTCAGGAAACAGTCTTTTGGAAGAAGGATATAGCAGTGTGGAAAGACGTATTAACCTGGGCATTGAAATAAATTCTGGATTCTTGAAAATGTTTTGCAGAGGCCATCCCAAAGCCCATGTAGCTTTAGTAACCCATGATCTCTTCCAGCTGTTAGTATGAGCACCACAGTATAATAATCACCTCAGCATGCATTACTCATTCCCCATTTTATGGTGTCTCTTTACTTATTAGATCATTGACAGAGGGAACAAGCCATCCGTTGAAGGAGACCTGGATGTAATTATGCACAGTTCAACTGGATCCTATTTGTGCTAAACAACAAAAGATGTTACATGCAATGCGAGTTAGTAAGCTACATGGAGGAGTATAGCAGTCAGGAAGACAAGAAGTGATGCTCAGCAGAAACTGCTGCTTGTGGAGATGCATCCTGATGACATATTAGCCGTGATGCATGTTAGCCATGGGTCATTAATTTTGGCTTAACATTCTCTTTAGAAATGAGAAACCCTGAGGTTACACAGGAGGAGTTGACTAATGGAACTAAGTCCCGGCCTACCTTGAAAGAACAAAAGGTTTTTGCTGTTTGTACTAAACATATGCCCAAGATCTGTGAAGACAGTAAACATTTCAGGCTGGTGCCTCTGCTTTGTCACAGTAATGGGTGTGAAATTCCTCGGGAATCCTCTGTAACAAAACAGCAAGAGGCCAGCCAGACTGCTATCAGCAGTCCCCAGCGCAGACATACCATGTGATGCAAGGCAAGGACATACAAACACTCTTTCATTAGTACCACAACACTCAGGTGTAGGGCTGCTCAATCTCTGTAGAACAGTCCAAGTAGACTACTTAATCCCCAGCCCTGCCAAGCACCTACACTATTTTCTGACTAACTTGCATCCAATGTGCTGTTTGCACTTGGGCTCAGATCACTAATAGATTTAAGGGATCAGCTTTCGGCTCTGCTAGATGCTAATCTTGCCAATATAGCTATACTCAAGTACTTAATTTTGGACAGCTTTCCTCTTAGCACTTGGAGACCTATAAATATATAAATGGAAAGGCTACGGAAAAAAATCCCTCAGAAGTGAAACTTGATTTCCCACTTAACGTTCTTGATATCAGTTGGCCAACTGTAGCACTGTTAGTCCATCATGAAAATGATAAAAAGAATACAATTCTCAGCCAGTTGTGTAGGCTTTCCTTGGCATGGTGGCTGTTACAAGAAGCTTCCTGATTTTTTAATAAACATAAAGTAGCTCTGAAGTTTGGTTGGTGCCTCAAGTGTTCCAATACAGTGAAACACCACAAAAGTTAGGGCCAGCAGGCAAAAGTACTGAATGCAACAATGATGAAAATAATGCCAGCAGAATTACAGAAATATCGTCATTATTATTATTTGTTATTATTATTCCATCAGAGGCCACTATCCTACAATTTTTTTTTTTTTTTCAGAACCAGATTTCAAAACCCATGAAAAGATTTTCTTTACTCAGTCATATTTCAGGAAATGTCATTCGCACAGCATATACTTACAGAGGAAGATGCTTAGTTACATCCTGCACATCCGTTTGACCTATTAAAGACATCTGAAGCAAAGATGTTTGCTAGCCACTCCTCTTCTATTAGAGAAAGAGAAATTACTCTGTTTCCAGCACAGATCTCCTGGTTTCTCAGTATCAAGTCATAGAAAACTACATATTCATTCAGAGATGAAGAATTTTTATGGAAGTCTTTTTATCAATAGCAGTAAGAATTCACTGCTCATCTCCTGATGATCACTGATCTTTCCAGCAAGGGAAATATGTCATCATCCAATTGGCATAGAAGGGAATACTGAAACCCCGAGGCAAGGAATTTGCTTGCAGTCGTACCAGATCAGTGATTTTGAGGAACCTGAGGAACAGTTAGAAAATTATTTATGCTCTGATATGGTGCAGGAGGAGAGTCAGGATATCCTGGTGGTCTTCTAGCTCTAGTAGGAAAGTCAATCTACATCTGGAAGGGTAAGGAAGAAAAAACACTTTACCACCATTGTGTGGTAACAAAAGCAGACCTCAGAGCATTTCATCAGATGCTTGCTGAGCACCATTTCTCATTTTTTTGAGATCAAGATGCGTTTTGGCATTTCACGATTTGCTGAAAAAATTCCTTGCTGACATTGAGCCAGGGTGGTCATAGAAAAGGCAGCTTGGCTTGAATGGCTGTTGTAATTCTTAAAATTGCATTGAGCACCCTGTGCTACTGTGGGAGAAATAACTTTTGAAGCAATGCGATTCTTTCATGGTCATGTAACCTGGGCAGTCTGTGCTGCAAGTTGCTTTGGAGGCTGCACTTCTGCAGGAGAGGATCCTGCAGTCTGCTGAGGGTTGGAACTGCAGTTAGTTAAATGGTAATGTCACTGCATGCCATGCCAACAGTGAGCTGAAGTTCTCTGTTGTCTTCTTTGAACTCAGGACCCCAAAGCAGAGTGTCTTGGTTACACAATAAGATAATAAAAATGCTAGTTTAAATTTCAAATTAGTAAAGGACTATTTTTGGCTTTCTCAGAGACGACATCTGTAAATAATCAGAGAGAAGCCTTTCCATAAAACAACACAGAAAAACCTCAAAGAGCATTTAGATTCTGCAACATTTAAACAAGATTTTTAAACCGTGGGGAAGCCAAAATCAACACAATGCTTCCTGCACATAAAAGCATGGAATTTCTTAGCAGTGTGGGGGCAATAAATGACTATCACATTTCCCTCCTTTCTAAAAACTAAATATTTTTCAATGGAAATAGTAATATTGATGGAAAAAAGAAAAGAGGATGGTGAGTTATGTAAGAATTGATTTAAGCTCTGAACCCCCATACATTGCAGTCTGGAGGCTAATTAAAGAAAAACTTAGGCTCCTCTGTTTTGCTTTAATTGTCCTCCAAGCTCAAGAGATCAAATGTGCTAGATGAGAACTTTCTTGTAATCATCCAGATTCATGACCCAAGTTCAAGTTCATTCCTGCTGGTTCCAGCCAAGTCCATCTATAATGCAAACAAAAGAAGGGAATAATATACTCTTAATTATGTTCTCTACAAAGACAGGGGAACATGATGACTAACAGCTATACATATATATTCTCCGAGCAATCTTTGACCACAGCGTTTACCCACAGCATGTGTGAAATCAGAAGTTTGCCTGTAGCCAAGTACATACGGACCGGTTATTTGTTAAGGAAAAATGTAAACACTGTCCAGTTGGAAAAAATTAATAACTTTATGTAAGATGCTGATACCTTGATTTCCTGGTTTTTGCAGGAAGAGTGCTTCTGTCTTAAGGGGTGCTGAATCAGGCTCTTGTGCATTACAGTAGAGAACTGTTTATGAAGGAAGGACTGGCTACATTTCTAGTCATTTGGTTGACCTGACTGAAACATAGATTTCCAAGTCGTAGATGAATTAACCTGTAAATACGATATTCAGGGGTAGTAGCAGTGCAGACAAACAGAAATGGGAAATTTTATGATTTAATACAGTTTCGTGAGCAAGCTGTGTGGTTCCATGAACCACCCCTGGGTTGTGAACCACTACTGGAGAAGGGCTGAATTAAGCATTTATTTCAGCTGTGTGAAACTCTGGGTAAAGAGGCAAAAATCACAGTCTTGCAATTCCTGTTTACCAGTCTGGTTAGTTTTTAGCTCTAGTTCATAAGTTGTCATTTAGAGTGACTAATTGTCTAGTTTCCCACAAACAGCGGATTTGTGTCTTTTCCCACATGAGGAACAGTTATGAGAAGTTATACAGTAAAAGAGACAAGCTAATGGCATGGCCAAACTTTGCCTAAATCTGTTTTTCTCTGCTAAATGACTTACTCATTTTGATATTCCGAGAGATGCCAAGGCTAGTGTTTTGCTTCATCTGCAGCTCCCAGGGAAAAAATAAATAAATTGTTGTGGCTCCAACACAAGAAAAGATCATTACAGAGATACTGAGTTTACCAAAGTGCATCCATTGCAATCAACTCCCATAGCTCCCAGTCACATGTCAGAACTGGCAGGACCAGGACGCCTGGTATAGCCATAGCTCCCTGCAGTGCCATGTTCCCAGCCACCTCCTGCTGGCTCCTCCAGGCAGGTAGCTAGCACTGGAGGGACAGTGTTCCTTCTCAGCCCATGGGAGCTTTGGAGCAGAGTACAGACTTTTCCAAAGGTACAAGAAGCATCTAAGCTGGTTTGTCTCTTTGGAAATCCCAATGGACTAGTTGGGTCTACCACAACACAAAAATGCTTTGATTAAAGCACAAGATGAATGGAGACTTCATCTTCTGGGACTGGGGAGGCTTTACTCTGTCCCATAGTAAGAATTTTCTTTTTCATATCTTTTTAACTCTGACAAAGTTAGGACTTCTGATTGGCACGCTGTGATCATGGCACCATGTGGAAACCAAAAGTTTGTGCTGTAATCACCTTCTAAATGTAGTTTTCTTTCCAAACCAATCTCAGCTGCCATCAGAAAAATAAAAGGCCAGCCAAGAATCTGTTATCATGAAACTAAAAGATTGCAGTAATGAAAGTGTGCATCATACCCTATATACTGTCTGCATGTTAGTTTGTTTACTTGTTAATTAAGTTGTGGCTTTTTGCATTTTTCTGTGACTATAGCACTTAGGATTTAAGGAAGATTTGCTGTCAGTGGGAAGGATATCAAACAGAGGAACTTTCACAAGAGTTAACTATCAAAGTAGGGCAAACCTGCAGCTCTTCAGTGTGGAATAAGAAATTATCACCTGCAGTATGGGTGATGGCCATAGTTAATACAAATGTCTTCAACATACAGTTACTGAGGTTATATAAACCACTGAATATAGATTTTTAGTACCAAAATTGAAGACATAAAGAGCAGACATATTTCTCTGTTGTTTGACTACACTGTTTTAGGCTGCTACATTTTCATACAGGCACTCAATTTTTTTCAGCTTAGATGCAGAGCCCATTCAAGTTACAACTTACAGAAAGTCGAAGTAGGAACAGAGTTAATGTAATCTTGTAGCTTAAAAACAAATTAATAATACCCACCCTACTCAGGTATTAGAAAACATTTTCTACTGTCTTCAATAATTAGTAAGTGCAGCATGGTAAACACAGAATAGCGTACAGTATGGTTCTGAGTTTTTTGTTTGTATTTTACCCGTTCAGATTCTTCATACCATGTGGGTAGCAAACAGATGTATTACATTACACTACATTAAATCCTGTGGAGGCAATAGTCTTAAGTGCTGCGTCAAATATTTATAATGTGGAATTATTTTAGGACAGGAGCCAAGTGCAATATGGCATCCTTCATAGCATCTCTCTTGTTTTTCTAAGAGCCAGAAGCTTAGCTACTGCCTTGCAATCATGCTTCTTCTCTAACCATCAGCATCTCTTTCATTTGTCACCATGTGAATGTGTTTTAATTATTATCATTTACTAGTGCCTCTATTGTTTTATAAGCTTTCTCTCTTAAACCGGGAAGAGCCAAGTTTTCAGGAACCTCTTTCTAGCCTGATCACTCAACTGAGTGTACAGAACCTCATTTTCTCATGCCTCTAAGGAGTATACGTAACACCTCCGTGCACCCTAGCAAGTCCATAGCTACAAGGCAAGCTTGCCTCATGTCATATGTCAGTGGTGTGAGCTGGGTGTGGGATGACACGCACCACAGCCTTGGCCACAGTGGGGTTCTTCAGCTAATTTAAGAGCTTCTGGCCCAAGGGTGAGAATGCAGGATGGGGGCCCATTTGGGACAGGTCAGAGCGAATACACACATAGCCAGCTTGGTGTACTGCAAAGAGTCTGTGTGATGGCTTTTCAAGACTGTATTCTCTTTCATATGTGAGACAATAATAATTTCAACAGCAAGAGTAATTTCCACCGTTAAATCTAATTTATCTGCAAAACGTTGTGTTTGTAGGTGTCGTCTTGTTTTTCTATTACTTTGCAAAAATGAAGCTCTTAGCCATAGCAGCCTATCCTGAAAACATTCAAAATATCGGCAGCTATTTTCTCTTCAGAAAATTGGCATGCTAAAGGAGTTTGTTGTTCATCTACAGCCATGTGTCTTCTATTTACGAGTCTATTTAAATGCCAAACTTCTGCATGCTTCCTTAACCTCCCTATGACTTCTAAGCTTAGCCAAATCACCTTTTTATGGAATTAATTTACATGTTAAGTTAGTCTTCAGAAATTCTTTGCTCAAAAATATTGGCAATATTTTTGTTCTTTACTCAAAAGTGTTTGTATCTGAATGCTTTTGTTGCTCACTTATCCGTAGGGCTGACTTCATAACTGAATTTGATTGTTTTAATAGTTTACCCACAAACATAGTTTCCCACCTCCCAGCTTTGCAGTTTGGCATTCAGCGGGAGAACATCCTTGTTTGTAGAAAACTTTCTGAAGACTCTGAATGTACTTTTTTCATGCAGATGAAAGTTTTGGAACATCATCTGTGCCTACAGTAATTCACAGGGTGTGAGTTTGGTTGAGGACAGTCTGTTGCAGTGTCTCAGTTTGTGGAGCCAGTGGAGCCTTACATCTGGTCTAGGGTGGGCTCAAGCAGCCAAGCAGTGAGGTTGCTCCCCAGGTAGGTCCCCCAGGCCCTGATGCTGAGGATTAGGTGCCAATCAGCACGCTCCACAACCTTCACATAGAGCCTGCAGTAGGTCCACAGATTGTCCAAAAGCTCATGCAGGGCCAAGTGCAGACTGCCTTACTCACACAGTTTTCACTGCGTAAAGACACAGCCTTGTATAGCCTAAGCTACAAAGGACTGGTTTGTCTTCCTGTTACCTCCTCTTTGTGGTAAGGTGTTTGAATATTTAACATATTGGCAGATGCATGAGAGCTTGCAGGTCAGAGCTGCCAGAACAAGAACATTGCCCTTCATAGTGTGCTGCCTTGATGGATCTCTCTCTGAGTGTGTGGCTGATGGAGGATGCCCACACATTTGCACAGGGTTGTAGTCAGTCCTCAGTCTCACAAGGGGCTTCATAAATACCTCTGGCTGTCACTTGAAGAAGGCATTTATACTGCTCAGCATTGGTACAACTGCAGCTCAAATACAGGGCACTCACTCTCCAGGGAAGATAGAGAACGTGCAGAGCTGAGTGAAGAGGTACAGTTTTGTTTTCTGTGACAAATGTTTGTCCTCTGTCAGCCGTTTTCTTAACCAGCACCAGTTCCTACTTCTTCAGAAAAGGACATACATTCATTTAAATGCTATCCATCTACTGGACATTTTTCTCCACATTTAAGAATTTGGAGAATGCATTCAACTACATAGTGGGGTTTGATTGATTTTGCCTTAGAGCTGATTTCCAAACTCAAATCAACACCTTCCTTATTCTAATGCTTAGTGTGGTACTAAGAAGGGCAGCTATGAGCAGTATGTAGCAGGGAAAATGAGGACAGCCTCCAAGTTTCTCTCTCAGGGCCCTCTTTCAATATTTCCAGTCCCAAATCCTAATGTGAAAATACCATAATTCTTATCGTAGTGTCTTGACAATCCTTTCTGCTGGCACAGGCTATAACTCAAATGCTTCAACCCCTTTTTCTCTGTTTGAAAATGTCTCCAAGGAAAATGGAAACTACTATGTGCTGTTACTTTGAAAAAGCAATTGAAACATAAATATCTTGGTGCAGAAGTCCAAGTCAATCTATTTCTTTAGTTTCTCAAATTCAGCATGGCATTTTCTCATTCCATAAGAAACATTGCCTGAGGTTTCCAGTTCCTCTGGGTGGGCTCATGAGCCAGTGAAATGGAGGTATAGTTCCTACCAAATTTGGCTCAGGTTTGTGTAGCAGCTCATAAACACAGTCATTTGCATAACCTCTCCAGTGTCTGAGGGAAAGAGACTGTCAGGCATGTCAGGGCCATCTTAGCACATCTGATCTAAGGGAACACCACCTGGGTGAGCCTCATCTCCTTCCACTGATGTGACCCACAATACCATCTGAGATGGCGAGTGATAATTTCAACCAAGTCAAAATGAAGATGACGACAAGCTGAGGCCATTCAATCTCTGAGCCTTTTGTCGGCCAAACTCCTATGTGGTATTCTTGAAACTATCTAAACGTGCAGGTCTCATTGGGACATAACACACTCAAACCATCAGTCTGGTTTTCATTTGCACTCCTTCCAGCACAAAACTAATTGGGAGCAGGTCTAATACAGTGTATCTGTAGCTTTCAGAAACCTCTTTTTGGCCTATTTGATTCCTGGTTTCCTACAGGGCCTATAAGAATGGCAATGTAAAACAACTTAAGGAAAATAACAGAAAGTGTAGAGAATGTACTTTGCATTGACACTCTATTTGACCAGATAATCCTGAATCAAAATTTACATTTCTAATTCATGCTTACCTTCAGTGTAGCATGGTGATGTTCTATGCTTGTTTTTTGATGCTTCTTTGATTTCAGAAGGATTAAGTTGTTGAGGGACTTTTTCATGGGAGATAAGTATCTGCATCTTTAAGTGCTAAAAGTGCTTTTAAGATGTTGTACCTACTTGACATGCTCTGAGGCCTAATGGAAGCCAATGGAAGGACAGGGCTGGATATGGCTATGGGCAGCCTGGTCTGGTGGTTGGTGACCCTGCACATAGCAGAGGGGTTGAAACTGCGTGATCTTTGAGGTCCTTTTCAACCCAGGTCGTTCAATGATTCTATGATTCTATGTTTATATGATACAACATTCCAAGTCAACATGATAGCCCCTGGGCTGGTTTTCCTTATCTGTATTATAGTGTGGGAGGTACAATAGACCAGTGAGGAAAATTTTAATTAAAGTACTATTTTTTAAAATTTTACTGAGGCAAATGACATTGTGAAAATATTCTCATTTGTCAATATTCCCTTAAGCCATCTGGCATTTCCAAGGACACATAAGAGGCATTGCAGTCCCTGAGTATCTGGAACTGCTTTCACGTTGTGCTTGTTAAGTGCTATTCCTCTCCATCTCCCAGCAGGCTTGGAAGGGGGATTCTTTTACTTAGACCTTTTGAAGGTTTATCCACTGCCTTTTCAGTGCCTGTAATGGCAAACTAATCAGCTTCATTCTTTACATAGCTCCTCAACATTTGTTTATTGTTGTTCATTAGGATTTTTTTTCTGGTTCACTTTAGTTTTAATGAGTTGTTGAATGCTCTGCTATGTTGTGGCATGTGTTATCCCTGAAGTCCATTTATTGCCTAATATTTTTCTGAAGTGATTGTTTTCAAAAGCATTCAGACTTTGTATATCTGTGAAGGATTTAAATCATTCACATCCAAGTATGATGACAAATATAATATCTGAGTTGGAGATTTGTACTTTAGTCTTTTGGCATTAGTTGCTTGCTGACCACACAGTGGTAAATGCCAGCTGTTGTCTTGCCAGTTTATGGCCTCATCTCCTTTTTGCTATGTCTAGGAAGACAGTTTTGTTTCCAACGTATGAAAAATAATTTTGTGTATTCATTCTTCTGTCCAAGTAATATTTGTACTGTCACAGAGATTCTCATTAGAATTAATAGTAATTTGTTTTTGTTATGTAAATGCTATTTAAATAATTGCATGTTGGCTGAACTGTCACTTAGAAGAGCAGGGCTATTAGCAAAATGTAGATTACTGTTGAGAAAAACTGCTATAATTGTATTGTAGACCACCACACTTCTCTTTCCAGTAGCAAAATTCAATTCAACTATTAGAGACAGATACAGGGATATTACTATGGAAAGGCCCAAGCATGGGTCCCAAGTTGCTGTTGTTATGAGTAAGAGAATCTGGGAAGAAAAGTAAGAGAAAGACACAGGGAAAAGAAACTGGTAAGTAGGAGACAGTAAAAGGTAATTCTCTTCTCTGATTGAGTTTTTAAACTTTAGTGTCATGCTATCGGAGAACATCTATCACAATTCTCTGTGAAATGAATAGGGGCAAAACCATGGTAGTAGCATCAGGGAATTGTCAAAATCATCTCTTCTGCTTGGAAATGTTCAATATTTGACAGACTGGTGAATTCAAACTACAAAAGTGTCTTCGGAATTTTTCTAGATTTTTTTCTTCTTCTTCCTTTTTTTTTTTTTTTTTTTTTGAATCATGGCCAAAAATATCCCAAGAAGATATGAGCTGGGTACTTTCAAACTTATTCAGAATGATGACACCTATAGTCACCTTCCTTTATGTGGAGGGGGTAACAAGCAAATGTTTTCCCACTCAGTTTCCACTAACAAGGGTTTGGATTTTACTATTGAAATAAAAAGTCAATAAACCCTGTCAACAAACACAGGAACTCTTCTGGTTCACAGTTAAAACTCAACTTTATTCTCATGGGCTGAGCACACAGGAGAACAACCATGCTTTCTGCTTCTCTTCTCATCTGTGGGCTCTGAGGAACCAAAGAAAGTGGAGAACATGGAAGAGCTTCTCCTTGATAAGCTGATGGTGTGCTGGCCCAACGCAGCTTCACTGAGGTGCTGGACGTGTCCTAGCACTGGCCTTGGGAAAGTTAGGGAGAGTGTGCTGCCTTAGGGGAGTGCCCTGTGTTCCTGAACAAATTCATCATGGCTTAACTGAGGGAACATTGTAAGCACCAAAATATTTCATTTGTCTTGGATGTAAGGAGAAGAACATGCTTGTAAAATTATAGCCAGATCCTCCCTAGGATCTGTCTGTGATTATGCCTGCCTTCTGCAAACCTGGTTCTATTATTCATCTTAAGAAGGGATTGAAATATCATAATGAACATCATTTAAGGAGAAACAGTTAAAGTAGAAGGGTATTCAAATGCAGATTCTTCTTCATTTTAAAGAACTTAAAAACAAAATCAGATTTGTTTTCTGGTGCTTTTTGTCAATTGATTTTACTTTTCTTTGACAGCTGTATCTCCATGCAAATGTCAAATTCAAATTTCCCACTGAGCCTTGAGTTTGGAATAATTGAAACTTCTTTTCCAAGTGTCAGATTCTTTGTATATATATGAAAAGCAAGACTTTTTTGATGTGAAAATGAATGAAAGAAAATTTTTCTTAACCGGAGACTGGTTGAGTAATATTTAACGTATTTAATTCCAAACAATGCTTTCTGTGTGATTATAACATGCTTTGCTTTTGCAAAAAAAGTGAGCAATTCCTTACTGTAATTTATAATGCCAGTACACCTTTTTCACAAATCTTCAACACTGCACGTAGCCAGTAAGAGCATTAAAAAATGTGCCTACATGTTGGTGTGTAGATACACATAAAACATGGACGAGTGTCACACAAGTCTATGAAGTAGCATCATCTGGAGTTCTAGGTTTATCTTTTGCCACGATTATGTTGTTTAAGATGATGGTAGGTTTCCAATCATGTTTTGCATATGTTACACCGAGAAACAATGAGAGCTTTCCAAAATAGTTTAGATGCTGTATAATTATTTTAGCAGCTGTGGTTTCAGTTACCTTTAATTAGTTCCCCCTGCAGCTCTATATAAAGAGAGGCTTCTGTTAAATGCAGTTACTTTCTTCTGCAGATGGTGTGGTAAACTATGGCTACCCATAAAAGGAGGCTACTGAGCATTACATGGCAAGCTTGGGGGCTTTGAACAAATGTGATTATTAATTTAGGACCATTTCAACATGGATTATTCACAATTTCCAGTAATCACAGCTTTCCACCAGAAAGGTCAACCCTGAGTTTTATGCCAGCTAACAATGCTGGAACAGTTAGCTTAGATAATTCAGAGATGTTGAGACAACCCTCCACCATGGAAGCAAATGGTGTATTGCTCTGTATTTTTCTTAAATCATTTATTTGGTTCACTGACCCTGACATTCCTAGAGTGTGTGGCTCTGTCTCTAAGAACACGTGTTAAGCAGATGAAAAAGCCTCCCGTAGAGTATTTATTTCTCATATGTAAAGGACAATTTCTCAGACCCTGGTGAGGCCAATATAGTTTTAAAATGCTTTGGATGGAAACTGTAGAGCCACATTCTGTTTCCATGGGATGCAATGGCACATACCAGCTGGCATCCATAGGAGGAAATGTAGGCACTGCTTCTTTATAATAAAGATTTCATATCATTTCTTGTACTATCCTTCAAATGAATCAAGTCTGTTAACTCTGTGATTTTGCCTTCATAGTTATAAACAAGACCAACGTGAAACACAACAAAGGTTGATGATAACACAACCTGCATTTTAAAAGTTAAATTTTTCAATTTTATTTTTTAGTTTAGAAGGATCAAGCCACTTAGATAAATATATCTGACTCTTATTACCACTGACTGACTGCATGTCAGTAAAGGAGTGTCTATCACATAATTATCAGTTCACATCACTGAGTAATACTAGGTAGATCTAGCCAGGAATTCTCTGAAGGCTGACTTATCAGAATACATAAATATTTCTATTAAAATATTATCATTCTCCAGGAGGATGCAGATTTAGCATGAGTATTCCTGTTAGGTGTATAGTGCTGAGCACAACTATGGCAGCTCATGGGGGCACATCCTAAAGAAATTTCTGTATTGCATTTGCAGCATCGGTGTGATTTTGCTAATAAAACTAATTTCTGTCAACAAGAAACTAATTGTTTTAGGGGAGAAGCCTGACCAGAACGGGTAAGAGTCCCATGAAGTCTCTGGTTTTTCCAAAGAGACCAACTGTGTTATAGTCCTTTGGCAACCATAAAAGTGAAATGCAGAGAAATAGCAGGATGGTGCCAGAGTCGTGACTTTTTTCCTTGAGCATCAGCCAGGAAGGCACTGTAAGATTTAGTGCAGTAGGTCTCAGTAGGCAGGGGAGCTCTGCTGGCTTCTTTCCGTCATTTCTGGATCGTTTAATTAATTAAAGAATCGTTTCTGTTGCAATCACAAACGTTCCAGTTTGCACTATTACCCAGGGTCAGAACTTGCCTGACCTCTCTGGCAGAGGAAGAGAAGACCAAGGAAATTGGAAAAAAAGAGAGTAAGTAAATCACTTCAAGGAAGCTTTGTTTCCTTTACTCTCAAACTCAGAAGAGCAGAAAAGGCTGAATTGAAGGGGAAAAAAAAGGCTAAGACTGAGGCTGATTAAGAGAGGTCCAGCTTGGAGAAAAGGCAAAGAATGAAACAAGTAAGACAGAGAAAAATAAACTACATTAAGAGAGAGCTTGGATGAGAGAGTCGGCTTGCAGCCAGGAGGGAGCAGCTGCGGCAGGAAGGCCCGGATCCCATTGAAACAGAAAAGGGGCCATCTCTCTGCTGGAATGAAAGGGAAACAAAAAATAATTCACCTTTAAAGACACAGAAATGGGATTTGAGGTGAGGGGAAGGGCAGAGAGAAATGAAAACTTGTGAATGAGATATTTTTTCTAAGAGCAATGCAATGACTGTTAAAATCCTTCCAAAGAGTTGTGATGGTGTAGATAAATGGAGCGGGCCAGAACAGATAAGCCATTCCGAGCAGTTTTACGTTGCGTTAGGACTTCTGAATGAATGCTGAACATCAAGCAAATTTCCTCATTTTTACCAGGAAAGATGAGGCAGATGACATACCATACTGATGACATCATGCCTCACTCCAGATGTGAACAAAGAGGAAGATGGATATTTTACCACAAGCCAGAGCAGCTCTCAATATTGAGTCGTGACGTGATTTCAGCACATTGTGGTTCAACAAAATAAAAGACAAAAAGAAGAAAGGTGAAACCCTGGGCAATCCTGAAAGAAAACATTATGTTCAGGCAACAGAGAATGTACATCTTGATTAACTTACACCTTCAGTACAAGAAAGACAGTTGACTGGAGCAATTTCAGCAGAGGGCCATCAGGATGGTCAGGGGCCCTGTGAGGAGAGGCAGTGGGATGAGGGCTGGTTCAGCCTGGAGACAAGATGGCGTTGGAGACTCCTAACAGCACTCCTGGTGCCTGCAGGGGGGTTATGCAGAAAAAGGAGCCGTTCTCTTCCCAGTAGGAGGAGGAGAGGCGACAGACATGAGTTTAAACAAAACAGGTTCAGACAGGATACAAGAAGAAACAATTTCACTCCAAGGACAGACAGGCAGTGGCACAGGTTGCCCAAGGAAGACATACAGTTTTCAATCTTGGAGGTTTTCAAGACACAATTAGGTTGCCTTGAGCAACCCAGTCTGATCTCACAGCTAGCCCTGCTTGGAGTAGGGTGCTGAGCCAGAGAGCTCCTGACAACCCAAGTGATGCTATGTTACTGTTTTGATTTGAGTGATCTTTGAAGACAGCTTAAGAGAAATAAACAGTGGCAGATAATTTCATGTGGAAATGATGAGAAGGAATTTCTGCTCCTACTAAGAAGCTACACTATAATGTATAGACACTATATGTAGACACTAATATAGCTGTTCAGCCAAAACCTAATCTTGAGATAAGAAGATTGAAAGAGGACTGAAAGAATATGTTAAACAACCTGTTTCCAGTGGTTTCTATCCTTTTTTGCCCTTTCCAGTTTATGAAGTGTACATAAAATTGAATTTTTTGAAGAGTTCTACAGTAAAACAGAACAAAACAACAAAACAAAACAAAAAAACTTTGATTCTGGAAAGGAAGGAAAATAATTAATACAGTTGTTCTATTTTTCACTCTTTTTTTCACTTCTTTTTCTTGATATCAGAATTTTTATTTTTCATGATGGCAGATGTTAATTAATAATGAACTGGTGTGAATCTCTTGGTAGTGGGGCCATCATTTTTGACTAAGTAATTTATCTTGTGTACCCGATACTAAAAGATCTCACAACTGTACCGGAAATAATTATTTCTTAGCACTTCATGCTTTGTCCCAAGATTTTTACTGACAAAGGCATTCTGAAGTTTAACAATATCATAATGCACATTAAAACTCTCCTATTAGTTATAAACATTAGGTTAAAGAATGACCACCATTTTAGCTATTTGAATCTTTTGCAACATTTTCCCAAACTCCCAAGTACTATTGTAAACAAACAAACAGAGCCACAGGAATGACTACAATTAGGCAGTATAAACAAGCTGCATCCAGATCAAAACACTCATGGTTGCATTCTTATGCAAAAAAAAAAAAAAAAAAAATTGGTTTGTAGTCCCAAAAACCCTTCCCTAGCTTATTTATGTTTGCCTTTCCATTATGGTGTTTACTGCAAGGATCAACAGTTAGATGCACTGGAAGTTAGAGCACAGCCTTGAGAGGCTGTTTCTCAGCTGTGGCTCTCTAGAGTCATGGCCTTAGTACCTGTTCCTGCTTCTGCAGTGATGCACAACACTGAGAGCCCACCCCAGGTCAACAGCTCTGCAGAGATACTGGTTTGCATTTCATTCTTTTCTGGCAGAGGCCCAGCAAGGAGTTATGTTGGGATGAGAGAGGCAAGGAAGCCCCTTGGTTAAAGAAGGAGCGTAAGAGAGAGGTATAGAGAGGGCAGGAACAGTGAGGTCCAGCTGTAGAAGTCTTGAGAATCACTGAATGTAGGAGTGTTCCCAAAAGTGAGATGCTGCCACGTCTTTGTGTGGATCAGGCCCTCAGTTTTCCAACCCAAGCAAGCTAGCATAAAGATAGCAGCTTCCATGTGTCTCAGCTAGTCTAGATTAACGCAATTTTGAACATGAGAGATGCAAATCTGTCCAGTGTGTTGAGTTGTTCTGACATGTTGCCTGTGGTGAGCAATTCCTAGCAAGTGGGAAGCCACAGTGCGTGGCAGCTGTTGCCTCTGAGTGATCTTCAGGGGTACCTCCAAGCATGACTGCTCTGCAGTAGTTACGTCTTGAAGAAAGATTAAGTTGATAAGTAGAAAGTATTGATTAGCTGCAGCAGAGCCCAACCCTGAAGAAAAGGTTGTGAAAAATCTTCAGTGATTTTTTAATGATGCAAACACTCTGTGGGGACTTAACGAGGAGGATGGTGCCACATCCAAATCATGAGTATCTTATGTGAGATAAGAATGAAAGTTTTTAACAGAAGTAGAAACAAACCCTTCCAGTCCATCACTGTCTCTCTTGTTTGCCAGTCATGTGCCCTTCTAGAGTTTCATCCTAGGACAAGCTCAATTTCAGCAGAAAGCCAGAAGGTGAGAAACAAAGAAAATTGTACTGCACTGCTTTATTAATGGCAGATTCGACATAGACATTTTGCTTCTGAGAAATGTGACAGCACTGTAGCACTTGCTGAACTAGACCATTGGCATTAGGATTGGCAAAATAAATTGCATACACAACTATAATTTCTAATTTGATTTCTGCAAAGTCTATTCCATCAAACCACTGTGGAATGTTAGCTAAGCTTTTACTATCAATTTACATAGCAGAACAAATATTTTGTATATTGTTATTGTCTCTAGTTGAAGCTCTTTTTAATCCAATCCCAAGTTTCCATGGTTTTCTATAGATAAAGCCAGAAATGTTAACTGTAGTCAAATGTTTTACACTAGTTTGGTATTAGGAACATAAGAATTTAGGCACAGTTAGACTTAGCTTTGGTTTTGACCTATCTGTACCCAAGTGCATTCTCTCTAAACTCTTCCAGTTGTCTATGTTATGCTTTAGAGAACATAATTCTTGTGAGTGGATATGTAAACATCCCCCCCACAGTGCGAAACGAGGCAGCGTGCAGGACGTGTGGTTGAAGTTGTCAGCTACAGATATTTCTCAACATGAAGAAATGGAAATCTCAGTGATATTCAGCTGTTTTCAATCTGCTGAAGTATTTGGGTAGGTTTTTTGGTTTTTTTTTTTAATCCAAATTCTTTTAGGTTTTTGGTTAAATTAAAAAGATGACAGTCACCTTATAACTTCTCTATTGAATTTACAGTGGATGTCTCTCTCTGTAATTGCTACATCGCACAGATATGCTACACTAAGCAGCTAGAGACAAGTTCTCATGTGCTTGCTGTAAGACCTGGAGTCTGGCACTGTACATCCTTTCACTCTATACCCCCTCACCAAAAGTTGTGAGAACTACACCACCCCACCCTGATCCTGTTCCATTTTCAGAACATTCTTTGGTAGAACTAGACAGAGGCAGTCTTAGCGTTCTCTGTGTTTCTTGATAATTATTAAAATCTTGCAGAGACCTAAGAACTCAGACATGATAAAATGCTTTTGGATTAAAAAAAAAAAAAGCTAGAGGTAGATCACTATTGAAGGTAGTTACAGTTACAAACATAGGCCTTTAACTTATGTTTCAAACTCATAAAAATAGTACGTGTGGCTAGCCCTGCACAGATTTTCAAGAGAGTTAAGAAGAGAATAATAATATGAAGAGATTTCCCCTCTGTGTCCAAGGAGAAACCAATATCCTTTGACTTTTGCTCCAGAATGGCGATAACCTGGATTCAATGCCAGGAATTTTCTCTTTGGTATAAGGAGCAGTTGGAAGTTGAGTACTGGCTGTAAGATCAGACCTTTAAACAGTTTTTATGAGTGTCAGAAATACTGAGCGAAGCTGCTGAATCTCCACTGTTGTCACATCACCTGAGTGGGTGATGAGGCTGTATCCATGCAAACTTTGCCCTGTACCAAAACTTGTGTCTCACAAGTTGGCCTACTTTGAGCATCCTACAGTGATGCAGAGGATGGCTTATCTGGATATCTGAGTGCATAAGGTCTGGAGCAGTGTTCTCTGAGAAGCAGTCTTCGGTCTCAAGAGGACATCTTGTCCTTCTCCAGTACTAATCATGCAGCATTTTTCATTTCTAGATATAAATGCTTTTGCACAAGGACACTGGCATCTCTTCCTGACTCCTCATTGCTTTTCACTATGCATTACAGTCGTAAAATGCCTCAGCTTTGAAGCTGGAAAGTGAAAGCCTTTTTATTCTCCTGGATAAGAGCAACCACATGAGGACCTAACTTGCTTTATTCACATGCAACACACTTCATATGTCTAATTGATTTATCTTAGCTTTCCCACATGTCCACATATAGGCATGCCTCAGAGTGGCTTGAAAGGAGGGAGTGCAGCCTCGTGGCTGAAGAGCTGGTGGTGAGTAATTAAACCTAGCAGCAGCAAGAACCCCTGAGACAAAATCTTCGGCAGTTTTCTACACCATGTAGTGAGCTTGGGTCACCAAGGGCCTGTAAATAGCATCATAATGGCTGGTTCCTCAGCAGGGATAAACATGTGCTTTGAGTTTTCTAAATGATTCAGAGGCATGCTGTGAGATAACTACTGATAACAAGCAGATGTGAAGTTTGCTTTTCAAGACAGGGAGGCAGAGGGGGAAAGTCAAGTAGATTTTTGGCTTATGGTCCTCTTGGAAAGCCTGATATTTGAAGATTATTAAAGCTTAGAACTCAGTCATACCCAATGAAGGTAATGTTTCAGTTCTTGTGAGAGTCAGTGAAGTAATGCAGACAAGACTTTCCGATGGTTTGTACCTGAGGGCAAAACTAGGACCTTGTTTTATATGATGAGGAATGCTGTATAATTTCTAAGTGCATTTTATGTTATGTCAGTGTCTTTATGAAAGCTTTCTCAGAAGTTGTGTATGCAGAAGTTTTGTTTTTGTTTTTGTTTTTAATGATACCTCAGCTTTGAAGGGTATGTTTTGTTACACTGGGCAGCAGAACTCAAACCTCCTGCCCAGTAGGAACAGTGTCCATGCTGGTGTGGAAGTGGTATTCAGCTGTGTTAATGCTATGATGCTGTGAACCCAGGGATGGGGTGGGTGTTAACCTGGGGCTTCCAAGACCGTGTTTTGCATTAGTAGGATGGGCATGTGAGCAGTCTTATAGGATGGTGTGTTAGCAGCATCTTGGGCAAAGTCTGTAACAGCCTCCTAAGGCAAAGGCTCTTACCAACAGCTTACCTCTTCTTTCTCAAGGAGATCTGGAGTTTTGTTAATAATATACAGGTGGAGTAAAAGAAAGAAATTGGTTTGGTTTTTTTTTTTTTTTTTTTTTTTTTTTTGCATTATTTAAAAAGCCAAAGTACATGTCAATATTTCTCTCAGTAGAAAGGATTCCTGGCAAACTGAAAACTGGGATAAAAGCTGTTATGGTATTCAAACAGAGAGTGGATCATTCGCTAAGAAAAGACTTGCTTATCCACAGTGACTCCTCTGAAACATACTGGAATATATTGGAATAGAGTTGGGATTTGGATTTTTAAATAAGCAATATTGTATGTATTGTTTAGGATTTCCCTTTTAAATGGCATAACCTGATGCCTTACAGTACATTAAAAAATAAATCTTGAGAATTTCCCTAAAATGGCAAAGGATAAGTCTTCCCTTGGCTGTTTGTCTTGTGCTAGAAATGAAAAGACATCATGGAACCATATTGAGGCTCATCAATTGTGTCTGCCTCTGCAGTTCCTGCTTTGTGCTAGATTTCCCAACAGGAGTTCCCTTACCTGTATGATATGGGTTCCCTGCTCAGCACTGCCTGCATACGGTGACTTGAATGCTGAATTTTGCAGTGCCCTCATGAGATACACTGCCTGCATGGGAGCTTTAAATGCATAAATGGGACAGGCACAGTATAGTGTTAATGGTTTCCCTTCTGGTCTCCTTCCCAAAGAAGAGCCTAATACAGCTCAGGCAGCCTCAAGGAGTCTTTTGCACAAATATCCATGTGGCATCTGTATGTTTACTGTTTGCATTTGAGTCCATTTCCTATATGCATCACAGCTGGTTACTAGTTGTTGTGAGATACTCTTTTCAGCCTCTCCATTTAGACAGTGACTCATTTTTATAATCATATAGTTTTTTGCAATTAACTTCAAGAGCTTTGAGTGCTTTAAAAATGCATCAGCTTATAACTTTACAACTGGAGGGGACCATTATGCCCATGTCATCTGACCTTTTGCATAATACAAGACAGAGTAATTGCTGAAGGATGCCTATAAATTTTTTTCTGTGTGCAAGGCATGTCTTTTAAAAGACATCCAGTCTTAATTTTAAAACTTCATGTAACAGAGAATCCATTAAATGTCTTTTCCACTGCTTCCTATCATTAATCATTTTCTCCGATAAAAGTCATCAGCTTATGTCTGCTAGGATCATATTTAATGTCTCTGCCCACTATATCTGGTCTTCTTGTGACTTTGTTTACTAGAAAGCCCTTTATTGTTGGAAAGGGTTTTGTGTATGAGCAGAACGTGGATGTCAACTTAGCCTTGTCTTTGATTAAAAGTTTAAAATGAGATTCTTCAGCCCCTCATTTAAGAAAGCATTTTATAATCCTTTCTCCTTTACTGTCCAAGCCATTGCTGCATTTCAGGTTTTCAATGAGTGGATGCAAAAACAATGTACATTATTCCAGTACTATCACCGGCTACAATTATGCCACATCTTTAAATCTTGTTTATACGCTCAGTTTTTGCCTTTATTATCTCTTCAGATAGGTGGTTTCCCACTGTCAGCTTCTGGTGGTTATCCACACTGCCTCATCCTGTTGCTCATTCTCCAATATGCTCTCTCTCCGATATGATTGGGCCTTTGGTTTCTATATTTAGTTAGAAATATTAAACAAACAAAAAAACAAAAAACACAACAGCGGCCAAGTTGTCTGTCCCACAACTCAATTGCTTTGTAGATCCAATTCATCTGTATTTTCCTAAGCTGCATTCCCTGGTGAAGCTTTCGACCCTGACCCACAAGCTGTGGTGAGCCCTGCTAAGTATCCATGGCAGCTGTCAGGTATTTTACATTGCACAGACACGCTCTCTGCTCACTCACAAGTCTTGCTAGTGACTATATTGCCATTTGAAGGGGTGCGGTGCTGAAAATTGACTTTGCATCAGGCTGTTTCTGGCTCAGTACCTCTGTGATGTGTCCTCTGTCAGCAGCCGGGTGGGCTGCCAGCTCAGTAAAAAGTCCTTCTGAAATGGATGGTGAGTTTATCAGTGGGGTGATAACTGTCTTTTGATATAACATCAGCATCTGTCACAGATGTCTTATGTGACATAATTTTGGGAAGGTATTCCTCTGAGTGTTTGTTGAAGTGGTGTTACCCACAGAATTGAGTGGATTATTTATATCCTATTCTTTTGGTGCTGGGGAGGATTTTAGAGGGTTCAGGGCTATTTTTGGTTTTGTTTGTTTTTTTTACAAATTTTGCTCTGCAGTATCTCTGAGGGCCTCATGGTCAAAACTCCAGGTGGAGAAGCTTTACTTCTTTATTCACTAAGTCTTGCTCTTGCTCTGCAGAGGAGCAGGAGGTGGTGGAGCAGGGCTGGGGCTCAGTGCTCAAGGACCTGGTGTCAGAGGCAGAGAGCAGGTTCAAATCCACTGCGTGTCACCAGTTTTTCAAGGGAATATTAGAATTATTAAGAGTGGAAAAGATCTCTAAAATAGTCTAGTCCAAAACATCCACCTACCACCAATACTGCCACTAAAACATTTTCCTAAGTACTACATCTACCCTTTCCTTAAACGCTTCCAGGGACGGTGACTCCACCACCTCCCTGGGTAGCCTATTTGAATGCCTCACCACTCTTTCTGAAAGAAAATTCTTCCTAATACCAAACCTGAACCTCCCCTGGCACAACTGAAGGCCATTCCCTCTCGTCCTATTGCTGTCACCTGGGAGCAGAAGCCAAACCCCACCAGGCTACCACATCCTTTCATCAATAAAGATATTTAAGCAGAGTGGGCCTCAATACCAACCCTTGGGGGACACCACTTGTGATCACCTGGATTTAATTCCATTTGCCACCACTCTCTGGGCCTGGCCTTTTTTACCCAGCAAAGAGTGTACTTGTCTAAACCATGGAAATGACAGGGTGTGGAAAGAAAGACTTCAGGATTCAGAAGGTGGTTATATACAGACCTCTAGAGTGACCAGTAAGTTCACTTATTGTGTTGCAGAGATGGAGACATAGCAGAGGAATGTGGGAAATGCAGAAGAGTCAGATGGAGGAAAGGGAGGTAGCAGCAGCCGCAGGGCTCTGCTGGAGGAGGTCAGAAAACAATGTAAAGAATCTGGTGTTAAGGGGATTTTAATCATGGAGTCAAGAGGTGGCCAACCTAGGGTCCAAAAGTTTAGAAGAAAGAATGTGGAGAAAGCTCATTGCAGAAACTTCTAAAGAAAGAACACGTAAGGCTTAATGACAGCTTCAATCTCAGTTAAAAGTCTCTGATTTTTTCATAAACCAGCAAGGAATGAACCACTGATATGCCCTGCTTTGAAACGACATGGAAAATTAACATTGTTGTGGATGCCTATAGTGAGGGTTTCTGATGGTTTTGATCTCATGTTGCACAAAGCTTTAGCTGTCACACACACAGCCTGAATTCTTGAGCAGAGGAGAAACATCTGCAGAAGCAAGGCAGGATGCCAAGAGAAGTTCTTGTGATATCTAGCCTTATTTATGCTTGTACAGGGAAAATTAGCTGAGCATCAGGTATTGTCAGTGAGGTGTCAGAAACCTGCAGAGCTCTCTAAGAGGAAAGATACAGATGTGTGAAGAAGACTGAAGATAACCACTAAATAGGGAGTTATTGCACCACGTGTGAGCCACTGCACCACATGCCAGTCACTCAATTTTTCCTTCATCTGGCTTATAGTTATATAAGCCTGGTTACAAAGGACTAAACCCAGTCTTGTTGCCATTTCTCCAGTATTTACCAAACTGGCTGATGAAGAAGAGAGGCCCCAGACTGGGACAGCAGGGAAGCTGGGTAAGAATGGAGGCACATGAGCTGAGATCACATTATTCCTCAGTCTTCATAAATGCTCACTTGACTAAATGATGTTAACTTTGCAGCATTCTAAATGCAGCTCATTTGCTGAAGTTCTTAAGTGCATGCATGTACAGCGTGCATGAGGAGGGAGTAATTTAGGTACAGAAGGCATTACAGTCATGCAGTGATCAAGCAGAGAGGCTCTATTTTGTGTTAATTTCTCCTGATTATATTATTCCCTATGGCCTAGACTGTGTCTTGTGTATTTTCAGGGTCCCCAGTGGTATTTATGGAAGCACTCCCTTGACATGGAAGCAGTAAGAGCTAAAGAAGGATTTGGTCCTGAGAAAAGGGAAGCTGATTTTGAGCATTATTTTTTTGTTCCGGATTAGTGAGCCTTCTTTGCTTCCCAAGTCCTACAGATATTCCAGAAGATAATCTCAAAACACATAACCAGAGCTGTTGGACAAGGCCTCTACAGTTTACTTCAAAAAGAAGTATCTTAAATACTTCAGGTGCTGTTCAGTTTTCACTTGTACCAATTTAGATCTGGAGTTAGAACATTGGAGTGATTATGGATTTGCATTGATGTGAAAGCGTTGAGAATTTGGTTCTGAAGGAACAGTTTGCTCAAAAAAGCAGCAAATCTGTGGAAAACCTGTGATTATGGCTTTGTTTGATGTGTATCTCTGCTGTAGAATGGCCAGAACTTTTAAAATCTACCTGCTGAGGATCTGTTTTTGTTCCTGTGTTATTTGGAGAGGACAGGGGGACAGTCTGTATTTCAAGATCAATTAAATAAAAATACACTAAAAATTTCTCTAACAAATCAAGATTCTGTAGATCTAGTCAGTGTACATTTTTTAGGGCTGAAGATGCTAAAATCTAAATTTGGGGGAACATTTTTGTAACTAAAGAATTTTCTTTATTTGGGGAAAAAAAAGTCTAAGTGAGTAAAAGGCTAAGTGAGCTGGGTCTGTTTAGCCTTGAGAAGAGAAGACTGAGAGGGGACCTGATCCAGGTCTATAAATATCTAAGGTGTGGGGGGCAAAGTGGCGAGGCCAGACTCTTTTCAGCAGTGTGCGGAGACAGGACAAGGGGAAATGGCCAGAAGCTGGAGCATAGGAAGTTCCGCACCAATGTGCGCAAGAACTTCTTTACGGTGAGGGTGACGGAGCACTGGAACAGGCTGCCCAGGGAGGTGGTGGAGTCTCCTTCTCTGGAGATATTCAAGACCCGCCTGGACGCCTACCTGTGCGACCTGGTGTAGGGATCCTGCTTTGGCAGGGGGGTTGGACTCGATGATCTCTGGAGGTCCCTTCCAACCCCTACGATTCTGTGATTCTGTGATTCTGTGAAAGTCTAAAAGTTTAGAACAAATAATTTTTTCTGTCTTCAAGTTCTGCAGTTGTTGAATCGTAGATTTTTCCCATGTATCCAGTGTCTGTCCCAAGCATGTAGTTTTCTTTTTCTAGAGCTGTTGTTTCATTGTGTCTACTCAGCCAAAATCAGGAACTGCAGTCCCTTTTTGATTGACAAAAATGAGCAAGGAAGTGGAAGTCCATGTCCACAAGAGCCTTGGCTAGAAAGAAACTTGCTAATAGAACAGATTTCAAAGGATCTGAACCACCAGCAACTTCAATTAAACTCCTGCTCATGTATTTAAACTGTTTCTTTGATGAAGGATCTCAGTTTCAATAGGAACTGCCAGGTAATTTTCAAATGCTTTCTTAATTCCCATGAACCTGAAAGTGCTTTACATTCTCGTGGCACATAATGCATATAGATGTGAATGGTGTGCTAATATTGCAGAAGTGCTTGCTCTGCTGACTAGCACATCAGAAGCAGAGGAAGATACATTTGAAAAACAGCAGTGAGGGCAGAGCCAGAAAACCCACTGATTTCCACAATGTTTTGAACTAGGTATTTTGAAATGCTGCATTACAAAACATTGCATTTTTTATTGAAAGTCTCAATAATATGATTATGTCATCAAACAATTGCAGATTAGGGACAAATTCTGCAGATTTCTGAGTGTCTACAGCTGCAAGCGAGCTGGTGCATCTGCAAGGCCATCTGAATACCAGACTTATTTTACACTACAGAAAATTATCCTAATTCATTATAGTAGTCTTTCAGAACTGAGTTTCTGCTTGTAATAGCTGCTAAACAAATTCAGTCTGTTTAAATAAATGTATGTGCACCAAAAAGAGTCTTGATCAGGGAAAGGGAAAATGCAAATTTTAGAAGCAGTGTGTTTTGTAGCATTCTTTGTCCCGTACAGCTGAAAGATGGTCCATCCTTTTTTTGTTGTCGTTGCTTGTTTGTTTTTGAAAAAGTGAGTGGGCAGCAACTGGCAATTTTGGTCTGCATTTGACTTCTCTGCTGTAAGAAAGTGGATTGGTCTGTGACTTTCGCTGTAGATGGAGTAAGCTGACAGGAACTGGCGCTGAATCCAAACGCTACGACTTAATGAAAGTTCAAGGCAATGTTTTCTACTTTGTAAGGTTGCCAGGTACAATTCAGATAAGTTAAGAAGTCAGAAGCCCTCAGTCTGTCTTTTTACAGCAAAATTAAGTGCCCTTGTTGAAAGACACTTTCAGTTCTACTACAACTTTTTATCTATCAATAGTTGTCGGGCAAATTATACAATCCATTTGTCTGCAGGGGGCACCCAGCTTTTCATGTTCCGCTGCCTACTAGGCAAAGAAGCTGCAAAAAACAGTGGTATATCTGCAGGCTGCTGAAAAACTCATCTGGAACTTGAGCTCCTTGATTGTACTGAATATAGTGGCTAAAGAAAGTTCAAGCTCCCAGGGAGGCAGGTTTCTTGGCTGTGTAAGGCTGGTGCACTAAGTATGTGGTACACAGTGAAAAGCTGACAAAAAATCTCTTCGGTCTCTATTCTCTACACAAGTGGAGGGAACCATCCCAACAGATAAGGGTAAAGAAAGTACTGCAACAGAATAGGCTTTAATGCTTAAACCTTCTTGCAGTTATCCAGTACTTCTCAAGAGCTTCCAGCACTTGATCTGTTAGATCCTTCTTTCTACCTTTTTGGTAGTAATCGTACCTTTGTTGATGTAACTAAGCGGTGCACATTGAGCAGAAACTGTGCACAGGGTAGGGACTGTGCAGACACTGCATCTCAGTAATTTTTCATAAATATCAAGTGAACCCAATCTTAAATAGTAGTACTTCAGTAAGTAATTTCACAAGCCTGTCAGTTACCACTCTCCAGGTTTTTAGAGGATGCTACTCTTTCCCAACTCGATCTTAAATCCTTACTTCTTATACTGTGACTTTTAGTAGTCACCAGCATTATCAGCCATTAATGTGTACTGATAGCGTGTGTGCTGTAGTCTTATAATCTTTTCTAGTATTGTATTAAATGACTGAAACATTGCTTTTCCATCTTATTTTTTCTTATATTTCAAGTTCACTTCAAATAAGTTGCACTTTGACAAGAGAGCTTCCCACCAGAATTTGGTAAGCAGTATTGAAGAAGCTCCTGCAGAGTCAGCTTTAGGACTTTGATCCAGTACATTAATTAATTATTGATCAAGTACATTTATTAAAATAAAATCAGAAGAAGGAAAGGGCCAAGATCAGAATGGTGTCTTTTCATCTGCAAGTAAGAGACACATACCTGCCTTGCTTTGCAGCTCTGCAGATGTCTGCATGCTGGGGGAACCTTGCTGCAAAGGGCCAGGTCACACACTGCATAGAGTGTCCACTCTCAGAGAAAAACAACAGAGAGAATGTGTTTAGCTAACAGGATGAAAGATATCTCACCAAAGCTCTCAGCATTTTCTGGCAGTGTCCCAGGGCTGTGATTCAACATAATGGACTGTCCCTGAGCAGTTTCTCCCATTGTATTAATACAAATGGGTTTTAATTACCCTTCAGCCTTTATTCCTTTTGATTCATATTATTTTGTTCCTTGTACAAACATGCTTTATAGAAAAAAAAAAAAAAAAAAAAAAGCTACACTGTTCCAACATGCAGAGCTATGTTGACCCTTATCATCTGTATCCAGTGCCATGGAACATCTGAGAGGATCATCTTCTTGCTCTCTGTTTTCATTCTGGGCCCAGCTGGATCCAAAAGGCACATCCTCTGCAAGGTAGTGAGATACTGTGTCAGCACTGTAGATTCTCTCCTAAATACATGTGCAGCAGGACAGAGCAGAGACACGCCTTTTTCCATGTGTAGAGACTGGAGCCAAAACGCTTAAATGCTCTGATTTCGTGTGTGATAGGACATAGTCATATCCAGTTACCCCTGTACAAACTCCAGTGACTTGGGTTTTGGCTAAAGCCTATATTTTAAATAAGGAGTCAAGTTTGATCTAGAGACATTAAAATACAGGGAATCCCTAGTGATGGTAATTTGTTCCAGTTGTAATCACCTCCACTGCTGGAATTTTCGCTCCGTTTCCAACAGGCATCTTTTTTCTTTCTACCTCCAGCTTGTAGCCAGGGACTCAAGTTAGAGTGATAGAATCATTAAGGTTGGAAAAGACCTCTGAAGTCATCCGTCTACTGCCAATGTTGCCCACCAAGCCATGTTACTTATTACCACATCTACACATTTCTTGAACAGCTCCAGGGATGCTGACTCCACCAGCATGCCAGGCAGCCTGTTCCAGTGCCTGACCACTCTTTCGGAGAGGTTTTCGTAATGTACAACCTGAACCTTCCCTGGAACAGCTTGAGGCCATTCCCTGAGACTTGCAACCTCCATTCTGCAGATGTAGGAATTGAAGGCAGCCCCCTCCTGTATGTGCTGCCTTGAAGCTAGCAGCCATGGAAGCCCGTGGCCACCAACTACCAAAGACCTTTTCTCATGATCTCTGCCTGACCAGCCTGGCCAGAGGCCCAAGGTTGTCTAGGCTGCAGGTGTTGTCTCCAGCCACAACAATACGTGGGACATTTGGGATCCCTGTGACAAGCTGGGTATCAGCACCATGTTCCCCAAGGCCTGTTGGGCTTCCAGCTCTTTGCACCTAGTCTTCTCTCTTTGCCCTAAAATCATGGAGGAAATTATTTGGTAGCTTTCTTGTCATCTCACCCATGCTATCCTTCTTGGAGCTACTTCTCTCCAAGCACAGCACACAATTTTATGCTTTTTGTTCCCACCATACTCTTAGCAGTGTTAACAGTCATTTTCTGTAAGTGGTCCCCAGCTTATCCTGTGATTCACCTTCCTTGAATGGCTGCCCTGCATGCCTCATTAGTTAAGCGTTAAGTTTTGTGGTCCTTTGGAAACCTTACAAAGATTGTGTCCACAGCTGAAAGAGGCCCAAGAAGGATCTCCCACAAAGCTGGATGCCATTTTCAGACAGCACAAAATATTACAGAGCAGCTAAGCAGTTTAGTAACTAATGAAATGATTAGAAATAAAGTGCTCTTCTGTCCTCTGGCTTCTATCCATGTACAGCAAAATTTTGACCTGAATTTGCTCATGCACCTTGGCAAAAGACCCAGAGGAAATTTCCATAAGTGCCTTTAACTTTTGCTTAATAGAGCTCTCAGTAGAAGAAGGAGTGGAAGAGAGAAGAACCTGCATAGCAAACCAGCCTGGAGAAGATAAGGCTCCCTGACAGCAGCCTTTCAGTATCTAAAGGGGAGCTGTAAGAAGGAAGGGAATGGACTCTTTAGCAGGGTCTCCTGTGATAGAACAAGTGGAAATGATTTCAAACTAAAAGAGGGGAGATTTAGACTGAATGCAAGGAAGAAATTATTTACAATAATGGTGGTGAGCAACTAGAACAGGTTGCCCAGAGAAGTGGTGGATGCATAAAAAGCAAAATATATCTTTCATCAGATTCATCCTAATGTTTCTGATCATGCTGAAAGCTCTGCTTTTCATGGTCCTCTTTGTGATGTGAGTCTTTAGCTATAGTTCATGGCTTTCAACATTTCCTGCTCTGCTTTTCAGGAGTATATAGTTAATATATAGCCATGGAAAAAAATCATACTGGGCTGAAACTTGGTATATGAGGAACCGGACAAAAAATAAATGTTCAAAGTCAAATAAAACTGCTGAGAAACAGGTATTTTTAGAAAATACTTTTAAAGTGTGAAAATTATTTTTCAGCCTATTATTTGGAAGACTTAGAACAGTACAGGAACTTAGTGCCTGTGGACTCTGAAGACAGAAGGGAGAGTTATTTTGCAACTCATTAGACTTCTTTAAAATAAGTTATAGTGCTATGTGTTATTTTTTTTAATCCAGATTTTCCACTAAGCTGCCAGTTTGGCTGCTTTCCTGCTTTTCTTGTTCTGTGCTTATAGTTTGGCGTGGAAGAAAAGCCATTTTCCAGCTCCTTGGTTTGAGTGATGCACCTGCAATTGTGTGCAAGTCTGTGGAAGCCAGAAAGATTACACTTGTGTGGCTGAAACTGAGAAGGAATATGAGTGTTTAGTGCAGTGATCTACTGAAAACATTTGACACTTGCATTGGGCAAATAAATTGTAGTGTCTCCACAACTAGGTTGAAAGGATATGGGTCAACGGTGCAATGTATTTCTCTGTTGGAGTTCCAAAGAGCAGCTGCAGAGTATGGCATAAATAACAGCAGATATTGACTTGTTTTAGAGTGAAGAAGCAGGATGTATTGACCCTGAAGTTAAATATTGACCCCAAATTTGCTTCAGTCATTTTTTGCTTGAAGCAACATAGATCTTGGAGTTTGGCAAAAAATAAGAGTTGAAAAACAAGTTCAGGCTTGACATAGTTGTGTGCTATTCCCTTAACATTCTGAGTCACCCTTTTACACTAAGTATCAAAAGGGACCATTTTCCTCATGTTTTCAAGTGGTGTATCAAAATCAGGACTCGATTGTTATAGCAATTATTTGAGAACTTCAACATTCTTTAACAAGTTCAACATATGATGGAATTACAAGTGTAGAAAAAACACTGGAAAGCAATAACTTAGTTTTAAGGTAGATGTTTAGGTTTGCAGTCTGAAAGACTTTCGCACTAGCTTCAGGAAGAATAACTTTTCAAAATAAAAAAAAAAATGTACATCATCAAAGTTCACTCAGGACCTTTCTTCCTCCTTACCTGAACTGTTTCCCTCCAAAGGAAGCATTATTTTCTGTTAAGATTGCTTTCATTAAAAAACAAGTTAAGATTTAGCATTCTTGTTGCTTTTTTTTTTTTCCCCTTTAATTTATAGAATTGCACCTTTCTTAAGAATTTCCAATAACATTTTTGCAAATCTATTGAGGAGAAAACAAGTCTCACTTGCAATTTTTGGTCTAAAATATTTTCTTCCAAATTCCCACATGTAGCTGTAGATTTGTTTTACGCCTTTTGTCTTTTAATTGAAATGCCATTAAAGCACTTAAAGTCTGTAGCAAAATCTACTTTCTTTCTTTGTTCTTTGGAATAAGAAAACTGTTCTGTTCAATTTAAGACTCACAGCAATGAGCCTGAAACACCCAGTTAATACTTGAGAACTCCATCTGCAGATGTGGGAGTCACAGGGTCCATGACCTCAAAGCAGACCCCTCCCCTGTGTGCTGTTCTGGAGCCAGAGACCCTTAAATTCCTTGGCTCCATTAAAAACAGTTTGTAAATACTTGGTTTTCTGTGATTTCATGAAGTAGTCATCAAAGGATTGTAGATTTCTTTCTATGCAAGTTCAGCAAAGGGTATATGTTTCAGGACTACTATTATTATTGCTATTATTATTGTTACTGTAGCAACAGAATTAGTGGTTTGTAAGGGGTTGTCTAAGAAATTGGGGGGGGTTGTTAGAAGGCGGGTTGTTATAAAGCTTTTAATGGATTTGTCAACTTTCATATTTCCGTATTTTCAGTAATTTTCATCTATTTAACGTGCCAATTGCACTGACAGTAGGAAGGCAGTAGATGGGTACTGTGTAAGTAGGTAGTGTGTTACTTGTTCTCCTGGCCAGCTGCTTATCTTATCTGTGAATACAGTGCTCCGGATGCCATTCAGCATAGCTTCTCCTCACTTGCCATGAGTGGATTAAATTCATCCGTTTCCAATGATTGTCAACAATGATTGTCAAGTATATATTTGCTTATTTATTAGGAGGGAAAACAGGAATTGCATTTATTGGCCACAGTTCTGTCTTTGTGCAGAAAGTTGTAGTAATTTATGGAATAAATTTTCTTCTCTAGATACAGCTGAACACTAAGCAGGGAGAAGTCATGGCAACTGCCATGGTATTAGGTGGAAATACTCCATTTATCAAGGCTGTTCCTCCTTATATTGCACAGCACATTGGCACAACTATGTGAAAATGTTCTGATTGCTCTTAGTCTGCTTTTTATCCAGGAAATTGGATGCTGATGAGTCAGGACAGGAGGAGAGCTCAGGAGGTGGAGAAACTGCAGGACATAGAGAAGACAGGAGAAGGGGAGAAAAGGAGAATGGAATGAAAACACTGAAAGGTGGTAACTGCTGTGGGTCACAGTCCTTCATTTTAGCCGAGAAATCTAGCTTAAAAGAGGAGGTAACTTCTTGAAAAGATAACATTCAGGAAAAGGAAGTGGAGACTGACGTTGTTTGCAGGAGGTTGATTAGGTTAGAAATGGAAACAGGATTTATTGTCTCTGCTGTCAGGCCTGCAATATTTCTGAAGAAAAAGCTATACCTATAGTGGCTTTATAAGAGCAATGAGGTGAAAAATAAATCCTACCCCTGTCAGCCCCTTGCCTTTAGAGGTGATTTAATGCAGTGTTCTTGATTCTCCATGTGGCGCCATTCCAGAGGAACACTGTTTGTACCTAGACATAATTTCTCTCCTGTAGTTGAACATGGAGCCTCAAGAGATGAGGAGTGAATTTACGGTCAGTGGAGTTGTGTCTGCAAACTGTGTTCAACACAGTGCCTGCGAGCATCCTTTCTTCTCCATTCAGCAGTGGTACCTCAGCCAGGCAGACTTGGTGTTATCATGGAACAGGTCAGTCACAAGTGACAATTTACATTCACTGCTGTAATTAAATAAACGAGAGGAGCATGCCTCCATATATCTATGCCTCTCTAGATGTCTTCTGCTTTGCACCCACTTTCCTCCATGAGTGCTCTTCATCAAAGCCCAATCCAGTCACTTGATCAAATTCCAAATACAAAAATCCAGCAGTGATAGAAACACCTTCACCTCCTTTTTTCATCTGAAAATAAGTCTTCTAAATTTCCTCAAACAGACTTTTCAGCTGGAAAGAGGCAGTTCTTGTATTAGAGGATGCTTCCTAATGAAAGCAAAAGAAGCCTACTGCTAGGCCCCACAAAGGGTGGATCAAGGTCTGCATCTCAACTTGAGGCATCAAATCTTTATTAACTTTCTTAAGCTCTCTTAATGTCAGGTGTTCACCATAACATTCCAGCTGGTATGTGTAATAGGCCTGTAGATACAGATGTTTCTAAATTTTAATGATAGCTAATCACAGTCTTTATAACTTTCTCAAACTTTTGCTTTCCCACGTTAAGTTGGAAATACTTGTTCATAGCACACAGGTAATTTTCCATCCCAAAAACCTCATCAAAAGTAGCACTCTGCATTTTTTCCATAATGGAAAAATAGAAATACTTTTTTGACATCAAATACAACTTGAAACTTTATTTTGTTCTGTCCCACTAGGTAGTGGAGATGAGAAAAAAAAAAAAAGATGAATGAGAAGGACATTCAGTGGACTTCCTGCAACCCAGCGAAAATTGGTTTAGATTCATATTTCTTGCAAAAATTTGAAAACACGCTTTACGGAGACGTGGAATTTTATAATGCACTTAAGTGAACAACCTGCTACAACGGCATTAAAAATGCACATGTGCAAGTGTGCACACTCAGACACTTCCATAGAACAGATGTGTATTCCCATTTGACTTGTGCCGGCACATAACAAGCTTAATTTTTGCAGAAAGCTGGAGTAGTGTATATGGCAGCATCAGCGAAGCTCTTCTTTGGACCGTAAAAAAATGATCCAACCTATTATATTTTAGCATTGTCATCAAAATGATGTTAAAAGTTGCAGAAGAAGTTAATAAAACCAGTGGTGGAAGCTCCCTGCAAAGAGAATGGGTTTCACACCTGTGCCCTGGCTGACCTCACCATTTCCCCAGTGAGTCCTTCTGCAGTACAGGTGTCAGGGCTGGCAGCATCGGGACAAACCACATTTGCAGCCTCAACTGAGACCACGTTGCGTTCTTAAAGAACTGCATCTAAACAGTCTCAAATCACAGAGTTATTATTTTTTTTACCTACCAGTTAATGTGACATCATCACTAGGGTCACTAACACCTAAATACTGCATCATACAAATAGAGAATACTAGGGAAAATATATACTGTGTTACCTTTTTCCTTGTTCCAAACTAATGTAAATTGAATTAAAGCTGAATATGTGCATTAATCATCAAATAATACCACCTTAATTAGAAGCTACATTTCACAAAACAGCTTGCTTACTTAGGAACAGAGGGACCAGACGTAAGCAGAAGTGGCATTACTTTATCATCTGGCTAAATGCCTTAGGTCTCAAGGACAGATCCCTTCTGCGACTTTGCTATGGCTTTGTTCAGTCTAGTTTTAATTAACTCATTGAATGAAATATCCTCAGATTTTGTTCAGATGCTGTTGCACAAACCAAAGGTCTGGCTTTGATCTCCCTATAGATCTGTCTGTACATCTTGCGAGTTAATCTAAAATTGTTCTGCTTGGGCTATGATTGGAGAAAGGTTTTTTTTTTCTGTGATGTACTGTGACTGCTTTGCCTGTCAATGAACAGGTCTTTAATTCATACGTGATTTTTATCTTCTTTTAACTGGTCTAGTTTTTCTGTCATCTTCTGAACTGCTTAATTGGATTTTGGGGTTTAGTTCCAGAGACATGCACTGAGTGATCCCCTTCTTGAGTTTCATTAACTGAGGGCAGACACATCTCTCTAGTTCCAGACGGTATTTTGAAAGCAGCAGCACTTACTGTTTTTTTGTTCTGGTTTGAGTTAAGCTCTAGACGTGTCTTTAAATCTAATAGCCTATGGGATGTTGGACCCTCTGGTAGTGTGATATCTGCTATGCTGCAAATCTGTGATTTTTTTTTTAAATGCAGCCATGTTAGTTCTTCAGTTCTGCTCATAGTATTTTCATAACATACAGTTGAGATACTCAGCAGTCTTTGCTCATCCTCTGTTGTGGCTGGGCTTTTTGTATCCTTTCAATTAAGATATTTGATGTTTAATCACAGTAGGACATTGTTTGGTAATAGTATGTAATTAAATGGTGATGGTTGTTGAAGTGTATAATTAGGATTTTTGACAATTCATTGTGAATCTCTGGTCTGCTGTGAAGAAGAACAAAGCCAGAGAGAAAATGCTGGCTGGGTTATATAAATAAGTGAGAGATGATGGTCGAGCTGAAAATGAGGGTTCTTCCCTCCTGTAATGAAAGGCTTTGTGTACATTACGTAGAATATAGTATTTCTTAGGTTGAAAGCTTTCCAGAGATAATAGCGTTGGCCCTCTGAGACTCTTCATTATGTCAAATGTGGAATTATGGATTTACAGGAAGCAGACGCTGCCACTAACAGACTCAGTCTCATAGAGGAACCTTTTCCTCTCCTGTCTGAAGAATTTCAGGCTGCAATCTGCATATTATCATTGGTGAGGTTTTTCTGAGGTGCCCAAGAGAAGAAATCCCCCCATTTACAGCAAAATACACTGGATATTTTGGACAAAATGCCTCCTCGTGTCTGCCTCCAGCTTCAAGGGACAAGGGACATAGTGAGCCCTGCTGGCCCCAACCCAAGCAGCACCCTCCCAAAAGTGACGATGGCTTTTAAGGGGCAGGATTATGAAAATCCTGTCAGTGATGGATTCTTCTGTTTTATTCTGACTTCAGCCTTAGAGAATGACTTTTTTTTTAAGAGTCTAAGAATACGCTGTTCTAAAAGGCAAGCTGAACATCACTCATCACTATATAGCTGCAAGAAAGGAGCATCCGGGTGAAAAAGAAAATCCCCAGTATGCAGCTCTTTCGATGCATAAGTTCCCGTACAGAGAGCGGGCTTTGCCTGTGTTTTTTTCCTCTCCAGAGGTCATTCAGACAAGCTGTCAGCTGTGTGACGGGGCGATCAAGTTGTGCAGGACCCTGCAGAAACCTGTGAGGACAGAGTGGTTTGGGGTTGGTCTGTTTATTTATTAATTTATGAAGAAAGAGGCACTGTGTCTTGTGGTGTTTACATGAAATATTGAGTGCCTTGCTGCCATGTTTCATGATTTTCCACCTGGTGCAGGAAAGCTGGCACAAGCAAGGTAAGTACATAAACCACTGCTTAGATTTCGGGTTTAGTTGCTTTGATTCCTTCCTTGTAAATAACAAGAAACATTTCCAAAATAAACAAAGCTTACATTTAAAAAAAAAAACGAGAGCAGAACTAGTGAACTCCAGAACAAATGACAGCATGTTTGTGTTGAGTATCCTTAGGAATGGCACAGTAAAAATCTGAGCGTGGAGTTAAGCAGGCTGCTCCCACCTACCCACCCAAAAGCTGGCATTGCATCCCTTGACCTAGTGGGACCATTGCCATCTCCAAGTGTGTGGATGCAGAAGAAAGGCTGGTACCCATGGCCCCGGCCAAAGCTGAGCATGAACCACTCTGAGTTTTTGCCATTTATAACCATTATAAGGAATGATTGCTTTCTGAGGTCATACAGAGCCATCAAGTCATCAGTTTTGCTGACTGCAGCTAAATCATTCGTGGAGGATCACAGGAATTGTTTCCGTGAGGGGTAGGTTAATAACCTGCAAAACCACATAGGAAAAAAATAGAAAAACTTCAGTCTGAGTTTTGTGGCTGGCTAAATCCAGTAATCACAGAGCTGTATGAGGTGTATTTTTTGCAACGATGTGTCTGTTTTGATTTCACTGTGCTAATACAGTATTCTGATTTCTGTGTTGGTACAAGTGCTTCTTTCTAAAAAACATATACACACATACACGTTTTTACATGAGCATATGTTTATATGTATATGTAAGTGTTCACTCATATATGCCAGAATTTGAAAATCCTCACGGTCCTGTAAGATAGGTTTACTTTCCTAATGCCTAATAATGCTAATTTTATATATATATATACACATACATATACATACATACATTTTGCACTTGGATGTGTCCATTTCAGATGTTTTTTTTTTTTTTTAATGGGCTTTATCCAGATATAGGTTCCTCATGGGATTGTCTCCTTTTGCTAGTGATCTCGGCACCCACTTTGTGGTTAAATACCTCTCAGGATTTGATTCCTACCTACATGTTGTATGATCTCAACAGTTTATTCAGGCCCCTTAAATATAGCTATTAGATCTGCTACTCATCAGTTTCAAAAACGTTATCCTGGAAAAATTTATCTCTTGAAGGATACAAACCAGACTTGTTGTCTTCCTTCCGAACTGGAAGGGATGTTATCTCTTCACATTGAATCACACTGGGGAGAACCACTCCTAACTAATGTACATATTTTTGTTTCCTGTACTCCACTTCTTCAGTTGTTTTATCAGCACAATTTTTATCAGGGTTACAAAGGGAACCTTGCATCTTTGTCAAAATTGATATGCTAGCAGAAATATGATGGGGCCACCTAAGATCCTGCAGCAAGAGCCAGGAAAAGGACACGGAGGAAAATACTTCTAAAAGAATTATTCAGCAAGAAAATATGTGTGCATGTCATCTTCAAGTGTTAAAAGACATGCTCCTGACATGCAATATAGTTGAGAAGTTAAGCATTTTGTAAGGTAGCTGCTCTGTGTCAAAGAGCAAAGATACTTAGTCTCCCATTAAAAAGCACAGAACAAAACAAAACAACAAAAAAAGGCAGCCCCTCCCCCAGCAAAACCTCTGCTTATCTGGAGCACAAAAGGCATCTGCAGATGTCTACCCCCTGCATGAGAACAAAGTCTTCAGCCGCTGGAATGCGATGCTATAAAAACAAATACTACAAAGCCTGGTAACAGGAGGATGTCTCACTTGCATATTTTTTTGTGACCATCTTGGTTTGCAGAGAAGGGAGTCCCCAAAGTAAGTAAGCCAGCAGGATCTCTTTGTACTGGGTCGCTGTCTGTTTGGCCAGATGTCTTCCCAACAGGGAGATAGAAAAACCAGAGATCTTATTAAAATAAGTTGGGAAAGGGAATGGAAAAAAGCATGTGTCCAGCAAAATGAGGCACATCATGTCCCATCTGATATTTATTAAACGTTGATCAAATCCACGGTGAGAAATGCACATCATGCGGAAGTGACCTTGGCTCCCTGGTTTTTGAAGTTAGTGACAAATGTCTGAGAGCAGACCAGCATTAAAACCATGTGTAAAAGACACAGAAAGGAGTATGCTACACTAAAAGCAACAACAACAAACCAAGAACAGACTGGAGCCAAGAACCCAGCTTTGCAGGTTTTACATATGTTCTAGAAATGGAATGGACATGTAGGGTCTTTCTCTGTACATTTTACTATATGACTTTCTGGATGAGATGTAAACTGGAAGAGTACAACATTATGTGTGAGTCATGAAAGCAAGCAATCATGTGAGTAAAAGTGTGATCAATTCTTGGAAGCAGAAGTTTTGTTGAAGTAAAGCCCAGGCATGGATTCCTTCAAGTCCTGACTTTGAGCTTTTGTGATAAGTCTGTATAATTTTGTGCCAACCTGATGGGTTTTGTGTAATCACAATGAGCATCTGAAATCATCTCCCATCTTTTCTTGTCTACTACTTTGGCTATCATGTTTTTCAGACCAACCCTTCAATAAAAAGGAGTGTCCTTAGAGCACGAACTAAATTTTTCTCCTCTATCAAAACAGTCTTTGGGACTGGTCCTAAAACAGGGAGCAGAGAAGAACAACAAGGAAAGTTGAAGCCAGATTCTTTGCTTGGAGGGGTTATGCAGCCCCGATTGTATAATAATTCATCTCTATACAGAGAGGGCTGTATTCCTGGCTTTCACCTTTGCTCATAGCCACTATTGTAGGACTGCACAAAAAGATATCAAAATGGTCTTCGACCTTTCCTTCAAAATACCTCTATCTTGAATAATTTCTACATGCTTGGTAGGCTGGGAATCCAGCTGGTACTAGCAGAGTTAAGAGCTATCTATTTGCAATAAAGAGCATATTTAATGATTCTGAAAGACTTTACTGTGCCCATCTCTAGTGAAAGAAGAACCGCAGAGTCTGTTAGATCTCCCTGATGTTTCACTGCACCCTAGACCTGGGGCACGCTCGATGAGGCTGTGAGGGGTTCATTGACACTCAAATACAGGTTTAAGCTTACAGACAAGAATCACTGGCAGGCAATGCTATGCACAGCTCCAGCCCAGATTAGTTAATGGACTCGCTCTCATCTGTGTGATCATGTTAGTACGCCGTGTTTATGTTACTGATACCAGCAGTGCTGGATTGTTGAGGGAGGGAAAGCTCTGGCTTTTGTTCGGGTGTTCTGATGTCTGTTTGAAATATGCTGAAAGTAAAAGTTCTTAAAGCCAAAGTGCTGTTTTATTGAACCAGCAGTAGAGAGGACTAAGACAAATGAAACAAGATCTTTGTGATGTACTAGAGCATACATGATACATGATGCTGGACTGCAGTACATCTAATGACATCAGCAGCATTTCAGCTCATTACACTACCCAGGAAGTTGGAATACAGTGACAGAAAACAGCTCATGTCATAAAATGAGTAATCTTCATATGAGACTGCAATCAAGTGATACTTTTGTATGTGCAGTCACTGTCAAATGTTTTGTTTATATTTCTTACCTTTCTCTAGGCTTTGTATTTCTGCAGTCTGTCAGTCTTCCCAGTTATGGATTTGATCCTGCTTTCATTAACATTAAAATAGTAGGGAGAGAGATTTCTATTGTCTGTACAGCGTAGAAGGTGAGTGTGATGTGCTCTGTGCTCCAGACTTCCAGTGTTTTTTTGACATGTGAGATGTTCAGAGTCTTAGAATTCTGGAATCTAAGTTTTAAATGCTTCTGAGGAGGAACCTTATGTTAAACACACAGTAAAGAGCCCTCAATGAGCCCATTAATACTAGCTAACAGCAGCAAAATGAAGCTCCAGACACCATGAGCTTCCACTGTGAAATAACTTAAGTCTCCAAGTAAATACTGCAAAACTTCAGAAAATTGCTCTTTTTTCCTTCAGCTTTTTCAGCAAACAGAACTTCCCCATTTGCAAACCCCTTGCAGCTATCAAGCAGAAAAAGAAAAACAACCTTCACACCAAGGTCTTTAAGCAAATGTGGCAATCAAATTATGGACTCTTCACTTCTTTTTTCTTCTTTTGTGGTGCAGGTGTTACCAGTCTTCCAAGTCCAAGCACCAATAAATGGGCTCTTCAGATGCCCAGCTCTGTACCAGCTCCTTTCCTTTCACTTCCAGGGATTGCATTTGCAAATTGTTTCCCTCTGCTGTTCCTGAAAAAAAGAACTGGTTATTCCCACCTGATCTCATGCCTAAACATAAGGTATCCCAAATCTATGGCATTATGTGCATCATGTAACAATAGAATGTGGCATCCTAGCTGAAAAGTCTGGAAAACATGAGATAATGTGGAAAGAAGGTTGACTTGTTGACCTGTGAGATACACATTTCTGTCTTGTGCATGGCTAGTATATGTGCAAGCTGTAAACTTTGTATAAATCCTCTTCCTGAGTTGTTTGGTAATCCCTCCTTCTCGTACAATGGGCCTGAGGAAGTCACTAGACTGCAATTCTTGGAGAGAGAAATACAGTTGACTTAACACGCTGCATCGGTCACCAGGCCTTGGTGACCCCAGGGGAAGAGGCCTGTGTTTTTCTCTTATAAAATAAAAGCGAAAAACGACTCTACAGAAGGTCATGAGTTGGGAAAAGTAAAATCAGCTGTGGGCTAGGCCTCAGGGGAAATATAAGTTGCTCATAAAAAGCTACAGAACAAGTCTTGATTAGTTAAGTAATCTGGTACATAGAATTTATTAGAGCTTAAAGCTTTCCTGTGGGACTCCCCTAATAGTACACAAATACAGTAAAATATCAAAGAAATGCATATTTTGTCAGACACTGAAAGCTGCGTTTATCCTGACCTACTAATGCACATCGGAAGGAGGGATAAATCCAGTTCATTCAGTTCAGTGCAGTGGCACAGTTTGCATATTTTTACATGATCACATTTCTCCTGAATTTCTTTGTATCTTAGTCAACACTCCCAAAACCTTCAAGCTGTTCCTGAGGAGGACACCAAAAAAAGAAGAGTACTGGTTTCACGAGAGACTCAAAGATACTAAAACATTCTGGAAAAAAAAAAAAAAAAAGCTTGAATTTAAAATAATAAGGGTTTGTTTTCTGTTTTTTGACCTTTTATTTTAAACATGTCTACAAGGGAAAATTCAGCAGCATTTTTCTGCTGCTGCGTATCTGCCACTAGCTTTACTAGCACTGCAGTCCTTGTTCTGCTTGAAAATGGTGCACTCCAAATCAAAAATTAAAAAATCTCTCTCTCATTATGGAAAGAAAGTCTTCACACAGTACACATTTGCGATATTGCTTGCAAGGCAGATCCTGTACTTTACCATGCTTTCACAATGCTATTTTATTTCTGTATTTTCTTTCTACCAGAGTATTTACTGTTTTCTCTGTAGGTTATATGAATGCTGAGAAAGAACTGCTGTGGCAGCATCCTGACAGAGGATATAATGATAAATATTTGACTTCCAAAGCTCACCACAGACTTGGTAGCAGAGTCAGAAAATGGTCCTGTCTCCTAGGAAAGCCCCAGTTTTTCCAATGAAGCAGAACCTCCTTCTCTTCCACAGCCTAAAACCCCAAAGTGGCTGTATCAATAAGCTGATGCTTTAACCACAATGGAACTTCCACAATGGAGGCTACCCTGGCAGAATAGGCAGAGAGGCACCCATTTCTCATCTGATTACATAATTATTTTGTTTGTTAGAACACGGAAGAAAGAAAATATGGAGATGAAACCAGCAATGTGTCTTTTGCTGTTGTTTTAAAATTCTTCATCTTTTCTTTTGCAGGTATTCAGGAGGGGACTCAATGTACCAAGTGTAAAAATAACTGGGCACTGAAGTTTTCCATCATCTTATTATACATTCTGTGTGCCCTGTTAACAATTACTGTAGCCATTCTGGGGTACAAAGGTAAGTATGCATCAAGTGCAACATTTCTCTTTCAGTCAAGAATCCAAGGAGGTTTCTGTGTATTACATAAGACAGTTTATCACATTTTCATCTTGAATATGAATACTTTTGTCAGTGTTGTTTGTGGTACACATATAGCAACAAGACTTCAGTCTTAGGGTTTCACTTTCAAGCAATCATGATGTTTTGAAATTAGATTAGAAATTGTAAAAGAGGAAAAAGTTAAAACAAACTGATTTCTCTTCCACTATGAAAGGATACTAACTGGAAGATTCAAAGCTTTGCAGTATGTTAAGCCTTGATTTCATTGAGCCCTTTTCTATATCAGCACCCTTCCAAAATAAATGTCTTTCTTGATGGGAGAGACAGGAATAGTCTTACTAAGATAATTATAATAGTTATCACAGGAAAAAAAAGTGTGGAATCAATATTACTTTGAAATACGTGGAAGAAAGATTAAATTAGGAGGTGCCAGTTTATTTAGTTATCTACAATTACTTTGATGAACAGAGATGCTTAGAAGCTTTCAAAGATTCTGGTAGTTGGGCAACCTAGTAACGTAGGAAATTTCATTTTTACAAATCCACAGGAGGGTATATTAGAAAGCACAGGTTAAAATTTCCATACCTAATGGATACTAATTAAGTGTAGCCATTTAGATATTGTTATGATTGAGTCAATGTGAATGTCTTCTTGTGCATTCACAGCTATGCATGAAATGAGTGGGATGTGAGGTTCTAGTAAGATAATGAAAATGAATAACGTTTTTCTGAGCATTATAGTAGAACACTGCAGCATCCTGTGGAGAAAAACAGGCAAGGTTCAAACTATCTATTTGAGCACAGCTTTCAGTTACAGCTTCATAAACCCTCCAAGAAGCTGAGTAAATCTTCACGTGATTAGCATGCAGTGCATCCTATGCCACCAACAGCTGTGCTAGTAGCAGAACTGACATCACCTTTGGTCTTTTGCCACTGAAAAAAAAGGGAAATTGTAGAAATAGAAAGGGATAAATACTTACTTGAGAGGATTCACTAGAGTTTTAAGTAGGAAGAAAACTAAAACTGCTTGCTTTAGATGGAAAATTTAAGAAGGGAGAAGAGAGAATGGGAAGAGTATTCTATCCGAATAGAGAGATTCTTTTTTCACTATAAAGCAGACAGAATGTGGTAAATTAAAAGCAAATGTGGGGAAAAAAAAAGCAGTACATACATACTTACGCAGATGTTCTCCTGAAGAATGTGTAAATGGTTTCTGAAAGTAAGATACTGAGAAAAAAAGACTTTGAAGGATTCTTGATCTGTTAAGAAAAGATAAATTGGTTATACTGATTAGGGGAGAATAAACTTGGGCTTTTTGCAGGTATAAATTTGCAGATGTCTTCTTATGGCAAGTAAAGATGTGATCTTTCCGGTCTGTAACCCAGACACCAAATGCCTGGGATTTAGTGGAATTTTCCTCAAGAGCTTTTTATTACATGGTTGTCAGTTCTGGGGCTTACCAGGAGAATCAGATCTCACTTGGCATCCACAAGAGCATGTCAAGTTGGAGGGACCACTGCTCTGTATCTTGTTTTGGCAAACATTTGCTTGTATATGTGCAGGAAGCAATAGCAATAAGGAAACTGTCCAAAATATCTTTTGGGCAGTTTCTCTTCCTCATTTCGGTTCACAGTTTTCCAGCTTCATTCTCTATGAGCCTCCAGCACAGTCTCTTCCCCAAGCTTCACTCCCATCTCGAGGCCCCTTCTTTGCTATACTCAGTTCTAAACCTGCTTCTTGCACTGACTAGGCACTGCTGCCTGAGCTGGCACTAGCCTTTCTGTCACATCCATATTTCTCCAGGGTAAGGACAAAAGAATTTCCTTGCCCACAGAAATGGGGAAAAAATGCACATCTTCACTGACTTTAAGATATCTTGGTGATGGCTCCACCTGAATTCCAATGGAAAGACTTTGGAGAAAAGTCCTCTTTGGTCCAAGGTATCTTCTCAGTAAACCCAAGAAGTAAGTAGCCATATGCCAAGTATTAATTTCACCCTTTGTACCCTGCAGTTTAAGAGCTTTGTCTCCATAGTGCCTAACAAGCTAACTTGCAGGGAAAATTTGTAATTGAACAAAGCCCCGGTTGATGGTACACATTCAAAGGCATTACTGCAATATTTTTTCTTAGTGGGGAAGGAATTAGGCCTTAAAGGAAAAACAAAATTTAAAATAAAATTTTATAAAGCTCTTGAACTCTCCCCTCTGCATCAGAGTTTGGCTCGTCTTTTTTATTGCAATATTACACTGAAAGAAGGAATTCTGCTGGCATCAGGGATTCTTTCAGTCTCTTAGCTAAGTTTCCATTAAATCTGCCTCCCACGCTTATGTTTATAAAGCCCAAAACTACTTTTAAAACTTTCATTTCCTACATAGCATTTAGATATCCTTTGTGATTTAAAACATTAAAACTACTAATCAGTGAATTAAATATGGCAGGCAAAAAAATAACTCAATGGGAGGCAAAGTCAATACAGAACAAACCTCTAAATTGGTGGTAAAAATTACAAAGTAGGTTGGAGAAACCTGAAACCAAAACATGAATTAAATATTGAGGTCGTGGAGGAATAACAAGCTGAGTTTACTACTAGCTTGCTTTTGGAATAAATATGAAATAGCTATTTAAAAATATTAATAAAGCAAGCTGTGATTTTAAAATTTGCTTTCTTAAATAAAATGCAAAAATACAAAGCTATAGAACTTCTGGCACTGGGCAGTGCCAAATTAGTCTATGTGAGGTGAACGATCATTCTGCAACTCTCCTCGTTAAAGGAAGCTCTTGCTCTCAGTTTGAACTCCTGACAGTTGTCAGTTGCTGATCAGTCCTTGTTTTATATATTCTTGACTAATGACCACCATGACTTTCACCTGCTTGCTTTTCCTGTCTCTCAGCTTTTCCCTGCAGTTCAAGATCACCCTGGTGAGAGGGTACATTTTCTCCCTGCTACTTAACTGAGGCTGAAACAGAGAGTAGGTCAGGTACAGACACTCTTCACTGTTCTGGTCAACAATTACTTGAACATTTGGCTTCTTTTGAAGGACCATTTGATAAATTTTTCACAGTGACCTTGTCAGAAATTTAAGATCACAGCGTAGAGATATCAAGTTGAGAGTTAAGATAAACTTGTCCAAAAGGAAGCTCAGGCCACAGACAAACTTTGCATTTTTTGAGAGCAGCAGACTGTTGGAAGCAGCAGAATGATCTTCATAAGGAACATCAGGGTCAGTCTGCCTTTTTAGCATTGGCATTTCTGCCTTCATCCACACTTCACACTGCTGTGTTGACACCCTGTGAGGGGAAGCAGAACAAAAATCAAGGAAACAGTATGCCTGATAAAACTAATTCTGCTCTTGACATCAGTTAATCTGAGTAAGTCATCAACAGTTTAGTATCTTACAGACAAAACCACTACCTTGTATATTTGAAAACAGCATCCTCTTTCCAGCCTCCCTAAACCAGCATCTTCTTGTTAAGTGTCATATCAGCCCCTCCTGGTCCAGGGCTACGCCACAGAACTAAATGCTGCTACTTTCTGTAGGAGACAAGCTGCTGGGGACTAGAAGACTTCTTAGGAGTGAGCACACTCAGCAAGTTTGGTGATGATACGAAGCCAGGAAGAGTGGCTGCCACACCAGAAAGCTGTGCTGCCATTCAGCAAGACCTGGAGTCTAGAGAGTTGGGCAGAGAAGAACCTGATGAGGTTCATCAAGGGCAAGTGCAGAGTCCTATCTCTGGGGAGAAATAATCACATGCATCAGATCAGGTTGGGGGCTGACCAGCTGGAAAGGAGCTCTGCAGAGGAAGACTTCGGTTTGCTGGTGGGCAACAAGTTGACCATGAGCCAGCAGTGTGCTCTTGTGACCAAGAAGGCCAATGAATCCTGGGATACATTAACAAGATCGTGGCCAGCAGGTCAAGGGAAATGATCCTCTCCTTTTGCTCTGCCCTGCTGGGGACACATCTGGAGTATTGTGTCCAGTTCTGGGCTCCTCAGTTCAAGAAAGACAGGGAACTACTAGAGAGAGACCAGCAGAGGGCTACAAAGAAGATGAGGGACCTGGAGCATCTCCGGTATAAGGAAAGGCTGAGAGACCTGGGGCTGTTCAGCCTAGGGAGAAGAAGATTGAGGGAGGATCTTATCACTGCTTATAAATATCTAATGGATGGGAGTCACAGAAATGAGGCTCGGCTGTTTTCAGTGGTGCCCAGCAACAGAACAAGGGGCAATGGGAATGAACTGGAACATGGGAAATTCCATCTGAATACTTACTTTGTGGGTGACAGAGCTCTGAAACAGGCTGTCCGTAGAGATTGTGGAGTGGCCTTCTCTGGAGATACTCAAACGTAGCCTGGATGTTTTCCTGTGCAACCCACTGCAGGGAACCTGCTTTAGCTGTGGGCTGGACTGGATGATCTCCAAAGATCCCTTCCAACTCTTATGATTCTGTGATTCTGTGATTTGCCATCTTTCAGACACGGAGTAGGCATGGTCTTCTCTACATACTACAGCCAGTTGTCAATAATACCAGTAAGACCTCTCATTAAATTGCTGCTTCAGTGAATGCTTGGGGTGTTCTACACAAAGAATATTCATAGCTATAAACCACTTTCAGTCTTTTTAGTATGGATTTTTTTGTCTGTTTGTTTGTTTTGAATTTGGTAACAAAAAATACCATATGCTGTTGTATATGCAATTCCATCCAATCTCATCAGCTGCCAGTACAGGCTACTACATATTGATAGTATACTACTATTTTCATTTACTTTAAACTCTTCAGGGGAATACTATGATATTAGTTTCCAGTGTTAAATTTCATTCAGTCAACATTCTTGCTGCTACAGAGCAGCAAAAAGTCTGAGGTTTACAAACTTTAGATCTGAAATACAGACTGTCAATCAAACTGCAAAGGAATAAACTATGTTTTCCTTTCATTATTGTTAATATATATTCAATATATATATTGTTGAATATATATATTCAAGTGTACTGCATAACTGGAGCAAGCAGGTGAATATTATGCAGAACCTGAGTTAACATAGACAATGTGGCATTGCTAGGCAGAGGTTCAGCAAAAGCACTTGGAGTGGACCCTAATCCAAATGCTTTTGCTAGGTCTTTTCTAAGAACACAGAGTGACCTGTGTCCTTCATGGTGACTATCCATAAATAAAGCAAAGCATCATGGAATGAACAAGGAGCTGCCTAGTGCTGCCCAGAAAGAAATACCAGGTAGGGTCCCCATGCTCACTGTGTGTGATGCATACATGCATCAGTGGAGTATGAGACATTACAGAAGGACCTGGGCTGGGCTGGGTTTCAGCCTGGAAGACAGTCAGTGAGAACTAACAGAGGATCAGCTTGGCTTCATTTGAGAAAAATGGTGTACAACAGGTACCTTTCACAGGCAGAAGAACCAGTGAAATATTAGTGTTATTAGGGGAGTTAGGGAGTTATTAGTGTTGTTAGGGGAGAAAATCCTTTCTAAAGCAAGCAGTACTGAGTAATAGTCCCCCTGAAAAAGAAATCCAGTTTTGTTGCCAGGGTCATTATTGTAGCATGGCTTTTAGCAGGCCAGCTGCCATCATCCCAAATACTGAAATCTGCACTCTGACTCTATCTTTACACTCACAGTAGAGCCTCTTTTTTATTGCACTGTTAGCAGTTAGAAGGGAGTAGGAAGGTTACTCATCAAGGGATGTCCAGTCATTTTGAAAATCTTGAGATTTTTCAGCGTAGTTACATCAGAGATGATTTTGGTCTGCTGTTTGTCTGTTGATTTTTTGGAAAGCATTAAAACTTCTGTGTATCTGTGGTACCCATAAACAGAAAAACAAGGGCAAAATGAAGAAGGAGCACTTGGTGGTCTGCATTTCAAAGGCCTGGTTGTGGTTGCTCAAAATAGCAAAATATCCCTTAAATTTCCACTCCTAGTGAAAAACAACTCTTTACATAGCAACAACTTCTATGAGGCTACTTTGTGGCTGCAGATTATCGCACAAACAGAAAGAATTGGTTGGAATCTTCAACCCAGCACAGGCCTAGAGAGTTAGGTTTCCTAAAGGCATGGGTAACATGTTATTTCTCCTATCTAAATAGGGGACTGGCACAATGCCTCATGCAGCCTCTCAAAGGGTTCACACACATCTATTCTGCTCCCAGTGTAACCTAACGGCCAAATAATCAGGTGATGAGAATAAAATTTCTGCCCATGGTTGCTTTTGAATGCCAAACATGTTCAAGTAGATGTGCCATGGAAGCTGAAGACAGCTCCTCAGCCTTGCAAACATTTCCCTGGTTGCTTCATCAAGTACAGACTTCTGTCACTAGAAGCCTCTCCAGGCTCTTTATTTGTTGCTTTTTCCATTTCCATGTCAACTCAATCAAATCATCAAATTGTCTCACTGACAAGAAAATGACTCAGACATTACCAAATAAAAAACACATCAAAGGAGGCCGCAAAGCTGCACTTGCTGACTGGCCACCATTTCAATCTTAACAAGTCAGAACAATTTTGAGAACATTTTGAGTGATCTGTGCCGTTATTAACACATTTAAATGTTGATTTCAAAAATGTTGATTTTGGAAGTGCTTAATAGATGCATCTTCAAACTGCTATGTCAGACCAGAGCTTGCTAGCCAGGAGACAATTTTTTAATTATTAAAAGGCTCAGGGGAAAAAAGAAAAGAAAAAAAAAAAAAGGCCTCTTCAAGGAGTAATGGCTCAGTGGATCATGGCAAAATAAAGGGAAGGCTTCTCTCACATGTATGAGCTGTATGAGTTTTTAGCAACCAGTCTACCACAAAGCACTGCACTTGTAGCATGGAAGTACTGTGAAAAGACAAGGACTTGGTTCATGAGGAAAACTCACAAAGAGGGATTTCTTTATTCATAAGGGAGGTTGCTTCTGAGTAAAGAAATGTGTGGGAACTGTTGGCAGAGTGAAGAACTGGAAGTGTGCTGGGTACCACCAGCAAATGGGATTTCATCCTGCCGTTGTTTCACAGTACAACAGCTGAGTGTAGTGGCAAGCAAGGCAGTTTTAATGCTTTTTTCAAGTTTGATGCTAGTAGTGTTCTTTTGCTTTGTTTTGTAGTTTACTGAACTTCATAATTTCACTTCTTCTTCTTTCCATAACATGCTGTTTTCTTTTCCTTAGTTGTAGAAAAAATGAACAATGTGACAGGTGGCCTGGAAACATCCCATAGAAGATATACAGAAAAGCTGACAGAGGTGGAGAGTGATCTGAAGAAATTAGGTAATCTACATGCAACCAAAGCCCCTTTTTATCATGACTTTTCAGTGTTCTCCTGGAAGATGGAGGCCAGAAATTTGTCTGAAAACTGTCTGGCTATGTCAAGATACAGCACTTCTGTTTCAATTTCTCAAGTACTTGGGAAAACACTTGTTAAGGCTGTCTCTACCTGGGACGGCATTTTAAGCATACTTTAATATTTACACTTCCTACTGAAGTCACTCTGAATGTATCTATACCTAAATAAGAACTTAAAAGTTGTCCTCAGGAGTCTTTCACTGAGTTAGAGATGTAAAATATAGCAGAAGTTCTTCCACAAAGGCAGAGATTCTACATAAAGTAAATATCTGTCACCTAACCATCTTGATGCTGTTATAACACTTAAAGTTCAAAACCGATGGCCATTATAAAGGATGCAAAAGTGATCAGTTCAGGACTCTCATGTCTGAGGCAAGTTGAGAACTTCCATAAAATGTGTCTTAATTATCTCAGAGAATACAAAACAAAAGTTATTATGAGTTCAGGTCTCCCAAGTGTTGTCACAGTTCTTAATTATCAAGAAAATCGAAAAAAAATCACGGGTAGGGATTTCCAACTCACTCAATTTACATTTCTACCTTTCGTCCTTGTCTGGAAATGTAGTAAAGCTGTTTATTATCAGCTTTTAGATACACAGTTTTATAGTTTATGTAAATACTTCTTATTTAAGTATAAATATGTGCATACATGCATGTGCTTCTTGAAATACATTTTGTTTCAATTCATAAACAATATATTGAGATTTGTATTCCTTGGGAAAGTGACTAGCTTGCAGCATGATGTTCACAGCTTTTTCTGCTAAAAACCAAGCTGTATTCTGCAGTATTTGCATACTGCATTTATTTCAACAATGTGGGATAATTCAGTGGCATCTATTTTTGCTGATACATATGTAGGCATAAATGCTACACCTGAAAGCACATGCAGTCTTTCATGTTACTCTGCTAAAGTTATCACCACTTGGAGCACCTTTGATTTAGTTCATGCCCACATATGTTTACATACTACTGATGGATGGCCAATGAGGTGCTTGGACCATCAGTCCCCATTTAAGTGGATCTGCCATGGAGGAAATTAAAATTTACAGGGCAGTGTGTGTGTTTATGTTCCATAAACGCTTCTGGCTGAAGTTTTCTCTTGCAAGTCGCCCTTGCTGTTCACCATTGCAACTCATTCAAACACATCAGAAGAAAGCTCCTTACAGTGCCATATTCACTGTAGCTTATGAAAACCATCCTACCCCCTCTTGGAGTCATCTGAAGTGATGGACTTCAGGCTGCATTATTCACAAACATAGTTATACTTCGATGGGACAAAAATATATGGACTACGTATAGCAGAGGGAAGTGATTGAGGTCAAGAAAGGGAATATTCCCTCAAAGTGAGTGTTGACTGCTTATTTCTTTAGTTTCTTTGTCCTGGACGATGAACTGTGCAGCCTCAAAAGCTTAATTACATTCAAACAAGGTCCCAGGAGAATACTGTAGAGCAAAAGCTGAGATGTTCCTTAATGGTTATGATTTTGCTTTCCTGAAAGTCAGAACATGAGGAAACAATAAAAGCAAAATAAATGTCATCGGAAGCAATAGTGGTACATTCAAGAGAAAAAAGGAAATGTATCTTGTCATTTCTACAACAACCTGATGGCAAAGCTTTTGTCTTTACTCAAATTGTTTTAAAATTGGTATTATAACCATTTTAAAACTAAAACCAAGATTTAAAAATACAGAACTATTTGTACTAAGTCACAATGAAGATATTCCACCTGCCAGAAACAGGAGAAAGAAAACATCAACTGTTAGAATCTACTTCTGATCTTTCAGCAAAAGCCAGCTGTAGCTTCAAAGCATAAATTTTCTGTTACTCTTCAGTATTTTGAATACTTTTTACCGTTCAGTTTTCATTCAAAATAGAAGCACTACTTGGCAGTGTGTATTCATCATAGTTTCTAATGGCAGGTTTTCATATTTGTGACAACAGAAACACCATTTTTTTCCCCTCAGCAAGATATAAAGTTTTCATCTTTTGTATTTCTACTCTGTCTAGTGACAAAATTTTAGTTAGTAATTTCTCTTGTCTGGAAAAGATATTGAAGAAATCCTATTGGCAAAACATTTTGACAGCCATACTGTACCTGAAGTATACTGTAATTTTTTATAGTTTGTTTTAAAAAACCTCATGTTAAACTCTTCATTAATATTTTTGTCTGTACAACAGATGACCAAGCTGGACAGAAAGCCCTGAATACTAACACTGAACTGTCTAGCTTCAGATCTGACATTCTGGCTCTTCGTCAGCAGCTTCATGACATTGCAGAGAAAACTACCAGAAACAAAGATACACTGGAGAAGCTCCAAGAATCTGGAAATGTACTAGATGATAGACAGAGCCAAATGAGAAGTGCCTTAGATAGTAACTCTTTCATGATCATCAGTGTCAATAAGACTCTTCAGGCATATACTGGCTATATAAACAATCTTCAACAAGACACAAGTAATATTCAAACAAATTTGCAAAACCAAGTGCATTCTCATAATGTGGTCATCATGAACCTTAACAACTTAAACTTGACACAAATACAGCAAAGAAATCTTATCAGTGTCCTGCAGAAGTCTATGGAAGATACAAGTTTGGCTATTCTAAGAATCAAGAATGACTTTCAAAACCTGCAGCAGGTTGTCCTTCAAGCCCGAAAGGACACTGACTGGCTCAAAGAAAAAGTACAGAATTTACAGACTTTGGCTGCCAATAACTCAGCATTAGCAAAAGCTAATAATGATACACTTGAAGACATGAACAATCAGCTCAGTTCCTTCAGTGGGCAAATGGAGAATATTACCACAATTGCCCAAGCCAATGAACAAAATCTGAAGGATCTCCAGGAACAGCATAAAGAATATGAAAACAGAACTTCTGCCAAATTCAGCCAATTAGAAGAGAGGTTCCAGGTCTTTGAGACTGATATAGTCAATATAATTAGCAACATCAGCTACACTGCTCATCATCTACGGACACTGACCAGCAATCTCAATGAGGTCAGGACAACTTGTACAGACACCTTAAGTAAACATTCAGATGAGCTGATTTTTATGAACAGCACGCTAGCCAATATTCGTTTAGACTCTGCATCACTCAAAATGCAACAGGATTTGATGAGGTCAAGGTTAGATGTTGAAGTTGCCAATTTGTCAGTAATCATGGAAGAAATGAAACTGGTAGATTCCAAACACGGCCAGCTCATCAAGAACTTCACTATCCTACAAGGTATGTAGGTTCTCCAGTGAAGCTTGTAAAGGACTGTGGTGAATTCCTATTTGCAATACTTTATTTCTGTTTAAGTTAATGCATGTTGGTACACAGTTCTGGTGTTTTCCATTATATAATCCTAAACTTTGGAAATGTAAACGTAGCTTGAATTTTCCTTACTAATTTTCCCATGCCATCATTACATACCTAGAATGGGGATGTTATGAAAGAAGGTTCTGACTTAGCAGATTTTATTTTGAGTGACTGCCTGGATCTGCTTTTGATTTAGTTTCTAAAATAAGTTAGTGAAGGTGTGGAACCTCAAGAAACCAATCCCAGCTAAGGAGGAAATGGCTAAAAAATATATGTTGGACTATTCCCAGAAAGGTCCACCCTAACTGAAAAACAAGTTACTATTTTACTTTAAGCCAGTTGTTATTTTGCCAGAATACATCCTACTTTGCTTATTTTTTAATCCTGGAATATTTTATTTTCTCCAGGAATAAATAGCACCAAGTTTAGGAGGTTTCTCCCAGTCAAATGAAAAGAACATGCATATTGCCAACTGATGGAACCAGCCAGGCCTAAAACTCTAATCACAAGTCAAAATTAAATGTTCCAAATTTTCATTTCACACAGGTCTAAATTACTCTAGCTGAGTAATTTATGTCTGAAGGAGTTTAAATGATGTTGAAAAAATATATGTAGGCAAAATATTTGATCACCCGTGATCAAATAATTTGAATCCAAAATTATTTTGCTGTTTATATATGGAAAACTGCCACAGCATTACCATTTCCTATATTGTGTATTGTTCTGTTTCCTGTTATAAGCTAGTGAATATAACTGGCCTTTCCCATTGTTGGCCTATTGCACATTGTCCATCTTTTTTGTCTCTTTGACAACCCATTATTGACAGAGTAAGAAACAGCATTGCAGGAAAAGCAGTCCAGTAGTCTAAGAGAGGAGAGATGTTACTGGAAGGAAAAGGAAGTATAGCAGAATAGGAGAATGGGAGTGCATGCATAACCAGCACAGAGCATGTCTTGTTGTGCACCTCATCTGGTCACCTGAGGCATCATAGTACTTGTTCATAGGACAAGATGCATCATATGATTTTCTTCTAAATTTTATATTTCATGGAAGCTCAGAAAAGAGAAACAGTGTGTAAAGCCTGAGAAGCAGACTTACTTTTACAAGCACAGTTGCAAGTAGCTGTTAGCCTGGTTTTCACAGTGCTGCATATCCAGCATCACTGATCTGAGATATATTAAAGAAGGACCCCAGGTGGGCTTTTTGTTTGTTTTCTTCTGTATTCCCACTTTGAATGCTTACGTTGTTTCAGGCCCTCCTGGTCCAAGGGGACCTAAAGGTGACAGAGGCCCTCAAGGTCCTCTTGGCCCTGCTGGCCTAAAAGGACAAAAAGGAGAGAAAGGAGAGCCTGGACCACCAGGACCTGCAGGTGAAAAGGGCCCACCTGGGCCAATTGGGCCACCGGGAGAGAAAGGAGGGAAAGGCTCAAGAGGATCACCAGGCTCCAAAGGTCAGAGAGGTTCTCCTGGCAAAACGGGTCTTCCTGGACCAAGCGGAGACCCAGGGCCACCAGGGCCACAAGGCAAAGATGGTCCACAGGGGCCACAAGGCCCACCAGGATTTCAAGGCCTGCAAGGAACTGTGGGAGAGCCAGGAGTACCAGGACCTCGAGGACTACCTGGGCTACCTGGAGTCCCTGGGCTGCCTGGTCCAAAAGGCCCACCTGGCCCACCAGGACCACCAGGTCCAGGGATGCCAATGGCTCTACAAAGCGAACCTACATCAGTGCCTGAGGCTAACGGTAAGCTATCGAAACGTGTGCATCTTTTACTGTGATACAGATATACCTAATGGAGGGTGTTTAGCAGAGTCACTGGTTCATACAATCTCTGCTACATCTCAGTCTTTGAGATTAACCATAAAGATCCCTGTCAAGTGAAGTTATACCTTGGTCTTCCTACTTAGGATCTGCAACTGGTTCAATTTATTGTTTACAGCTACAGAAAAATCTTAAGTTGTACGTGGAATAAATGGTCCCATTGGCCTCACAGTTTAACCTTGATTTCATAGTCAGGATTTTCATAAATAAATTCTCAAAACGTGTCTAAATATGTTAGATGGCAGTGCATGTAGATGGGCATGGGATACTCCCCTAGTTATTGGCCCTATGCAGAAAGTTACTGTTGGCTCATTGATTGATGAGTAATTGATTTCATGCAAAAAAAATCACATCATAGGTTGTTCTCCTCATTGGAAGAACTACACAGAAAAATGCTACTACTTTTCAATTGAAAGGGAAATTTTTGAAGAGGCAAAGTTATTCTGTGAAGAGAAGGCATCGCGCTTGGTTATCATAAACAACAAAGAAGAACAGGTAACGAGCTTTTCTTTCCATTTTTCGAGGGAATCTCTGCTTATTTAACATTATGGAAGCCACAAAGTAAGTGGAAGCTGAGAGCATCATAAATTCATATAGTGAAAGTACACACAGTGGTTGATTTACTTCAGTTAACATTTTGTCCACCTTCTTCTGCTCAGCAGTTATTCCTTGTGAGGAGCATCTCACCCTGAAGGTGCTGGTCACATAGCACAGGAATGGTGAGAATTGGAGGAGTTTCAAACCTCTGAAGATGCAGTCCAGTATGCTATGCATACAACCCAAAATGTGGACTTTTGTACAGTGTTAAAAATAATTTATTTTAAAATTCTTTTTAATATATGCAACCTGACTACTGTGACCCACAGATGTTTTTAATATAACTATAAATCTAGCTGTACTTTTAGTACTATTAAACATAATTACTCTGTGGCTATGTGGCATAGGGAACATCAAGATACAAGTGCTTCCTGTCTGTTGGTGGTTTATTGGTTTGTTTTTGTTTTTTTTTTCCATCTATAAGATGTTAGCTGTGACTTTACGTCCACCTTACTTTGATGACTAGCTTTCTGTACCTCACCTGCAGGCAGTACTAATGGATATGGTATCGCAAAGCAAACTCATGAAACCTGTCTTCAGCTTCAAAAAGTTTCTCCAGGCATTTCTATTCTGATAGCAAAGATGCTCTTCTAGACAGAGTAGCTTTGTATCTCCAAAGACTGTATTTGCTTGTTATGCACTAATATCTTTCTTCCACAGCAATGGATAAAGAGGCAGATTTCAGGGAAAGGCAGCTTCTGGATTGGACTTACAGATTCAGAGAAGGAAAATGAATGGAGGTGGCTGGATGGATCCTTACCACTTTACACGTATGTAAAATATAAACAATAGTGTTCATTTTCTTCAGATTCTACCGTTCTTGCCAACCCTTCTGTAAACAACATCTAGAAATTGTCCCATGGATCCAGAGGTTTGTAGGTGCCAATGAAATAATTCTTTACTGATGGTGCTATTGAACTTTTTTTTCTCTCTCCCTTCTCTATGCACACAGCTTTATTTCCTTGCCAGGAGGAAGGCTGAACATTGAATGAAAGAATCACGTAACTACACAGCAAAGCATTCCTTGCCAAAACATTTCCTCCTGACTTTTATTACAAAGTTGAGATGGAAAGCACAGACAGTTTCTCTGTCTTTATTTGAATTTTCCTTATTTGCATTACAAGTGGCTATAAATAGAGGGTTCTTTCTGATAAAAAATGGCCAGCCTTTAGATAAAGACCAAATCCACGTGGAAAGCATTGAACATAAGGAAAATGCTTGAAACAAGGGTGTCTAAGCTTTGGCTAGCCAAGAACTGAATTGGCAGCTCTCCAGAAATCCTAGGGTTACACCTAATTTGTCCTAAATGGAACAGATTTCAACCACCCAAATTTTTAATACTGAAGAGTTTACAGAGCTGAACATGCTGTGCTCCAAAAAAACAGGCTCAGTCAGTCAATTGTTACAAAATAATTAGCTGTGATCTCATTGGTGCTCATTTTGATGAGAAACATGGAAAAAGTCAGATGCATTTCAAATGAGCCATAATATTTTTCCCTTTTTCTCCTTCCCTGCTTTCATTTTTCATCCTTTTTATGGCAGCACTGTGCCTGAGTCCTGCTTCAGCCACTGCTTTCAATAGATTCCCATCACTCCATGGGTTTAGGTGCCCCATAATAACCTCAGAGCTGTCAGTTCCTTATTTTCAAAGTATTTCATTACTCGGAAAGCCACATGTCCCCCCAGGTGCCTGCTAAGATGCTCTGTGTCAGGCAGGCATATTTTCTATCTGAGTGTGGCCCATATCAGCCAGCAATCACGAGCTCTGGTCAATAACCTGTTCCTTCAGGAAAACTGAGCTTTTAAGTTTGGAAGTTTTTCTCACTTGTTAAACAAAAACAGGATAAGGAAACACTTTCTGCAAGCTCTTTATGTACTGCGTTAACTTTCACCATGAAGACTAACGATCTTGAAATATATGTAGATACATACTTTGTACATTCTTTATAAGCTCAAAATTTCACCTTCTATTGAAACACTGATCTCTAAGTTAGATAACCCTTGCTGTGCTCCCAAGAGGTCCATCTCGGTTCAGTCACTGGCCAAGTCACCACACTGCCATCGTTTGCTGCCAGCTTCTCGCAGTACCATCTGCTGGCAGGAATGAAGTGTACACACTGTGCAGGTTCAGAATGATGCACATAGAGCACTCCCACTGTATGTGCGTGTACATTCAGAAACTAAAATAAAGTTCATTGGTCTAATTTTAGGTCTTTGAGTCTTGGCAGCCTGAGACTGAATAGATTCCCTTCTCTGTTATACATCTGTTTTCCATTTTCTGCAAGAGTCGTGTATTGTTTGTCTCAACGTGTATTTCCCTTTCAGAACAGATCTCATGATGTTTTTGTTAATTTCTTGTGGTTGAAAAACTGTCATGTGTGCCGCGTTGTGCAATAATATCTATTGCTTTTTTGTTGAAAGAAACTGGAAAACCGGGCAACCTGATAACTGGAGTCATGGGCACGGACCAGGAGAAGATTGTGCTGGGTTAATCTACGCTGGGCTCTGGAATGACTTCTACTGTGAAGACATTAACAATTTCATTTGTGAAAAAGACATGGATAAAGGTAAGCGAGACATTTGATTTGATTATTTCACTTTATATGTGGCAGGTCAAATTCAAGTACATTTCACACAGATAGAATCATAGAATCATTTGAGTTGGAAGTGACCCTTAAAGATTATCTGGTCCAACTCCCCTGCAATGAACCGGGACACCTACAGCTACATCAAGTTGCTCAAGAGCCGTGTCCATCCTGACTTGGAATGTCCCCAGGGATGGGGCATCCACCACTTCTCTGGGCAGCCTATTACGGTGCCTCACCACCCTTATGGTAAAAAACTTTTTCCTTCTATCCAGTCTAAATCTAGGTAATGGGTAGCTTGTGAGGAGATGAGCCAGGCATAAGGTTGGTTCCAGTGGCAGTGCTAGTAATGTACATGATGTGGATGCTGGATTGATTGCTCTCTAGAAAAGCAGCCTTCAGACTGACTGCAGGCATCATGTGCTCTGCATCTTGGCCACTTCTAACATGCCTAAAATTTCAGACATGGTTTGGCACATGTGCTTCAGACCCTGGCCACACTACAAGTTGTTTTTATAAACTCAACAGCCAAGCAGGTGTGAAAACTGGCTTTTAGGCTGGTTCTGGAACCAGCCTTCAAAAAACAAACACTGTTCTGAGAGTTTATGCAACAGGAAGCACTTGGTGACTGCTAAAAAGGCCTTAAAATTCTGACAAGGAATGCTGCCAGGAGATGTCCCATCGGGCTGAGGAGCTGGGTCCCTATGCCACAAGCAACTGCTCTGTTGCAAATAGTGGCCAATGCATTGGAGGGCTCGTAAATGGTCTCATGGCTGAGCCAGGCAGTTGCCATGGGGGCTCTCTTTCTTGATACACAGGCAGAGTTCAGAGTGATTTGCATGATTTCTTGGAATCCATCCCCGCCGTTACACAGTGAGGTGGTAATGGTGTTCAGGGCCTTGTTTCACCTAATTGTTAACACCTACGTACAACTTGGTGTAACATTGCTTTGCTGAGAGTGCCCAGCTGCTCCACTTGCAAACATGTGGGCTGAATTTTAGCAAAGGCAGATGAAAATGCCAGCTAGAGCCAAAAGTACTTCCCATCCACAAAAACATCCCCCTACAACAAAACAAAACAAAGTGCTGAACAAACTTTGTGTGTGTATAACACTGTTTGGGTGTCCAGAGTGAAGGACTATATATAAGTAACAAAACAATGTGTCCTCCTTTCCCTGCATACATTTGTTATTTTAAAAAAACCTAATGGTTTACAAAGATTTATCCTCCAGGACTTATGGAATCTGAATATGAGTCCAGTTAGAATTTTAACATACCTTGATCTCAGTAAGTTTTCTTTTTAGAAATGTGTTTAATCTTCACAAGCTTTTTATGTGATGTTTTTCTGTTTGATTTTTTCCTCTCATATTGTAGGACAAATATTTGGAGTGTAACAGGCTGTGACTTTACAGATATCTACGTGTTGTGAAAATTCACTTCAAGAAAAAAAAATCCTAGGAGAGAGCAACATTGCCTACAACAAGAAAAAACAAACAAAAAAAAGAAAGAAAAAAAAATCAAAACCAAAAGCAAGCACTGAAAACTGGTTAAATCACATAAAGGAATTCATCACCAACTCTTCTTCAGCATCCAATTGTTTGAAGCCTTTCACCCCACAGCATCAGGAAATACCATTGGACTAATTCTGCTATAGATTTTTCTTCCCAACCAGTAACCACAGATATCAGCAACTTGCTCCTTCCACAAGAAGACATTCTCTCAATCTGAGTAAGACTGTTGGTCAGTCATATATTAAAAAAAAACATATAAAGCAACCGTGTAAACAGGATGTTTCATTTGCTAAAATCCCAAATGTAGGAAAATTATACAGATACACAAATATATAGATTTTATATAAATATATATATATAGTCCAACTCTTATCAATAATATGGAATATACTTTTAAGAGCTTTTAAAACTTTGTATTTTTGTACAAAATATTTGCTTTTTACAATTGTTCTCTTTTTTAGTGATTTTTTTTACAAATATAGTGCAGAGGGGCCAAAGAAAACAATGAAGGTACTAATAATTCACTAAGGTTTGCTACCAGGCCTAGCTCAGCTATAGAGAAATATTTTTCCAGTTAGAAATATTTGTACTTTCCCAGATGATTTGTTCTGGTTAAATAACTTTTAAAGCAAATTTTAGGTAGTGTTTTCCTTGTTTTACGCAATCTAGTCTGCGTGTGTAACAATGAAGTTGACTAAGGACTAGAAACTCATAGTAGCTCTGATCTCAGCTGTGTTCCATCAGGGTACTCTGCAAAGACCGTGCTAATAAAAGTTTTTCCTTCCTTCCTTCCTTCTTCTGTGCTTTCCTGCCTGCCTTTCAACCTTCTTCCATTGTTGAGGAAATGCCACAGAACTTGAAATGTTTTCATTCCTTCTCCCTGTTTGTGAGGAATCCTTCCCTAAGAGGTGCTACCCACATTGCCCAGAGGAGGGATTTTAACAAAACAGAAAAAAAAACAGCTGCACTTGCAGAAATACGTTTCTTTTCAAGATAGATTTCAAAATTTGGTAATAAAAACATGCCGTACTCAGAAAGTCTGATCAACTTGCATTTCTCCAAAGTACTTTGTAAATTGATCTCTCTGTTTTCTTGGACTAGTACTTCTCTCCCAAACAAACTGGAAAATAAGCTACAAAACAGAAAGCAGTGTGGCTAAGAGAGATGATATCATCAACCAGACAGCTTCCTCCACATTCCCTTGAGCCATTGTCTAGGCAGCAGTGCTGCTTATCAGGAATTGAAACAATTAGCGACCTGTTGAAGCTCGTTAGCACAACCCCTGGTTTTGGTTCCCTGGTTTTTATGCTCTTCATATGGCCACATGGCATATCACGAGAGAAATTGTTTTGGCTTCTTCTGAAGAAGAGTTGTTTTTCCTTTGCTCCCTGACCTGCCATTTGCCTTGGCCCAATGTAGATAAGTTTGTTGAAATACTCCAGCTCTGCTGGAAGGAGACGTGGTTTTGTACTTCAGATTTTCAAATATTG